>NC_092344.1:45818545-46168403 GCF_963676685.1 Mytilus edulis
TTATATGAGCGTATGAAAGTTGCTGTATAACATGTTATTGTAGTGCTGCAAGTGTGACCCCTTTAAGTAAGTGACAGTAAATGATTTAAAAGTTATATATATTTATGTGAGTGTCAGAGATAGTGTGTTTGTTAGTATGTATGAAGTTATTGTTATGTTTTAGTAGTGCTGATATTATATTTTAGAGAGTGAAAACGTGCATTCAGTGTCATTGTTTTGTTATTTTCTTGCAATAAAGAATAATGGATACTCATATAACTTGTTTTTTTTTCTACACACATTCAAACGGGAAAACCAACGGTCTAATTGACAATATTCAATATTACAAAAATAAAAACCAAGTGCTATAGAAGTCTATGATGTTACCTGAAAAAAATACAATTAATTATTATTATATAAACCAACCTATATCAAACTAGACCTTGTTGATTACGTAACTTTAATTAATCAGGATTTGATTTAATTAAGTGATTACAAGTGGCATTACCTTAGGGGTCATCCATAATTGTCAACAATTTTCCAAAGTGTACAAAACGTACACTTTTTCAGACCCCCCACCCTCCCTCAAAAAGTGTACATCAACCATTTTCAGATTTCAAGACAATTATCAATCATTCTTAATAAAAAGAAGATCCTGTCTATTAAAGTTTAGTTTAATATAGAAATTTGCATTGAAAATAAACTGAAACATATCTGACTGTTTTATTTGATGACCTCTATCTGTGATGCTTGTGTTTCGTCAGAATAAAGAGTATAAAGATACCATTTTGTTGTTTTGATAATGTACAATTTCACGTTATTTTCAAACGCATAGATGATAAATGGCTTCATTGCTGTAATTTTGCGGAAACGAAAAAAATTCCGGAAATAAACAAAAAAGTGTACAGAAAAAATGTTGATTTTTTAACCCCCTCCCCCCAAGTGTACTTTTTGTACACTTTGGAAAATGGTTGACAATTATGGATGACCCCTTAGTTCACAATCATCAGACAATTGTTGAATAAACAAACCAATTATAGACTAATGATTTGATTAACCATCAAGTCATTATGATGAGTTAATTTTTATAGGTTCCAGTAAATATGTATTTAGATATTCTGTGTATGAACTAAACAAAATGAAATCGCCAAGACATTCAAAGTTAAAGTTATCATTGAAAATAACTTCATATTTTAAAATATGTTGAAAGTGCTATACAACCAACGACACATTAACTCTCATTTTCGTATCGATTTAAAATAGTTCTTTAACTGGTACTTCAATACTTCACTTACCTTTTGTCACTCATCATCGGACACTTTTTAAAAATTCCATTTATACTGTTGAAATGTGTCACAAATTCCTCCAAAATCAATACAGTTTATTCATATTTTATTATGGGGCCGGATCGACTTGGGGCCGGATCGACGTGGGACGGATCGACTTGGGCCGGATCGACTTGGGGACGGATTGACTTGGGGCCGGATCGGTTTGGGGCCGGAACGACCGGATACCACTCAAAGACAAGCTGGGGTAGTGGGTCGTCAGAACTCGTCCCATATCAAAAGAGTGGATATTTGCCCTCTAAAATAAATGGTATATTTTGTTGCTTTTAGAGCAGACTGACTGCATTGGATCCATATACAATGTATATATCAGACCCTAATTTGTTAATTTTTCATTTATCATGTTTATCTCTTCATCATTAGTTTATCATGTTCATTCATCTACCTGCCACCCTTTACCTGCTCATGTTTGGACAGCTTTAACAGTGACCCATGGAATAGAAATATTCATGATATTTGCATTCTGTTTTATATAAAAGTTAGAAAGGTTCTAAAGGAATAGAATGTACACCCTTACTTTTGTCAGAGTTTTTGTTATAATTAAGATTGTTTAATTAAAATCATCATAAATGGGACTTTCTTCTATTGTAGTGTGCCATTTATATATAGCTTTAATAATTATCAGTTTAGCTCTTGAAATCTTGGAAATAGCCAGGTGAAATTAGAAAGTTTATTAAATGGAGGTAGACAACAACACATATTATGGGAGATGACATTTGCTATGATCATGATGATACAACAAGGCCATTAAAAAGAATATGAATGTTTGCCCTAAAAAAATGTTTGCCAGAAAATAGCTGTCTACTCAAAATCTTTTATTGGCTTGATTTGAAAAAGTTATTTTTTTAATCAGATCAGCATCATTCACTAAGACTAAAAAACATCTGACACTTCAATTTCTCTTTGTCAAAATAAAAAAAGAAAATGCCTACCTACCTACCCATTGTCTCTACCTTTCGGTAGGGTTTGGGCAAACCAAAATAATTTTAAGTGTGGCCCAAATGTACTTATTAACATTTATAATTCTATAGCATGTGAGTTTATTCTTGAATGCTTGTGGTGTTCTTTTCAGGTACCAAAAGATGAATGTCGCTATGCAGTTGGTGGGATGATAGCTAAGAACGATGATACTCCAGATGAAGAACAGAAGAAATACCTTATTGGTGAAGGATACAAAATATTTAAATTGCCAACAGTCTCCTATGCTGTTAAAACAGATTTTCCATACATAAGCTACATGTCAATAATTCTTGCAGTGTTTAGAGTTTATCCTAAACTTTCAAAATATGTAAAGGTATGATATACAAACAATGTACATGTGCATATACATGCTTAATTTTATGGAATAATTTTAGATTTATTATTCTTTATATTCTGTTGGTTAAATTTCTATACTGATAAATGTTATTCCTTGATGGGCTGTTGACTCTTCACTCTATCAAGTGTCTGAGTGAACAATTATTATTTACTTGTCTGGAAAACAATTATCATAGCTACAACTTCCAAACTTTTGTCAGACTTTCTGTGTAATTAAAATTTCACTACAAGTAGTCATGCTTGTACATGTGCAACAAACATTTTACTGGCTCTCATTGACAAACTGGTATAAACTGACCAAAGGTTATATATTATATATATTACTTGATTTATTTCACCTGACTGGGCGGGGTTTAACCGGTTCGCTTATATAAGACCAGTCCATCTATAGACAGGTGTGTGGGTGTAAACTCATCAATGAAGTGTCCAGTTATTCATCCCATATCATACACTCTGAGTGACTCATGTCATTAGTATATCCATTTGGTGACACTGATAGGTGATTAGAAGTCAATTATAATTATAACGGCCATCGTCCTTATCACACACATCTTCAAATAGACTGTCTTTATGCAAATTAAAAAGTAAGCTCCAGGGGGACCCCCAATCAGTTGAAATAACATTGGTAATACATGTAGCATGAGGTAGATACTGTAATTTTACCGATGTTCATGTTCATGATGTAATGTTGAATTAAGATCAAATGGCAGGGCCGCAGGAGAGGAAGTATATTTTTATTTTGATTTACATTCAAGTGTAATTCAAATTTCAATTTTGGAATGTCCAAACTCGGAATTCTTCTTCCATATACTGCCCACATTCAACTTTCTAAATATACTGGCAAATTAATTCTATGAAATTAAGATATTTGCTCATGTAGGTATATTTTTTTTTAATCATTTCAGGAAAAGAAATTATGTGCCCATCCATTTCTAGAAATATATGAAGATTCAAAAATCCACTTTATGGCACCATTAGCCAAACAGAATGAGTTTTATGTGGAAGAAGCAGCAGAGATTACGATGGAAGATGGAGAGGATCTGGATGATTCTATGTCAGCAGAAAACAGCTCATACGGAGGAAGTGTATCTCGCAGTGAATTCTCCGTGGCAACCAGTTATATGGGAAGTATAATTGAGGATTCAGATGATGAAGATGAGGATCTTTTGAGATTAGATGAAGTTAAGGAAGAACCATCAGAGACACCCATTAAAGAAATAGATGTAAATGATTCTGCTGATTCTGCTGAAAGGGAGGTTACTCTTGATGATATTCAGAAAGTTGTCTTGCCAGAGTTATCTTTACCTGAAGATATCACAACGAGCATGGCAAGCTTTCCGGATTCTGGTTTTAGCTCTGAGCAAGTTATATCCCCTGAAATTAGTCCCATGAAAAAGGAGGAAGTCACTGATGCTAAGATTGATGATGTTCAAAACTTAAATGCCATGAAAATAGATGCCATGAAAAAGGAGGCTAGTCAAGAATCTTTTGATGGAAATGATTCCTCCTCCTCATTTGAAGTTATAGATGATAAAACTGAGTTGTGATTAATGTTTATTAATTGTTTATTTTGTTGATTTGGGAACATTGTTAAAGTACTGGTTAATTTTTGTATGCATTCATTTCACTTTGTTTACACATTTTTATGTATTCATTTTTTTTCTTTTTGGCAACTTGAAATGTATAGGATTAAAGTTGTAAATAATTATTAAGGGATATATTTGTTGCAAGATCTTTTGTAGTATCCCTCCAAAAAAAGATAGACTGAATACTTCACTCAGATGCTTTAAGTTATCATTTAAAAAAAATATATATTTGTAACATTTGTATTCAAACTTTTTGTAAAAATTACACATTTTTAAGCAATGAATTTTGAAAAGATGCACAATACCGCACAATAATATATAAGCAGAGAATTGTGGTTAATTTTGCCAGAGTTTGTATCAAATGTATTCTTTTTCCTTTGTTTATACTCTTTTTCTATTAACTTTTATGTATAATAACATTATACAAAAGTCAGGGTATCAAAAATGTGATTTGGGCAGGAACTTGAGTACATTTAAACGCAGCTTGTTGAAGGAATTGAAAAGAACTAATCTTTTTAAGTATGATGGCATTGGTCCCATCAAAGTCCTTACAAATGTACATGTATGTACATGTACATTGCAGACATTTAGACCAAAAGTGTTGGGATTTTCTCATTATTCCATTCATAGTTAAAATAATGTGCATTCATAGTTAAAATAAAGTGCATTCATGGTTAAAATACAGTGCATTCATAGTTATAATACAGTGCATTCAAAAATAAAATAAAGTTATTAAATTCAGAGTGCTGTACGTGTGTCTTCCTGTTTCAGAAAAGTACCTTCATGATTTGTAAATTATAACGGAGATGTAACATATGTTATTTGGAGGTTGTAGTCGGAATAGATATATAGGGCAAGATTTTTAAGAGATAATGTACTTTTATAAATTATAAAAAGAAAAATAATACTTTTTTTCTTTCATATTCTACATTAAAGTAAAAATGGTAGATTTGCAATAATATCAAAGTAACACAAGTACAAGTTATACCCCTGCTAGATGAATACATGTACATTTATGTGCTTAAGTTACCTACCTTGATCAAATCACTGATTCAGTGAATCATAAACTGTTCTTTTATATTTCTAAATTATTTTATAACATGCCTGTCCAGAAGTTAGAAACCTTGTTATTGGTTGTCTTTGTCATATTGTGATGTGATTTTTGTGATTTTGGGTAATTTTGGGTAATTTTGTGTTTATCATGTTTTTGGTAGATTGTTAATAGTCTGCTAGATTTTTTTGTTCTAGGCTGGATAATTAAGAGCTTGTCTTATTGTATAGACGCCTGTTTATTGTTATAAAATGTGACCTCTAGATGTTTATCTAATTATTTGTTTTGTTCACTTGTTGTCTTATTTATGTGGGCCCCATTGCCACATCTTCTTTGATTTATATTTGAATACTTACATTAGATAATATCTCTAATATTTCCAGATTTCATACATGATTTATACTGAATAATAAAATAAGCAAATTATCAAAGATGGTGGCCTCAAAGAATGCTCTTTTGTATGCCAAATTAACAATTGTTTTCTACCCTAATTTGCCTTTCTATCCTAGAAAGTGAGAGGGTGTTATTCATGCATTTGTATTTAGTTTATGGTCTTGGGAAAAAATGATATATCAGATTACCTCCCCTATGTGGTTAACAGACATATCTATTAGTAACAGACCAATGATAAGTTTAAGTCCCATGTAGTATTTATTAAGAGTTTTTGTAAAAAAAGTAATCTTACAAAACAGTTGGCTGCAAGAAGTACAAAAGACAAATGGCATTCTGACTTTTCTGACACTGAATTTTGTTCACATTTGTTGTGTTTCTTTAAGTGAACAGGGGATGCAAACATTGTTTTCTCTTGGTTTAAAGACAAAATATGTAATCCTTTTCCCCTTTCCATCCCCAACTGCAATATAATCCCTGAATTTACTGTCTGGTTAGCTTAATTTCAGACATCTTTCTACCTGTAATTGTGTACGTGAGACACAGTGTATTTAGGTGAACATTTTTCAGATCCTATTCATACTCTTACTAAAGACAGTATTTTGCGTATTGGTATCCTCATACTTGTCAAGAAGACCATATTATTCAGAATTACACAAGTTGTAAAAGTTGAAGCATGAGTTTATCTGTTCCATCTTCAATTATAGACAAAGGGAGATCACCCAATTCAAAATTTCAGCTTTGTATGTTTCTTTGCTTGATACTATATATTGTTTTATCATAGGTTCACAGTGAAGGATGAAAGATGTCTTTTCAGCCTGCGCACTTATAAGCACTTTGAAGCACTATCAGTATCATTAATTGCTTTTATTTTTCACTGAATTATTTAGATGTTATATATATATATATATAAGATTGTGTTCTATATTTATATGTCTAGCATTTATAGAACTTGGTATGTGGATTATTTTTCATATGGGTTTACATGTTTTATTATTGACATTTATCCTCACCAATAATTTGTTATAGCCTTTATCCTATTTTTGTGAATATATTATGTATAAAAGAATTCTGGAAATTCACCTTAATTGTATTGCTATAAATGTTCCAAATAGATGTTTCATAAATACTGGAAATTTTGGAATAAAAATATTATTCTAAAATTTTCTCAAACTTTGAATATTTTGCCATACCTGCCAACTTTTCAAAATGCCCATGGGGGTTTTGCGTGCAAGATGGCTGTCATAGTCCTAAAAAAGCTGCAAGGGGGCCTTCAAATATATTTTAATGTTGTTTTTTGGCTTCTTCATGCTTTTATAAGCCTAGAGTCATTGTAAAATTAACTGTTTTGTTTAAAATTGTGGACAAAATTGCTCTTTCAAAATTTCAATTTGGGAGCCTCCTTGGGGGAAATCCCCCGCAAATAGTGACAGTTGGCAGGTATGTTTTGCATATTTATTTTACATGTTAAACTATCATGAGTATTGCTATTTTGATATCAAAATTACATACAGACCAGCATATCTCAGTGTCTACGTTTATTTTTCAGCATTTTTCAAACATGCTGCCATGTCCAGATCTAGGAAATGTTAATTGACAATTTAGTAGGGTTTTTGAATTCAAAATATGAATTTGTAAATGACTGAATTTCTAAAGATTGAAAAATGTGATAAAATATTATGCAGTAACTCTTATGTTTATGTGGGAAAATGTGTGTTTTCGGATAGCTAGAAGCTTTACACATTTTATCTTGCGAAAACATTTTCTTTATTTATTTGGAAAAATGGACAGTTTGATAACAGGAAATAATTGTAATCACACTTTCCTCTAGTTAAGTTTTTACAGTCTTCATTAAAAAAAATTAAAAGTAACAAACTTGAGTTCATTTAAAAATCAATTTGTTTGAATTTTAAGGAGCACAAGCCTCAAGAATAGGGCTATTTTGTAATCCTTGTATTCCAAAGTAGCAAATTGATCAGTAGTAAGAATTCAAAGTACGAAAATTGATGTTCTTCCAAGTTTTTCTGAATTCAAAAGTGAAAGAGCATCAAATTATGATGTATTACATTAATTGAAAATGTTAATTTAAGGTGGTACCTAACACTACAGGGAGATAACTCTGTAAAATCAGCTAAACGTTTTAATTACGTTGTGTTGTTGAGGGAATATTAAGCTTCTCAATGATCAAAATAAGTGTTTGTCAAACTGCTATATAACCAGTGTAATTTTTCTGATAAAACGGTTGGTTCAAATTTTTTGAAATTTTTATATTTTTGTAAAAGGGTCAAAGTTAATACTTTGTCAAAATTTTAAGAAAATTAAACAAACCAAATTAATTTTAGTTAAAGTGTTGTGTACTACCTTGAATACTGTTTCAATAGTTTTAGAAATCATGCACAGAAAATACCTTGGCTTGTAAATTGAAAACCTGTATATAAGGAACACATCCTACTTTCGCAAGTGTATCATTTTCTACAGGTTTCTACAAATTATATTAGGTGCTTCTATACTTCAGAGATTTTATTTTAAACTAGTCAAAAGCATTGCTTTTAGGATTTACTTTAAATCAAAATTAATAATAATTACAAATTGATCTGATGATAATTAGTTACCATTTTGAGTTCATTATAATATATATACCAATTGTTACTTAATTATTTAATTTTTGAATAAAATTATTAAAATTAATGTATTCTTATTTTGCCAAGATTTAAGTTGAATTCTTATGTGAAAAGGCCTATTAGGAATGTTATATATAAAAGCGTGGAAGCGAGTGGCATCTTACTTAACAATCCTAGGTGGCTTCAAAGATTTGTTAAAATTTGATAATGTCAGAACCACTTATGATAAGGTTAATGTTATTCGTAATGCAGTTTTTTTAATATCGGCACATCCTATTCTGATGGAGAGAATTCGGCCCAGCACCTTAATTATGATTCCTCGACTTTGAATGTTTTACATAGTTTACATGTTAAAGAATTGCCATTTTAATTTCAACAGTTATCAAAATTAAGTACAGACGACTTAAATCATGTGTCAACAGTTTAGAATTTTTTTAAGGTGTATTTACGGATATGCTGACATTTGCTATTTATTGAGAGCTATATGTTCTTTAAGAATGAATCAAGTTTAGTTTGATACAGCACCAGAACACATATAAAAGATGAACCAATAATAGCTCCCATCAGATGCTGATTAAAACATACAGGGCATGTTTAGGTTAGATGACATTTCATTCAAAGATGGTTAGTTTTTGCAAAATCATTGCATTGAGCAAACAACACTTGTTAAATGTGTAGTAAAGCTGGGTTTATAATTACGTACCTATTTCTGCATAAATGCATTTTTGCTCGCCTAAGATGATAGTTGTAGTATGCGAGGTATTACCCAGTACTATCTGGTGTCAATGTAAACTATCTGTATAAAGCTTTATATTTCAGATGGTAGAAGACCTTGATGCATGATATCTCGTAATACCTAAGAAGTAACATTCTGTCATATTTTCATTGTCCTTTACTCTTTTCATGGTTAAGCAACTGCTAGAAAAGCTTATTATACCCCACGCAACGAAGTTGCGAAGGGTATAATGTTTTTGACCCGTCCGTCAGTCCGTCCGTCAGTCCGTCAGTCCTGTTTCTTGTCATCGCAACTCCTCTCAAACCACACAACAGAATTTCACAAAACCTTTTTATATGAAAAGGACATATTATGTAGTTGTGCATATCGACAGGAAATTACGATTCAAAATTTTTTCTAGGAGTTACGCCCCTTTGAACTTATTTGCTTCAATGTACTACTGCAACAGTTTGTCATTGCAACTCCTCTCAAACCACACAACAGAATTTCATGAAACCTTTTCAGATAATAAGGACATACTATGTAGATGTGCATATCGACAGGAAATTACGATTCAATTTTTTTTCTAGGAGTTACTCCCCTTTGAACTTATTTACTTTAATGTACTACTGCAACAGTTTGTCATCTCAACTCCTTTCAAACCACACAACAGAATTTCACGAAATCTTTTTATATGAAAAGGACATATTATGTAGTTGTGCATATCGACAGGAAATTACGATTCCATTTTATTTCTAGGAGTTACGCCCCTTTGAACTTATTTGCTTCAATGTACTACTGCAACAGTTTGTCATCGCAAATCCTCTGAAACTACATAACAGAATTTCATGAAACCTTTTCAGATAATAAGGACATACTATGTAGATGTGCATATCGACAGGAAATCACGATTCAATTTTTTTTCTAGGAGTTACACCTCTTTGAACTTATTTGCTTTAATGTACTACTTCAACAGTTTGTCATCTCAACTCCTCTCAAACCACACAACAGAATTTCATGAAACTTTGTAGATAATAAGGACATACTATGTAGATGTGCATATCAACAGGAAATTACGATTCAATTTTTTTCTAGGAGTTATGCCCCTTTGAACTTATTTGCTTCAATGTACTTCTGCAACAGTTTGTCATCTCAACTCCTCTGAAAACACACAACAGAATTTCATGAAACTCTGTAGATAATAAGGACATACTATGTAGATGTGTATATTGACAGGAAATTATTATTCAGTATTTTTTCTTATACATTTTTTTTTCCTTATACTTACTTATTTAATTTCTCCAATGACAATGTGGGGACGTGGGGTATGTGAGCGTGCTCACTAAGGTTCTTTAATTATTTCTTTGTTTGGTATATTGGTTCCTTGCAATGTCAGCATATCATCAGACAGAGTTCATGCGTAAATTGTAAGTTGTACATGTCTGTTTGACAAAATTTATTTAATCTTGGACTCATTGTTGAGGATCTGAAAATTTGGCTTAATACCAACACTGCATGTATGTAATTTAAAATGTATTTTTTATTCAGGGTCAATTCAGTCTATACTCTTTTTATACAACCGCAAAAAATTTTGTGATTGATATAGGTATCACTTCGACGTTGTCATTGTCGTCGGAAGACGGATGGTTTCCGGATAATAACTTTAGTATAAGTAAATAGAAATCAATAAAATTTTAACACAATGTTTATAACCATAAAAGGAAGCTTGGGATTGATTTTTGGGGTTTATGGTCCCTAAGGTTTAAGAATGCAGGGGCCCAAAACAAGCATTTATCTAGTGTCGGGACAATAAGTTGTGTACAAGTATTTCAATTGTTCTGAAATTGTACCACAATGTTTAACACATAAGTAGAAGGTTAAGATATATTTTAAGGGTTATGGGACAAACAGTCTAGGAATAAGGGGCCAAAAACAAACCTTTTTATACGACCGCAAAAAAAAATTTGCGGTCGTATATTGGTATTACGCCGTTGGCTTTGTCGGCGTCGTCCGAAGACGTATGGTTTCTGGATAATAACTTAAGTATATTTTAATACAATGTTTATTACCTAAAAAGGAAGGGTTGGAATTTATTTTGGGGGTGTCCCATTGGTTTAGGAATTAGGGGCCCAAAACATACTTTTATCTAGTTTCAGCACAATAAGTTGTGTTACTGTATAAGTATTTCAATTACTCTGAAATTTTACCACAATGTTCATACCATCAAGTAGAAGGTAGGGATTTATGTGTTATTTTTTATTGGTTATTGGGCAAACAGTCTAGGAATTAAGGGCCAAAACCAAGAATTTTTGAAGTTTCAGGACAATAACTTATGTTCAACTGTATGGATCTCTCTGACATTGTACCACAAGGTTCCATATAATGAAGGGAAGGCTTGGTGTCAGTTTGGGGTTAATATCCCTAAACATTTAGAGGCAAAAAAAGGGCCAAAAAGAAGCATTTTTATAGTTTACAGACAATAACTTGTGTTTAAGTGTATGGATCTCTCTGAAATAATACTACAAGGTTTCAAAGGAAAGGCTGGAATTGAGTTTTTGGGATTCTTGCTTCAAGGGGGTTTCAATAAGTGAGGAGCCCAAATAAGCATTTTTGTAGTTTTCAGTCAATAACTTGTGTTTAAGTGTATAAATCTCTCTGAAATTATGCCACAAGTTTCCATACTACAAAGGGATGGTTTGGGGAAAATGGATCAAATCATTAAGCAATTAGGGGCAAAAAAGGGGGGGGGGATAAGGGTTTTTATGGTTAAAGGACAATTTAGACAATTTAAAAGCAGTGTAAGGGAGGTAATCCAATTACAATTAAAATTTTAAGAATGCTGTTAATTATGTTTGATTACTTGATTACCTCCCTTACATTGCTTGAAAATTATGTATTAAGAAATGATGATTGTCTTAAGATGATAAGCTTTAAAAAAAATAGAAGTTATTATTTTAATTAATATCAATTTTAGCCATGACTATGTCATTTAAAATTTTAATATTTTATGATGTATTTAAGGGACGACATCAAAAGTTCAATGAAGGATAAAAAACTTAATTCACATAGTTTTTTCACTGACCCCCCCCCCCCCCCCCCTTCTTAACTTAATTTGGAAAAAATTGATTGACCAATAGGGATATATGTAAAATCGATTTTAGATTAACAAAACTTGCAGCAATGTTGACCCCCACCCCAATCTGTCGTCCCTAAATGAGTAGTTATTGTTGCTAACTCCATCAGAAATTTGAATTGAGATTATTTTTGGAACAAGGGAAAGAGTGATTTTTATGCCCCACCTACGATAGTAGAGGGGCATTATGTTTTCTGGTCTGTGCGTCCGTTCGTTCGTCCGTCTGTCCCGCTTCAGGTTAAAGTTTTTGGTCAAGGTAGTTTTTGATGAAGCTGAAGTCCAATCAACTTGAAACTTAGTACATATGTTCCTTATGATATCATCTTTCTAATTTTAAAGACAAATTAAAATTCTGATCCCAATTTCACGGTCCACTGAACATAGAAAATGAAAGTGCGAGTTTCATGTTAAAGTTTTTGGTCAAGGTAGTTTTTGATGAAGTTGATATGATCTTTCTAATTTTAATGCCTAATTATATTTTTTACCCATTTTCACGGTCCATTGAACATGGAAAATGATAGTGCGAGTGGGGCATCCGTGTACTTTGGACACATTCTTGTTTTAGGGGGATTAATATTCAACAGCATAGTGAATTGCCCAAAAGAAAAAAGAAAATGAATTAGACCACATTCATTCTGTGTCAGAAATTTATGCTGTGTCAACTATTTAATCACAATCCAAATTCAGAGCTGTATCAAGCTTGAATGTTGTGTCCATACTTGCCCCAAGTGGAATCAGTAATAATAATCATGAAAAAAGCAGATACATTCCCCTTTCCAGTAGCCTCTCTTATGTTTTAAATGCATAATTACTCCATTATATACAATTTCCTTGTCAGGAAGTTTCAGATATTGATTTCAATTTAAAGGGAAGGTGTTAATTGAAATTTTCTTTGTCAAGTTCAGTAAGTAATATATAGACACGTGATTAATATATAGACACGTGATGGTTTCCATTAGTGTAAGGTATCAATTATAGATGATGTAAATTTTCATGATGCATTGTGACTACGTGTATTTTATTGTATCTACTTGAGCATTGTATAACTCTTTAGTTCAAAAGCACACATGGGGTAAACATTGAAGAGACGACAACCCAACACTAAAAGATATAAAGGGCATAAAACATCTAAATGTCAACTTCTGTTATTCAATGTCTATTTGGTTATGAATTTCCAAATAGTTTTATCGTCTTGAACATGCGTGAAATATTTGCCACGGGAAAATAAGGAACCAGCAATCAATAACGTAGTTTGGCCTCGATGTCGAGCATCATGCACTGAAGAGACATTCATTGCAGAATGCAAATCTGTTGCAATACAACTGGTATAGTTTAATGCTATTTGCACTAAATTTCGATTTGATCAGACTAAGTGTCTATGATTTAATTCTTTCATGGTATTTTTAATAAAAAACCATTATCATAGTTTTTGGGGAATTTGAATACATGGCATGTGAGTGTTTCTGGTCCATATAAAAGCCGTATAAAACGTATCGCAATGCAACTGAAAAGTGTTTTTGGAATAACCATCAAGTACGCTTCAAATCAACTTCTAAACACCAGTAGTACATTTCGAAATCCAAAATTAAAATATTGATATACTAGTAGTGTAAAATGAGAAAAGTTATACTTTAAGGCGTTTTTTTCCAGGTCTATGGTATGTTTTGAAGGACTGGATCAATCTTAAATCTGAAATCCTGATCTAAGGAGTTTTGGACATAGACTCCCACAATGGCTGATAGCATAACATCACATGACATTATGCGTGTTCACAGAGAGAAAAGCTGACACGTGTTTACTTTCAATAGGTTCCATCATGTATCATCTCTGAACTACTTCCTTTCATTGCAAAGAATGTACATAAATTCTAAACACATCAATATACAATCGAATTTAAATTTCATGTTTACATGAATTTTATATTAAGTATTTTTGAATGAATACTGAAAGATATCTGTTTATCAAAACACTTTAAATTTAGATGGTTAAATGAATAATTTATCAATACTTTTGGCGTTTTCAAAACTTTTAATATATACATTTATACAAGAATTGTCTCATTGGCAATCATTTCACATCTTCATTTTTATATTTGATTATTTTGACGGTCAACAAATATATGCATTAGCATGCTTATAATATACTATTTGCAGTGAAGTATTAAATTTTCTATCGCTTATATACTCCTTGCAGTGAAGTATTAAATTTTCTATCGCTTATATACTCCTTGCAGTGAAGTATTAAATTTTCTATCTTATGCATACATGTTTGATCTTTAGTACTTTCCATGTAGATTTTAAAGACTGTAAAACATTTAAATATTACATAATAAATAAGTAAACAGTCACTGGGTTGAATGACAGACATATAACAAAGTAGAATTTTATTAGTATACACACACCAAAGTGTATTGATATAAGACAGAGACATACGGATACGTGTCTCTGTACAGAAAATACATTGAATTTTATCTATAGAAATTCACTAAAATTAATTGATATTGGCAAAAACCTTATTTGCACATCAACTTGTTATTTGAAAAATATAAATATAAGTACTAGATAAAATTCATTACGGAGGGGGGGCAAGGGGGGTCCCAATAACAGCAAAACAGCAAATTGATTTGGCTCATAACAGATAACAAGGAATTAAAATGGACAAAAACAGATAACAGTAAATGAAATATTAAAATAATTCGGTTTTTGACAAATCAGTATTTCTTATTACGGATATAATCCTTTGTAATGCATTCCATTTTTTATGACTATGTTTTTAGTATTAATTTATGTGTCTAGAATGTGTTTAAACTACTACTCAATATATTATAATATTTTTTATACGCTCGTTCACGGAACGTATTATGGTATACTGTTGTCCGTCTGTTGTCAACATGTCGGACATTAACTCAAAAACACTTTAACCATTTGAATTAAACTTTGGGAAATTGTTTATATCTATTGACGTGAGCTCCCTTTTTGGTTTTTTTTTTTTTTATATAAATTTTAGATTTTAAGTTTCTGGGTAGGTAATGGGTTTTTATTCAATAAAATTGGTGTTTTTTTTTCAGTTTTCTGATAATATCTCAAAAATGCTTCCAAAAAGCAAGGAATTTTGGTGAATTGTTTATATCTATTAACATGAGGTAACTTTCAATTTTTATAAATTTTAGATTTTACGTTTCCGAGTTAACGGGTTTTATTAATTAAAAAGGGGTGATTTTCCAGTTTTCAGACATTTGGTGTATTGTTTATATATATTGACTGAAGCTCCCTTTGTTGCTAATAAAAAAAGAGTTTGAATATTCTGACTTTTTTTTCTTGACCATTTAATGAGGTGTGTGAATTTTTATTAATAAAACTATGAGGCAAAGTGGTATATAGGGTAGAAAAATCAAAAGCACCAATTATAAGAATGCAATTTATCAAGTACTTCGAACGAATTTTGACACTCTAAAAGCAATTTATTCCACTATTTTCAAAGGCCTTATTTGAACAATTTTTTATCAGCTGAGGTTTTTGATTGTACCAAGTGTACTAGTAAGTAGAATACATAGTTTAGTAGGGAAACAATGGCTTGAAACGAAATAAATCTTTGTTTGTAATGAGTTATGTGCAGCTTCGGACCCAAGTACATGGTTGGAACTTTCATTGTACAATGCATTTGGTTCTGCTTTGAAAAGAATTACAGAGCTGAGTCTATGTACCATATAATATAAAAGGTTAAGTGGTTGTTAGGACCTTGTCCTTAACTGAGATCCTTGTAAGATACTCCTGGCCATATGTTTTCCTTTTTGTCATATTAAGAATTGTTTTAATTTAATATGTTCGTACGGAAAACAAGGAACATTATTCTCATACAAAAAATTAAGATTATTCTAAATACACATTCATAAAAAAAAATGGAATTTATTACAAAGGATAATCATAAGATATACTTGAATTGTCCTGGACCTCACTTCTGTGATGTGTATATGTTAATGGAATCCTTCTCTGAATACGGGACAAACATATTAGTAGTGGTAGACCCCAATGGCCAATGATCTTCAATTTATACCGAATATTGACTGTCAAAAAAAATGCTAACATTCCAATTTTCAATAACAGTTAACAGCAAATACATTATCACAATAACAGATAACAAAAAAACTAAAAGCCCAATAACAGCTAACAAAGAATAAGACAATAACAGCTAACAGCAAATATATTTTCAAAATAACAGATAACAAAGAATTAAATTGCCCCATAACAGCATAACAGTTAAACCCCTTGCCCCCCCTCATTACGAATGCTGCACTTGGATGTTATTCAAAATGATTCATTAAATTGTTTAATAAGAGTCTCTACATTGATTTAAAAATACGGGGAAAATAAGCCCACAGTCCAGATTCTTGTCTGAATATATATAGGATCAAACTTATAGTTAAACTAATACATTCCTTTCATATTTACATTATTTACCTACCAATAGAATAAATAATGGTTTTTAATCATCTTGAAGTCTACTTGCAATATTATTTTATTAATTTAGTTAGCACAAAAGATTGGCCTTGTCAATATTACATTTTGAAATCAAGTATTCAAATATTTTCATTTATGCCTAGACATTAAGGGCTATGCAGTCCCAAGTACAAGCCAAGTTTTCATAAAAACAAGTATTGAATGAAAAAGGTGTTATTAAGATTTCTGCAAAATAATTCCAGAAGCTAATCTTTTTAAATTCTATTAAATTCTTTAAAACCATGGATGATCTCATGTGCTCCGGAAGAGTAAGCAGATTCCGCTCCACCTGTGACCCCCGTCGTGTTATTCCTAAGAAAATGTTGACTGGTTAAATCAAGTGATTAGGTAGCACACAATACAATAGCTTATCGGTAATTGACCTACCGGTAATTGATCTACCGGTAATTGATTCTCGTCAAAGATATCACACATTTTAAGACCACCGGTCATGTGAATTTTTGAATCCTGAAAGATGACCGAAAGGGAAATTTTAATATTGAAAACTGGTTTTTTTATGACAAAAGATAGACAAGACTGTTGCCATTATAAAGAAAACCAGAAATATAGTGTTTACTATACTTTGAATCATCAAGTTAGAACAAGTTCAAAAACTGATTTCCATTACAAAGCGGTCTAGCTGAAATGATCAGTAAGATGAAATGGGACACATTGTAAGATCGTCGGAGGGCCAATTTGTCACGATGTACAAATTACAACATCAAATTGTTGTTAATCCAGCCACATTTTGTCGTGTTCCTTCCACAGATCGACGTGTCGACTCGGGGTTATAACTTACGCTTTCTTCTACATATACCAGAATACTTAAATGTATATAAACACGCATTCTTTCCTCCTACTCAGCGATGGAAGACATTGCCAGGAACAGTTGTAAGACATTGGATATTTACCTAAAAAGGATAGACTTACACCAGTAAACACCTTCTTTAATTAGGAGCGGGGTATCATTTAATTTTAAACAAACCAGACCAACAATATTCCAACTGCACTATTCAGAAGCATACGACATTTCTATTTAAAAGTATGGAAGATATACCAACCTGAAATAAGAGATGATCATACATTGGATAAAATATATTTCGAATACAACTATATATATAAGGCAACATGGATTGATAAAAATAAATAAACTGGCCTCTATCCCCCCCCCCCCCCCCTAAACCGTTTTTTTAAGAAGCAGAAGATAATGGGGATATCTGGACCAGTTTTAACCATACGTATTTTGCCACAAATTTTATGTATTTGGTATAATGAATCCAAAAATCGTAGGTAAAAAGGGTAAGAAATTTGATAACGTGAACTGGATTAAAGGTCCATTTGGAAAAATAATGTCCCTTAGAAGTTTAATCCTCCTGTTTGTTCTCTTCCTTCCTTCATAAAAATATTTAATCGTTGAAAGATTTGAGGTGTCATATCAAACGTTGCTGATTAAACATCTTTTAATAATCAAATCAATTGACAAGAACAGGTAGGCCATATAGGTAGGGTTACACAGAAACACGCAATGCCAATCAAAAATGTATTTAAACTCAAATGACCCGGACATTTCATGAACTAATATGTTATTCTTTACTGTATATATAAAATATATCCCTTATATAATAACTAAATCTGACCTTTTAATGTTTAATCTGTCTTTTAATCGAACTTTAAGTCACAACTGATCTGAACTGCTTTATTGATAGTTATCGAAAATATTGGGCGAGAACAATGTGATTTATGTCATAACTTAACCCGCTCTGGTATGAGGAATTTCCCGCAATAATCCAGCATTTTATGCCAAGAGTTCTGAGCCCACGCGCTGTTATAAATCTCCGTTTTTGGCACGTTCAAAAAATTACGTAAGGATTTGAGTGTTTGACTTCAATTTTCGGGGATCACGACTTGGATCTATGTCATTACTTATAAGAAAGTTCTTTAGATGTTTAAGGAGATACAACTTATACGAACAACATTATTATAGCAGCTTATTCTCTTTATCTGTTACGGATATTTTAAAATCTACAGACACCGCCTATAAACGTCATTTGAACTTTTAACAACGTGCAAATATATAACATGAAGATGGAATTTCACTTAATATGTCGCTCTACATGGATACACAATTATTTCAGTATCTTAAGAATTAAATGACAAAGAAGAATCAATCATTCAACTTTACTTTATATATATGACAGAGAAACTATTCATCTCACCTGAACAACTACTATTTGGATCTTTAAAACGGAAAATATTTAAGGCTTACGCATATACAAAAATTAAATGGCAAGCGATATTATAATTATACATAACCACGATTTGCAGCTTTTAATATTAAATGTATAACTTGTTCATACAGGTTTGAAATATTATTTATTTATTTTAAACCAAATCAAATTAAAAAGTAAATGGACTGGACTTGTATTTGAATTGATAGTGTGCTTTGTGTATGTTCAAATATCAAGCAGGATATGGAATAAGGAATTTTATTTATGGGATCTATAAATTTTAAGTGAAAAATCACCTGTTATCTGCAGTTTATTATGCAACCGTTATAAAAGTGTATTGCCTACTTATATACCCGAGAAATACACAATTGTCAACAAATCGATCTTTAATATGTACCTGAAAATAACAGGTATACAGATCGATATTGGATCTACTCAGTGTTAATTTAATGGCGAGGGATGAACTTTATGTAATGGCTGTAAGTGGAATTTATGGATATCATGCAACTAAAACTGGTTCGAAATGTTCCTTGGTGTGGATGGCCAGCTGTTTTGTCATCCCACCGTCTGTACAATGTCGGAATATAGGAACTTGGGATGACATCTCCGATGAGCTTCATCGTCTTGAATATGTTGACAGTGAAAGTGAACATGTTATGCCGAGGATGCTAACGCATGCAGATTTACACAGCGAATCGCAAACCAATGTGAATGAAATCTATCGATTATCCCCTGAACCTTACCGAAATGATGGGGATAGACATTCTCTTCATGAAACAGAACGAAGCTTTGAACAGGACGATCCGATTGATGACTATCTTGCCGAATATGCTCAAATTATTTCATCTAAGGAGGAAGAAGAGGAGGAAAACAATTCAGAGGAATATATTAGACCATCAGAGACAAGTAGTCATACTCATGACGAGAAAAGACAGATATTTGCTCGCCGGAAAAGTTGTTCGGACGTAAGTAAAAAAGCAGGTTTATCATTTGGTTTAAGTATTCCGAAAGACCAAACTGCCGATGATTTTCATGTAAACACGTCCCAATCGTCTGCTGCAAGATCCCCTAATAAGCCAGAAAAGTTCGATTTTAAAAGCATAACCGCAATGGCTCGACGAATGTCTATTCCAATTTTAGACAAATCTGAAGACGTTGACCACGGAACAAAAATTTACGGTGAAAAATTGATCAAGAAAAGTAGAACGACAAAACAATTTCGAGAGGCCTTTTCAGAGGAAACAGATGATTATATTCCTCACAGAGCTCCCAAAACATTATCAAAATCTTTGACCACTAGCGAAATAGAAAATGCGTGTGATGAATTAAAGAATGAAAAGCCAGGAAGTATGAAAAATATTGTGGCCGAGTTAAAACTTAGAGGTCAAAATTACAATGAAAGTAGGCACAGAAATGAAGATAGTAACAATCAAGACACTATTTCAAATCAGAAAATGTCGAAATCTTTAACAATGTCCGAAATAGAAAAAGCAAACGACGATTATAAAATAGAATCCCCGGTTCAATTCAGGAGTGTAGTGAAAGAACTCCAGCAACGCAGCGAGGACGTAACCGAAGATGGCTACCATCATGACGAATCTTTCGGAAGTAACAGCCTTGATCAGTCTTTTACAGGGTCATATACTTCGGATAGCTCTCATACAAATAGTCTACGCAGAAACAGATCTGATGACAGTCGCAGATCGGAAAAAAATAATTACAAGGCAAATAGATCAAGTGATCCAGTCAGAGGATACTCTAATACTTTACAAAGCAATAGGGCGAACAATACTCGTTCTACCGAAATGCGCAATAATCACACACACAGACTTAGCGACTCTTTGCGGGATAGTCAATTTTCCAAGACGCTTCCTGCAAATTTTGACGGAAATATCAGTGGTGCTAGCACTCCAAGGAATTATCGAGATGAACACAATTCTAAAATAAATTCAACAAGGCAAAAAAGTGAAGAGCCTGCGTCAGATCTTATGAAGAAATTAAACAATCTAACGGCGCAAACGAGAATGGCAACGAGACCTAGTCTTGGAAACATAGAAGGGTACGAACCTTCCTCTTCAACAATGATGCGGTCACAGTCTGTGATGAATGTTTCTTCGCCACTATCACCGAGATATGACCGCAACCCATTATCGAGTAGTTTAAGTTCGTCTGCGTCTTCTTCTTCTGACATACCTGCAATATCTTACCACAGTGTTGTCGATCCGTGTCACAGATGCTGGAAGACGGTTTATTCATTGGATAAAGTTGGACCAATCAGAAAAGTGCAGTATCATAAACAGTGCTTTCGATGTGTCACGTGCAATACGATGCTTTCACTGAATACTTACAAACAAAATGTGAATGACAAGTCGGACGTGCAAGTTTACTGCAAGAAACACGTCCCGACCCTAGAATCACCTCACATCGACTTGGAGGCGAAAAATTTAAATGTGATGATGCATCATCCGAAACTGGATAGTGTAAATACAAATATAAGGGGAGGGACATTAGACGATAAACGTAAAAGTCGAAATCTTCACCCATTAAGTATAGGGCGTGCCGTCAGCACTCCTAGGCTAGATTTAATATGTGGACCAAATGATAACTCCGAATCGTATGATGCTCCTAGTATCGACAAAAATGGCAATGTTAGTCTGCGAGAATTGAAAATGGACGATACACCGAGGTCTGTTTGGTCGAGGTCGACTTTCTCGGCTGCTAAATTGGATCTGACGGTACCAGCTTCTGCAAGGACAGGCTCGTCTTTATACCGAACAGTTGACACATGGAATTACCTATGAATATTATGGATATAACGCAATATTAAGAACTTATAGTCAATGTGTTCAAATGAAGTTATAATGGATAATATTTATCTCATTTTAATCTTTAATCAGATTTTATATAGTTAACATTTCATCAGTGGTTGTTTGTATCGTTTGTCAAGACTGCAAAATATTTTCAAAAGTTAGGATCTCCAGTTTTGCTACTTGGATTGACTCACCGAAAAAAGCCTCATAATTTATGAATGTTGGTAAATGCTTCTTCACCTATAGTCGTAAATTATTTCAGATTAATACTAGTAGATATAGGAAGATGTGGTGTGAGTGCCAATGAGACAACTCTCCATACAAATAACAATTTAAAAAGTAAACCATTATAGGTTAAAGTACGGCCTTCAACACGGAGCCTTAGCTCACACCGAACAACAAGCTATAAAGGGCCCCAAAATTACTAGTGTAAAACCATTCAAACGGGAAAACCAACGGTCTAATCTATATTAACAAAACGAGAAACGAGAAACACGTATATATTACATAAACAAACGACAACTACTGTACATCAGATTCCTGACTTAGGACAGGTGCAAACATTTGCAGCGGGATTAAACGTTTTAATGGATCCAAACCTTCTCCCTTTTTCTGAAACAATAGCATAACATCACAACAAAGAAAAACATACGATAAAATATCAATTGGCAGACTTAACTCAGTACATGTATATGTTATTATTCATATAGGCATGATATATCTACATTTTCAGAGAAACAAAACATTTATAAAGTTAAGTTGCCTCGAAATGAGAAACATCATTTGTCAAATATTTGTATGCTAGTGCCTCTAAACTGGTTCCTATTTATGATACTTTGAAATACCATGTAATGTACTTAATGTAACTGTAGATATACACAATACATTTTCTGGATATGATCTATGGCTAGTACACTTTTCCCCATTTATTTTAACGATTTTAAAAGTCTTGCCTATTACTGTGCTAATGTGTTTAATTGATACATATACATATTTTGTGGTTTTACGGCTTAAATTGGCATAACACCAAGCATTTAAATACAAACAAAACAAAAATAACGCCTTAAATGATTCAAGATTCAAAGAATGTTATATTTGTTTAAAATTTTGAATGATCATTACTATATATGTGACTAACACGATTTCGAATACTTATGGACATGGCAAATTTATTTAAAAAAAACTAATTTTTAGTTTTTTTATGATGACTAATTATCAATATCAGAGACATATAATACAATATATTATGTATTATATGTCTCTGTCAATATTTAATTTTGCAGTCAACCCTAAATATTTATTTAACCGATAGCTTTAAGCGTATATAATTTGATCAAATTTATTTTACCTAAGAATGTTATATTGCAATTAAAAGGTACTTATATTTTGTAATAAATATTTATGTAGCTTACCATTTTTTTTCTTATATATTAGCCATCTGTAATGCTAATAACTGGTAAAGGGGGATATGGATGGGAATAGAGAATAATGTGCAAACAATGAAGAATCCAAAAAACTATGATGGTCAAAAGAATGAAGATAGGGAATAACGGGTAAAAAAAAATCAGGAATAGAGTTATCCAGACCTTTCGGTGTTCGGTGTGAGTCTAGGCTCCGTGTTGAAGGACGTACCGTAACCTTTAATGGTTTACTTTTATGAATTGTTACTTGGATAGAGAGATGTCTCATTGGCACTCATACCACATCTTCCTTTATCTACTTTCATATCTGACGACTTCAATCGCTATAAACATAGATTATTGAATTATCTTTTAACCATCCAGAGCACATGAAATCATCCCGATTTTGGTTATGGTTACTTGTTGCTGAGTCATTAGTTTGTTGTATTGTGTGTTGGGGAGAGATCCGTTTGCACCAAAAATGCGTCCTTTTGCGCCACAACTTTTTTTCTCTAATGCTACGCTTGCGCCACATGTTTTTAAATTACATGGTATCATTTGCGCCAAAAGTAAAACCTGTGTTGTAGGCTGTAGATTTTCTTTTCGTCGTTTTTGTTTGGTGTCACATCCGGCAGCTTGTCTTTGACTGATGAGTTGAAGGATTCTTCGGCCCTCCTCAAGATTGGCCATTAAAATCATGAATATCAAGTGTTTCAAACTGAATCGACACAAAACACATAAATAAAGCATAGAGATTAACTTTCAATTTTCACCAATTAAAGAACACTTTTTATGAATTTCATCGTGTTCATGGCAAGAACTGTCAGCGGCGTCGTTGAACTTCTTTGAGATCTGAGGAATTTTTTGTTAGGATTATGTGCTTGCACACATTTACTTTAATGATTACTTAAATTTGATAAAAAAAAAAAAACAATTTATAAGGATTATTTTTGCCGTCCACTCATCTTTCTGTAAATATGTTATCTGAAATCCATTTTTAGCATATTTTTTCAACATAAATATACAGGTGTGGGTTCACCCTTTTCCGCACCTTTCTGGTTAAATGATACAAATACAGATTTTAAAAAGAAAGCATATTGCACAGACAGATTTTAAATAAAATATCACGATTCACGAGTTGATTTTTTTGTTAATCACGATTCATAGAAAATAAATTTCCATGATCACGGATCACGAAAATAAAAATAAAACTCTGTAGAAAAACGGATCACGAAAAATAAAAAAAAATCTGTAGAAAAACGGACCACGAAAATATAAAAAAAAATCTGTAAAAAAACGGACCACGAAAATAAAAAAAAAATCTGTAGAAAAACGGATCACGATATATAGCGAATATGCGCCGATCACGAAGAACGAAAATAACCCATCAGGCCCTCATAAAAAAGAGTGACGTTGACGACTAAAAAGCACAAGTTTGAGAAAAAAGCACAACAAACAATACAATAAGTTCTGGTTCCCATTCTGACATCCGTGGTGCCATAGTTCTTCAGAGTATAACTCTACGAATCATCGTTTCATGGAGATCATGACATTACTCCAAAAATTGATTTAAAAAAGATACTCGTTCCATTTTGATATATGTAACATATCGAACTTATTATATCTTCCCAACGTACCAAATCAGGAGCTGGTCCTCATTTTTTACGGTTTTAACGAAGAACAAAGAACTCTTTATTATAGCAAAGTGTTTGTCCTATATTGAATTTAACATATAAATCTATGTAGTTTAATATTTATTACTCAGACGGATTTTCAAAATATAATTTAGAAAGAAAGAAAAAATGTGAATCAGCGAATGAGACCCCCAGCATCTAGTGTTTTGTAGACTTATTTTTGTCGGTTTAATTATTCGAATTTAGCCATACCGTCATCATTGCGTTTCCTCAGAATGATGAATTTTAAACATCCTTTGGAATCTTCTTCCTGATTTTTATAACATGAAGATAAACGGTATTAATTTAACTGCACAAGCTGCATATTTCGGCAATAAATGCCATCTCAGTGATGCCCAAGGCTTTAAGTTTTTTTGTCAAATCTAAAATGAATGAGTGTAAGTTATAACTCTTCCATCGTCTGATACAGCTATTCAAAACTAAAAGACATCTTGTCTACGTTTGATTTCAAGATAGACCTGCGACATCTAATGGCACGTATCTGAATTCAGGACCGTGAATTGATCTTATAGATATGTTTATGATTTAACATTGTGTGTGGGTTGGGTTTTTTTTGGGGGGGGGGCGTCAAATTCATGTATACCTGACTCCTTTCTCCTTTCTTTCATATTGGGCTGACGAGTTTGTATGCCTTACATAGGACAGCTGAATAGTTTCCAATTGGAGTAGAAGATATCGGACAACCTTACTTTTTATGCTAAAATGTATAGCATTTTATACCTCTAAATCAAAGACCGTGTCTAACCTGTGAAACCATAGAAGATGTAACACACTATCTGCTATACTGTCAAAATAACCAAAATATTCAGTTTTGATAATATAACTTAAGAGAATCCTATATTTTTCAAATCTTACTACTACAATCAATTATGTCTGATTTAAGTGTCACGAGGACACGGGTCTAGTTATCTTTTTATTCATATCTTTTTATTAATTGTCATAAGTATATGTAATTAATGAATATAATTATGACAATACCGATTAAAGAGTAGAGATAAATTGCTTCTATGACCCCTTGAATGATATGCCTAAAAATGAACATATTGCTGTAGGTTCATATGTAGTATCTTAGTGATAATTAATGTAATTAACTATATTTCACTAAGTCTTGTAATCTTATGCCCAGAGAAAAAATGAACAATCGTGTATGTCTTAAAGCGTGCATTAATAGTATTGTTTGGTCTTAATAAGATATAATTCTTGATGTATTTAAGGCTTTACAAAATTCATAAGTATATGTAATTAATGAATATAATTATGACAATACCGATTAAAGAGTAGAGATAAATTGCTTCTATGACCCCTTGAATGATACGTCTAAAAATGAACATATTGCTGTAGGTTCATATGTAGTATCTTAGTGATAATTAATGTACTTAACTATATTTCACTTGTAATCTTATGCCCAGAGAAAAAAAATGAACAATCGTGTATGTCTTGAAGCGTACGTTAATAGTATTGTTTGGTCTTAATAAGATATAATTCTTGATGTATTTAAAGCTTTACAATATTCATAAGTACATGTATGATCAGAGATGTTTGGAGCAGCACCACTATGTGAGTTTATGCATCACCATAAAGCTACATGAATATCAAGTATGTAAGTATTTTTAAAGTACCTTTTAACGATTTTCTTTTTTTCTGTTCGATTCTTCTCTTTTTTATATTCATCAGAAAGCAGGAGTTGGACGAATTGCTATATACCTTATTTGTCAACTGAAATTGGTTTCTAATTCATAAAATGGAGTATTAGATACCATTTTTGCTAGGGTAACGTTTGTTTCTATGACAAAATGGTAAACGATTTCCTTAAAATCAAGGAACGTTTTCATTGTTTAAATGAGTTGGTTTTCTCAATTGAATTATTTCACAATTTTATGTCGAGACCTGTTAATGGTCAACTATACTGTATGGGGGTTTCTCGTGATTGAAAGCTGTAATGTTGCATGCTTACGTCCACTTTATATAAACTTTGGCGGATAGGTCTATCGAAATACCAGTAACTAAAAGATAGTAATACATTTGATTTTTACTAAAGGGAATCATTTTGCTTTAATATAATCAGAGACATGTACGATCGTATATATATGCTATAAGTTCAGTGTCACAATTCAGTTCGAGTATTTTATTAAGTTATAATATTTTTTTTTTTTTTAATTCATATATTTTCATTTATTTGTCCCAAGTTAATAAAAAAATGAGAATGGAAATTGGGAATATGTCAAAGAGACAACAACCCGACCACAGAGCAGACGACAGCCGAATGCCACCATGCAATGTGTCTTAAACGCAGCGAGAAAATCACGCACCCGAAGGTGGTCCTCAGCCGGCCCTAAATAAAATTATGTACTACTTCAGTGAAAATGGACGTCACACTAAACTCCAAATCATATAAATGAACTAAAATTTTTAAAAAAAAGTACATTACTAACAAAGACAAGAGGCTCCGGACTTGAAACAGACACAAATTTGGCGGGGTTAAACATGTATTGTGGGATGATCTCCGTCCCCCGCGGCTGTACCTCTATTATAATATGTATTAAATGCTTATAATAACAACAGCAAATATTACAGAGTAAAGACGGATTGAATACGGATACAGCATTTAAATTTTTATTGATATTAAGTTATAAAATAAAATAACATATTATACCTGTCAGTTTTTTTTAATTAAAGTCATATGAAAACCCAAATTAACAAAAAAGATGAGGCATGTGGTTTGTTTTTTTATAACTAAATGGATAGTTTTCATTTTAAAAATTATGTACTGAAACGTACTATACTTTTGTTTTGTAGAATATTCTTTAATTTGTCCACATTTAGAAAAAGTTTTCCTTTTTTTTAATTGCTGCTTCCAGGAAGCAATTCGCCGAAATATTTTCCGCATGCAAGTGACCTTAGCGTGACCCTTCTCGTAAAAATCCGGTGATCGCAATGCGCATGGATATGTCATTTAAATAACCTATTTTCTGAGTGACCATGTTACACACGTGCTCAATATCCATGCTTCTTTGTTGATTGTTTACTATAAGGTGACAATCGGTAAACTACGGCTTTTAAACACAGCAATTAAGGAGCTGCCATATTTGTTAAATCATAACAGACAGAGATATAAAAACAAATTGACGGTTATACGATATTTTTGAGTACGTAATGAAAAAATCGTGCACAGACTAAGTTTATGATATATACATGCATTGGTTTAAGAATTGGATAAACATTCATTTTCACCAGTCACTCGTTTCATTTGACTTTAAGAGGGACGAAAGATACCAGAGGGACAGACAGACTAATAAATTGAAAATAATCTGACAACACCTGGCTAAAAATGAAAGAAGACAAACAGACAAACAATAGAACACATGACACAACATGTAATAAAATGCACGATTAATAAACATAGTCATGACATAGGCCTCATTTAATGAATGGCTATTTATTTTGAATTTATTGAACCATAAAATTAATTTTTGACTCTTCATTGAATAATCCGCGAAAATGGATTATGTAAAATGTGAAGAGTCAAAAAATAATTTTATGGTTCCAAAAATTCAAAATAAATTATTGCCATTCATTATAAGTAAATTTCATAAGTCTCCATCTGAAGTTGGCCATATTAATAATCTTCAGCCGTCGATAATTAATGGCTGGATGAATACCAGTAAAGTCATAAGTAAAGTTGAAGAACATTCCAATATTACCGCTTTGATAGAATTTGGGACAAGTGTAATCAGTGAATTTGCATACTGTAGGCAACATCCTGAATAAAAGGAACTTGTTAGAAAATTACTATCGTTGAACAGTTTTAACATTAACTAATTATTACATATTTCTATTTTTTCTTTTCTTTTAACTACAGATGGAAGACACAGAAGCTATCCTTGCAGTGCCAATCGAATTTATCGAAGGGATCAACATCTGTTTAAGCTAGTAATTATAGCAAATTCCATCTTGTTATAAGTTCTCTCTTTTTGGTGCCGTGACCAGGATGAATTCTGAAAAATACTAAGGTACGTGTGATATTTTATTTGATAATATTAATTATTATATTCTTAAAAAAATGGCTGAACAAGAATTTAATGTAGGGTTAGTTTTTCAAAATTTAGCAACACAAGTTCAAGGTCTTACTCAAAAATTAACTGCAAACGGTGTCAATTCGATAGTTGAAGGCTTTGGCGGTTCAAATTCAGAAAAATATTCTCAATGGATTAGATCTTTAGAAAAATATGCAATGATAGCAAATTTAGGTCCGAATGATTGTAAAATGATATGTTATCAAACATCTGTAGGGCCAGTAAGCGATTTCATTGCTAGGTGGTTAAGAGAAACTGATCAGGTGAATAATAATTGGGATAATCTAAAAACTCAATTGAATTTTCGTTATGGGCATATTCTTGATGCATCATATGCATTTGAACTTTTGAACAAGGTTAATCAAAAAATTGGCGAAAAAGTTCCCATGTTTGGAGAATTTGTTCTTCCAATTGATAACCTCTTGAAACCTAGAAGGAAATATGTAGGTGAAGATCTGCACAAGATTTTGTTAGAACAACAGCACAAATCGTTCATTTTGGTTCACAGAAATTCGAAAAAGTCTAAAGAAAAACAAAAACAAAACGCAGATAAAAATAGACAAGAAATTAATTTAGAAATTGGGGATCCGGTTTATTCCAAAAATCATTTAAGAAAAAGTAAATTAGACACTAAGTGGAAACCTTATTAGCGAATAATTGAAAAAACTTCTCCGGTAACCTTAATTTGTCCTTAAAAACCAATTAGATGGGTCTGTCGCTAAGAAAGTCCATTTAGAACACCTTAAAAAAGCTAAGATTGATGAATGGGTTATTCCAACCAATCTAGAAGGTAGGCAATTAAGGAAAACAAATTATGTTGTACCTCCCGAAGATAGTGACGAAAGTGATAGTGAACTTCCGGTCGCTAATCCTCGAGAAAGACTCATAAATCGTTACCGACAAGAACGAGAAACAACTTCCGACGAAGATGATATTCCGCTCGCTGAACTTAAACAAAAAATAGCAAATAGAAACCGACGTGAAAACGAAGAAGACAAATCTTCCGTCACTTCCGGTTCAAGCGAAATGTCGGATAATAATAGTTCTGATGGGTATAATTCAGACCGCAGTCAAAAAATGTCTGTTGATGAAGTTATAATGCCAAAAGACAATAAGCAAACTGTTAAAAAGTCTGAAAAGAAAGACGAATTAATTTTAAGTTTTCTCTCAACCGTTTCTTGTTATCTTAATAAAATGCACGACTAACAAACATAGTCACAGGCTTCATAAGAGTAATATTAATTATTATGTATATAAGTATATAGGAAATTAGTGTATAACCTGTAATTATGTAATCAATAATTGTATCATATCACTTCAGATGGATTGCCTAAATGCTGAACTTCGATTAGAATTTGTTGCTTCCTTGCCTTGGGAATTGAGACGTATAGTCACGGCGTAGGAACCATCGAGAACATATGGCATACCTAAAACGACCCATGAATAAGTTCGAACATCTACTTAGTACCATGTTCGAAGAATGCAATAATGATGCATCACAAAAAAATATGACAAGACAACTTTTCAGAATTTAATTTTATTTTTGATTAATCTATTTTTAGATGGTTATACAACTCCTCGACATACTCTCTGTCATGTTTAGGTTCATGTCCATCCATAGAAGATGGGGTCCTGCGGATTTCCGGATGGAAAGAATTGTGGACAAGTTGGCCATGAAGGAGGAGTCGTCCGATATTATTAAATTTTCTATAAACAATGACTGGGATCTTCAAGGACACGATACAAACTTGAAGCCCAGTCGAATAAAAAAAATTGTAAACCATTTAGCAACAGGTTTACCGAATCATCATTACCAATTGTGACATTGACTTTTCATTTTAACTGCTTGTTATAAATCATATCAATATATAAATAATTTAACTAACTGTAGTTTGTGTTTCATTTACTAAAAACAAATAATAACAAAATAAATCAAATTATATGTAACTAACCAATCGAAAAATAATCTAAAAAATTCCCAGTTATTATTTTCTTTCCTTGCAGGCCAAGAATGAAAAGAATGAATATGATTCTCTTTATCTTTTTTGGTTTAAGTGGTTCTACTTTCATTCAAGAAAATGTTGTCTTCCATAAAGTTAATGAAATTACTACTACGAGGTCTAATTGGTTAGTTACTTTTGTCATTGATCTTGCTCCTTTTGAGAATTTTGTTAATCAATTATCGAAAGATATAGCACAATCCTTTATACTGGCTCAGAGGGCAACTTTAATTTATAGCAAACCAGGTTATGAGATGTATTTTAGAACTTTAATTAACACATGACATGTGTAAAATCTCTTTGTTCTTACTGTGCTATAATCTGGATAATGGACAGCAAAGGTGTGCATTAACTACCTCAGATAAACTGCACAGTTCTAATCTATTTTTACCTTTAGGGGCGGTTCCTGGATTTTAAAAGGGGCGTTATTCTATAAAATTAAAAAAAATATTACAGGGTGTTGCGAGACTAAAATCAATATTGACGATTTTATGCTCAAACACGATACTTTGTCCAACGACTTATTCGCCCCACCCCGAATCCGCCATCTGCCTTAAAATTACGACAAAGTTGAACTTTGTATGAACATCGTAGTTTCAAAATAGGAAAACAGACAGGTTTTCTCATTCCTCTAAGCTGGGACATACAATATTTCATCATATTTTGTGTACAATGTAAATCTTAAATTAGTGTTTTAAAGTCAGAAAGACAGTTAAAACAATTTTGGGTAATTTCTGCCAAAAAAGGAATGTATTGAAGAATATCTGAATAACAGAAATTTTTATCTGATTTGGATTAGTTTTAGACTCAATGGAATTTATTACGACTTTTTGAATATCTACTATAAAGTGACTATTTTTTTAGATTGAATTTAATGAGGATCAGTCGGATCATATTTAAGTTTGTTTCAAAACAGGGGGGGGGGGGGGGGGGGGGGTTAGCTGGAGATCAATTAGACTTCATTTAGATGGATAATTAATACATCAGAAGTAGAAATTTGTGGGGTTGGGGAGTAAAAGATTGGAAAGAGAAACGTATTTTCTGTTATCTAACATTTTGAATTTAGTTAATATAACATCTTCCTCGGTTCATCTTTCTGTAAGCATAATTACCATTGAGGAAAGAAATTAAAAGGCAATTAATCCAAACTCAATATAACCCTTTCATTCATGATTTTTTTTCATACACCGATTTTAAAGTACACAATTTTAATAGTCGTAATCGTCAAAAATTAAATAAAAACTGGGAATAAATTTAACAGAAACGATAAAAAAAATCTACCATCAAATCGCAATTTTAGCATAAGTCTTAATATAATAAAAAAAGATAATTTAAAACTTACCAAAGTCATATTTCCCCCTATCTTTAACCTACAAGAAATTTTTCTAGGATCCGTGGATTGCGGAAATCGTCCGCATTTGTAAAACGTTCACGTAAATTGATTACGTCATGTGTTAAAACAGTTATTGGCCAATCAAATAGGTATATATGTAATTTAAACTGCACAGCACGAGATGACCCAATAACCAGAACTCCTACGTCGTTCGGGTTATTGGGTCATCTCGTGCTGTGCAGATTAAATAACATATACCGACTTGCTTGGTCAATAACTATAACATAATTTAAAAGGAGAATACCGATGGTTTACTGGAATGTGTGAAACCATTCTAAGTGGCCTTCAAGAATACGATAAATTGCAACACCGAACTAAACGTTCAGTTCTTCCATTCGTAGGTCGTATTATGAGCTTTCTTTTCGGAACAGTTTCGGATGAAGATTTGCGTACTATAAATAGCAATATAAGAGTTTCAGCTAACAACCAAAAACGCATTTCACATGTCTTAAGTGAAAGTCTCACAATAGTAAATGTTACGAGGGCTGAAATTGCACAAAATCGGAAGACCATTAATAGTTTAACAACAGGTTTACATGATGTTGATTAGACTTGCTACATGTCCCTTCCTAATTATTATTATTTTTTCAATTTTGCCCCTTTAATAATTTTACTGCTATAACTAGGAGATTACAATTATATTGACATCTGCAGGAGGAAGTTCTCCAAGGGCAATCAGTAGGCTGGCACTTGTCAGTAAACATATAAATTAGTAAGAGAGAAATATTAGAAAGGGAATTGTAGCAAGTCTAGATGTTGATCTCAAGTTAAGAAATATCACCACACTTTTTAAAAAAAGAAATAGCGGATTTAGAAACTGTTGTTGACATATACGCAAAATTAGATGTTATTACAAGTGAAATGAAATTAATGGTTCAGAGAGCGACATTTTATTTTGTTCACCTAAATTCACAGTTGAACATGTTATCATTGGGTCATCTGTCGCCTAGTACCATCAATCCAACATCGTTTAGGTTTCTTCTTACAGAAATACAGTCTCAATTACCAGCATACCTGAAACTTCCAAAAGATCCAATTAAAGATCTTTGGGCTTATTATCAATTTTTAACATGTACTACTTTGATCTATGAGAGGAAAATTTTTGTTGTCATTTCTGTTTCACTTTTAGACTACAATAATAAATTTGAATCATAAAGTCCTGAAGTTAACAAGAACCCATGCAATTTCAATCTAGAATCAGAATATATTGACGTTAATCAAATATATATCAAAATGAAATAATACAATGAACTCATCCTTTAGTACTGTATCATGTGTATTGTGCTGTAAGTAGTCCAACATATCCAATTAATCGGAGTAATCTATGCATCACAACTCTGTTAATGAAAAAAGGAAGGAAAGTATTGAATGATTGTCAGACCCTAGTTAAACAATTTGCCGTCTTTTCTTAGGCAAAATATATCTCATCCGGATCATGGTTAGAAGACTTTTTTCTCGACTTTCGTTTTGGTCATGGTGTTGTCGGTTATTGTTTTGACTTAGAATTTTGAAAAGTCCCCTGATTCAGACGTCAAAAGTATTAATCAACCCCAAACGCCAAACATTAAACAAAAACTAAAGACATAAATTCATAAAATTGTGTTGAATGGAAAAAACAACCACATCGAAATCGTGAAGTTTTGAAGTCCGTATTGATTTCTTCAAGCGCCCATATAATAATAATAAAAACATGTATTTAAGAAATGTTAGTAAAATTACAAGGTTCAATAGAAAAAATTCCAATCTAATTGAATTCTCTACTGAATTTTCACTTTTGAGTATCGGAAAGAGTGTCTTTCATCATCAACTTAGCAAGAAATGTCCCGTTTAGCTAGTTGTGTCATTTTCCTAAACGTCATATTTATCCTAACGTTCATTAATCTTTTTCTTTGTGGTAATGAGTGATACCAAAACTTATTGGTAGGATTGTTCATCATAAGTAAACTTCCGTGTTGTAACTCTACTGAAATTGAATCAATTTTTCGTTTTGCATGTTTTCCCCTGGAGTCTGCATGTCTAAAAACAAAGTCACGTGGCTGTCCGAGTGACAGTGAGGCTATAGGATGTCCTGGTACCAAGTCCTCTTCATCGTCCCTGTGTTCTCCCATATGATCATGACCATCTTTGTATCTGAGATTCAATAAAATAAACATATTTTAGAAATAAACTAAACTTTGTTTTGAAAATATCCTCCCGTTTAGCTAGTTGTGTCATTTTCCTAAACGTCATATTTATCCTAACGTTCATTAATCTTTTTCTTTGTGGTAATGAGTGATACCAAAACTTATTGGTAGGATTGTTCATCATAAGTAAACTTCCGTGTTGTAACTCTACTGAAATTGAATCAATTTTTCGTTTTGCATGTTTTCCCCTGGAGTCTGCATGTCTAAAAACAAAGTCACGTGGCTGTCCGAGTGACAGTGAGGCTATAGGATGTCCTGGTACCAAGTCCTCTTCATCGTCCCTGTGTTCTCCCATATGATCATGACCATCTTTGTATCTGAGATTCAATAAAATAAACATATTTTAGAAATAAACTAAACTTTGTTTTGAAAATATCCTCCCGTTTAGCTAGTTGTGTCATTTTCCTAAACGTCATATTTATCCTAACGTTCATTAATCTTTTTCTTTGTGGTAATGAGTGATACCAAAACTTATTGGTAGGATTGTTCATCATAAGTAAACTTCCGTGTTGTAACTCTACTGAAATTGAATCAATTTTTCGTTTTGCATGTTTTCCCCTGGAGTCTGCATGTCTAAAAACAAAGTCACGTGGCTGTCCGAGTGACAGTGAGGCTATAGGATGTCCTGGTACCAAGTCCTCTTCATCGTCCCTGTGTTCTCCCATATGATCATGACCATCTTTGTATCTGAGATTCAATAAAATAAACATATTTTAGAAATAAACTAAACTTTGTTTTGAAAATATCCTCCCGTTTAGCTAGTTGTGTCATTTTCCTAAACGTCATATTTATCCTAACGTTCATTAATCTTTTTCTTTGTGGTAATGAGTGATACCAAAACTTATTGGTAGGATTGTTCATCATAAGTAAACTTCCGTGTTGTAACTCTACTGAAATTGAATCAATTTTTCGTTTTGCATGTTTTCCCCTGGAGTCTGCATGTCTAAAAACAAAGTCACGTGGCTGTCCGAGTGACAGTGAGGCTATAGGATGTCCTGGTACCAAGTCCTCTTCATCGTCCCTGTGTTCTCCCATATGATCATGACCATCTTTGTATCTGAGATTCAATAAAATAAACATATTTTAGAAATAAACTAAACTTTGTTTTGAAAATATCCTAAATAATATTACTAAATTTGACTGACTCAATCAAGAAAGTCGACCATAGGTTGATCTCTTAATCAAGTATTTTTCTGTTCAGATCTGTCTGATGTCCGGAAACATTTATTTGAATTTGATTATTTCAGAAACGTGTCATGCGATTAAAATACGTATCATGTATCTATTTGAATCTTTTAACACTTGTTTAATTGGTATCGGATTTATATTTATTCATCGATTAAGCCAAAAGCTCGCTTGTTTTATTTCCCATTTTTATGCCCCGCTTACGAAGGTTACTGTATACTTTCCCGTTTGTATTTTTATTTTTTTATTCGACGATAATTTATAGTGCCGTTTTTTGATAGTGCGGGGCGGAACGGCATGCAGTACGCTTTGGCACTTTGCTAAACTTAAGAGCAATGTGAGGAATATGTACCTGTTGATGAGAACGAAGTTGAATTCATGTTTTGTTACTTCACTTATTTTATCTCGGATATCTTTTAGAAATGGTATCCATGGTCGTGCAGGAACAATTGTGCTGGAAAACTTGTACGATAAACCAGCATCTCCATAAGCAACCTTAAATTATATAAAACAAAAACAAAACAACAAAAAACATATCAAAAATTTAAATACAGATTTTTTCGATCGTGAAAGATTTTTTTTCTAATTAAAGTGAAGAAAAGAAAGGAAAATACAAATAGGGCATATAAAACATAAGTACAATGAAAAAAACCCAGCCAACATCATGGAGAAAAAGACAAATCAAATCGAAAGAAATAATGCTGCAGTTTTCAAATCATTACACAGAAAACAAAAACTTTAGAGCAACAGGAACCCAACAAAATCGTGGATGAATCATCAGTTCTGTCAACAACAAAGGCATGGGATATCTGAATTTATGCCTCGTTCACACGTACGTTTAATTCGAATCGAATGCGAATCGAATTCGCTAATCACGTTCACACACTCTCTTTTTTTTTTAATTCAAATTGATTCGAATTAGCTAATTCGAATTATCCAATTCGCATTAGCAATTATACGCTTTTGTTAATACGAATTAAAAGTTAACGTCATTTGGACAGTTAAGCGAATTTGACACGCATTGTAATTCGAATTAGAACTGACGTTAGGATGTTAAACGTTTCGAAATTTCGAATTTCTTAAAAACAACATACCTCTTTATAAATACCAATGTATAAAGAAACATCACCCTTTTTCTAAAATGTTGGGTCTTCTTTGCAAGATGACAAATCGTAATAATATGGAACACATAACTTTTTCAGAATATTTTTTTCCATTTTCAGATTTTAAAGGTTAAAATTTACACGTTTTCCATAATGGACCTTTTATGCACTATATATACAGGATTAAAATGTAATAATAATTTTCCGTTGTATAAAATTGAATAGAAGTTTGTGAGTTTGTATTTTGACTGATAGTGGACTAATTTTGGAAGTTTCTGAACTGACTAGAAAGGGGTCACAGCTTGCAAAAGGCTATAGTGGCCTTCAATATGAGACGTTTCGTTTCTTTATGCGTTCAGTATATATACAGTCACATTCGTTCAAGTGAAATTAAGACAGTAATGCATTGAACATATTGTGTGATTTTTTTTTTATCTTATATGCACCGTTTTATTTTACAGGATAGAGAACAATAAAAACTAGAGGCTCTCAAGAGCCTGTGTCGCTCACCTGTTACTGTATTTACTGATGTCGGCCATCTTGGGTGGTAGGCGGGGTCATTGGACACTTTTTTTTTAAATAGATACCCTAGTAATGATTGTGGCCAAGTTTGGTTAAATTTTAAAATAGAAAAGAAGATTTTTGTACAAGTTACAAAAATGACAAAAGTTGTTCAATATTGACTATAAAGGACAATAACTCCTTAAGGGGTCCTCTAATAATTTTGATCATGTTGACTTATTTGTAGATCTTACTTTGCTGAACATTATTGCTGTTTACAGTTTATCTCTATCTATAATAGTATTCAAGATAATAACCAAAAACTGCAAAATTTCCTAAAAATTACCAATTTTAGGGCAGCAACCCAACAACGGGTTGTCAGATTCATTTGAAATTTTGAGAGGGGATAGATCTTATTTTGATGGACATTTAAATTTTGAAAGATTTGCCCTAAATGTCTTAGTTTCAAAGATATAAAGCAAAAACTGCATTTTACCACTATGTTCTAATTTTTTTTTGTAGGCGGGGTCATCGGACACATTTTTTAAACTATATATATACCACAATGATAATTGTGGCCAAATTTGGTTAAATTTGGCCCAGTAGTTTCAGAGAAGAAGATTTTTGTACAAGTTACAAAAAATGACGAAAAGTTGTTAAAAATTGACTATAAAGGACAATAACTCCTTAAGGGGTTGACTGACAATTTTGGTCATGTTGACTTATTTGTAGGTCTTACTTTGCTGAACATTATTGCTGTTTACAGTTTATCTCTATCTATAATAGTATTCAAGATAATAACCAAAAACTGCAAAATTTCCGTAAACATGGTAAAATAACCAATGCAGGGGCAGCAACCCAACAATAAGTTGTCCGATTAGTCTGAAAATTTCAGGGCAGATAGATCTTGACCTGATCATGCTGATCAACAATTTTACCCCCATGTCAGATTTGATCTAAATGCTTTGGTTTCAAAGATATAAGCCAAAATATACATTTTACCCCTGTGTTCTATTTTTAGCCATGGCGGCCATCTTGATTGGATGGCCAGGTCATCGGACACATTTTTTAAACTAGATACCCCAAGGATGATTTGGCCCAGTAGTTTCAGAGGAGAAGATTTTTGTAAAAGTTTACGGACGACGGACGACGGACGCCAAGTGAGGAGAAAAGCTCACTTGACCTTTCAGGTCAGGTAAGCTAAAAAAAGAGAAACAAAATAGGCCTATCTAGAATCAATACACATAAAGGTATATAGTGGAAACAAATTCTGAGACGAGTGCCTGTGAATCAACACTAAAGAATTATACCAGTAAACTACTACTTGAACAATGAGTGAAGAAATTATTATTGAATTATCTCCCATATCAGTGACATACCTGTTTTCGCGGAATATCATGCCATTTACCAAACACTTTCACCTTTGCTAACTGGCCTGTGTTGTATTCTAATAGTTCAGCACATTTGATTAGAAGTTCATCTGCCTCTTTCTTGCTATACAATATAATATAATCACAATCCAAATTCTCACCAGAAAGCTTTCGCCACTTCAATTTGTTTAGTTTCGCGAGTTTGTTTTTATCTTCGCTTTCTCTTTCACTTTCGTCCCTCTTACGTTTTGTCCGCAGAACGAATGCATCCATAAATATAAAGTTGGGAATTTATGAACAATATTTAAACGATAAAAACACCTTACATAACTGTCATAAGCTACAAAAGCATGTAAAGGTGGAAATCGAAAGTAGAAACACGGTTGTTTCCCTTTAAATGTTTTCTTAGCGCGAAAATTTGATCTTGAAAGTATAGGTCTCGAAGGTATCTAGCCTTTTAAGTCTAGATTTTTTTCGCACCAATTTAAAAGTCTTCACTGTGGTATTTATGGAACACCACAGCTGTCTTATGTAACACTCTAATGTTACGTTATGTTGTTTTATTATTAGTATTACTTGATAAAGTAAGAAGTACAGTACACGGTCTTCAGTTCTAATTATTGACTTTTAAGAACTTGGATGTTTGCTTGTATTTTTTCGAAATTTTTGTCAGATTTTCGGAATTCCCTGGTTTTATCTATTTGAATGCCTTAAAAATTTTGCCCATTGACCCCCATTTTTCTTTTTATAAATATTTTACGTGTATAATTATACGCCATATGTAAAAGTCTTATACAATCCTTATTATTTTTCAATAGTCTTTGAGCACTCAAACTTGTGAATGATAAAGCAAGAGAAATCAAGAGAGAACATTTTCTTGCCAAAATTTCAATGGCTTATATCTCGAAAACAAGTACATTTACCTATATTTTTTTTGCTCTGTTTGGTTCCTTTGAAAATCCCCAATCAATATATACAAGTGTTATGAAAAGCTTGTTTATTTTGAAACTGAGTAGCGTACCTCTTTAATATAAGACTCCAAATTATTAAGCAAATTGTTTCTCAATTTCCTATTCAAAAATTCACCAATACTGTATATTAAATAAAATGTTGAACAAACCTTTAAAAGGTAGATTTTACATCAACATTTAGATGACACAAATATATACGACTCATATATATTCGCATTTCACTATAATTTAATTTTGGATGCAACGCGTCTTGTGATTGACTGACGTTGTTTTGTTTATCAGCCCATATACATAATTTAGTCATGTGACCGTGACGTCAACAACGTTTTTTCATGGTTTACTCCGGTTTAAAATGGAATTTAGAATTAAATTATAAGAAATAACTGTAATATTTTTTCTGTCTTTTCGAAATAACATAAATAAAATGTGGTGCACACTGTTAAATAACCCGCTACGGGGGTTATTCAGTGTGTACCACATTTTTTATGTTATTTCGAATAGACTCAGTGTGCACCACATTTTTTATGTTATTTCGAATAGACAGAATAAAATATTACAGTCATTCCTTTAATAATTTTGTTTATTATTACTTTATATTTGGTTATTTACTGCACAGCTATAACAGAGTTTTTATGGACGTATTGCATTGCATATCCAAGGAATAACTGTATATTGAAAAGTTTGCAGCACATTTATTAATGATAATGATAAATGCTATTTGTAAATGAAAATTTCTCTTATTTCGTTTTTACATAGATTAGACCGTTGATTTTCCTTTTGGAAAATAAAAAGTTACAGTTTTAATACAGAATAAGGATCAAACATAATGGGTGCCCCTGTCATATTTTATCTATGAATGGCCGTTTTAAAGCAACCAAATGATGATTGTAGCCAAGTTTAATTCCAATGTGACCAGTAGTTTCAGAGGAGAAGAATTTTTTTAAAAAGGGAACGAACGACATACGACGACAACGACGACGACAGACGACGGACACCAATTGAACAGAATTGCTCATGTGACCCTTTGTGTCAGGTGAGCTAAACAAAAAATAAATATATATTTTTTGACATTGACCTTAAATACTTTGTTTTTAAATGTTCATGTTTTGATCTTTGACAATGGTGAATCTTATGCATTATCTTGTGAAAAAAACGGTTTCTATTTTTCCACAAATATTGAACTATTCAGCGTTGCAAATTAATGTGATTATTTTTTATTTATATATGTAGGATTCAAATCTATGGTAAATATGACGCCATGTCATCCCAAATATATGGCAGATTTTTTTTATACCTTTATCTATGGCAAGTTTTGTAATGTCCTAATCTATTGCGTATTTTTGTTGTTTCCAAATCTATTGCAAATGTAGAACAAGGTAGATATACAATGAATGACTTGTCTTAGATAAGTTGAAATGTACGGCAACGGGAGCATGTCTATAAACATTTGTGAAATAAAAATTCTACAATGGACAACCAAATTGTGATTTCAATCATATGAAGTGTAGAAGTGATATACCGTAATACAGAAATCCGGATTAAAATGACCTTTCCCGTAAAAAAGCATTTCTTAATACCTGTGCATGGTACCTGTTTAATCAATTTATTAAAACAACTAGAAAAATGGGAGTCCATTAACAAACAAGAAAGCAGTTATTTATAAAAAAAAAAATAAACAGTTTGACTTTTCACATAATATTTATTTTAGCGTTAATCAATCTTTTTTAACGGGTGACGATTTCATTCAAGGTAGTATCCTGTAATTTCATTTTCTCACTTTGAATACTTTGCCAGTCGTAGAATCTAAAATATTTACTACAAATCCTTTCCAAAAATATCCACTACAATAAACATCGCGGGATTCAGAAGGTACATCACATAACTATTGTCCCTCCTATGGATAAAAGATCACATCTTCCTTAAAAACATCAGCAAATTGTTCCAGAGGGAAAACGGAAATGATTTTCTGAGTATTGTAAACACGGGACTTCAGGAATGTTCAAGAGAGCCAACAACTTTGCCGAAATCGGCGACGACTTACATGGCGTTATTATTACTGTGACGTTATATTCTACTCTTTTTCCCGGAAAATTAGGTATTTCCTAAACCTGCCATAGATTTGGAGAAAACAAAAATCTGCCATAGATTTGATTTGTTTGACGTTTGTGACATCATATTTAACATAGATTAGGAATCTGCCATAGATTTGGAACCCGCCATAGATTTGAGTCCTACAAATATAATATGAATATACAATAAATTGATTATCGTTTTCGGAGGTTACAAACGTAACAATAAGGAAACATAGGCTATATATAGTTTACTGATGAGTCTTTTGTAGACGAAACGCGCGTCTGGCGTATATACAAAATTTAGTCCTGGTATCTATGATTACGGAATTCAACAGTCTCTTCTCCTATGTCTTCAAATTTGTATAAGCGAGTGTTATGTTCCTAATTTCTTTTTCTAAACCTTCAACACCAATATCAGTCTTGTTCAATTGTGTCAATAACCTGGATAACGAATATCTCAATGCATCTGGGAAAAAAATCGGATTTAACAAAACCTGGAAGAAGATATTGTTTATTTTTGTAGATTATATTTTACATTTGTACCTCTACAAACCCCTACATCACACGTGACTGTTTGACACTTGGTATACCGCATTTCAATTTCAGTTAATTCTTGACAACTTATGTTGAAAGGACACGGCTTGAAATTTTTATATGAGGTAGACAATGTCAAAGAGCATGTTGGTTCAACATTGTTCATCTGATCCAAATCTATCAGTTTTTTACCATTCATCATTTTAAAATGTTCGGGCTTGATGTCGAAATCTGCCAAAGATCCTAGAGGTGAATAATGCAGGTAGGACAACAAACTAGCAAGGTCAGCAGCATGATCCGCCTCTCTGCAATTGTAAGATTCAATGCATTTAGGGTAAGACCCATACCATATTCGTAAACAACAGAGACATCTCCAAAATAGGAAGATTGTTCGTAACCGGCTTCACCTTTAGTATGTCGAAAGCAGTATCCTAACACTTAAACGAGCGCGGGATGGTCCAATTGATCACTCATCAGTAGATTTTTCAAAAACATGTTCAATCTAAAGTCTTGATCTCCTGATCCTGGTTTAGTATGGTGTACCATTTGGTTCAAAAGGTATTTTTGTCGGTTAACCGCTATTTATATACCGGTTAACCGCTATTTTTATCGGTTAATCGCTATTTTTATCGATTAACCGCTATTTATATGTCGGTTAACCGCTAATTTTATCGGTTAACCGCTATTTATACCGATTAATCGCTATTAATATGTCGGTTAACCGCTATTTTTATCGGTTAACCGCTATTTTATCGGTTAACCGCTATTTATTAGTGTTAATAACTTCTAATTTATCGTCTATGCACAAAACAAATAATTATTAAAAATAAGTAAGTGATTGATGGAGGAGGTTTATCCCTTAACTTGTTAACACAGTAATTTTAATTGCTTACTCCTCCCATTTTGGTCAATTAAAATTACTTGAAGAACGCCCACATGTTCCGAGCGTTGATCATGAGCACGTGGCAATATTATAGCACATTACACTATATCGCACGTCAGTAATCTTTATTTTATTTATAACAAAACGGATTGTTTTGCATGAATTAATCACCAAAAAATGGATTCATTTACTTATCAGCTTCCCCTCTTCTCCCACCCTACCTCCTTTTTATATTTACGCCGATCAACATAACCACACGGTAGAAAATACTAGACTTCTTTGTTACTTAATTAAATTCTCATCAATAAAATGACCTTTAGCTGTCATATATCACCATTTCAAAACCAAATTCAACTAAATTGTTGAATTAAACAGCTTTGCATAAAGTTTAACCTATAGAAACCATATATATCCCGAATTTTTCGTGTATAATTTGTTATGCCAATTCATAGACAATGTTTAAATCTTTAAGAGACAGATGCCGAATCACTATAACGACCGAAAAAAAAATCCCTAGGACAGTGTGAAAACCTTAACACATTAGCACATTTACCCTAAAGTTTTAATGCAAATTAATTGACTAAATTTGTGGCTAAATTATATCATCTTATTATTATTTTGCATTAATTTTTTATCCCTCATTTTTTTGCCAAGCAACATCAAAAGAGCTCAACATATGCATAAATGTTCGTGATAGTCGGGCTCGATGATGTTAAAATTGGCTTTGAGAGTATTTTCATAGATTGAAATGATTTCCGTGTACATATTTTATTATCATGCATAAAACGATGCATCCAATGTCGTCTGATAGGACCCGACACTGTTTTAGTATGTCGGCAGCTATAGCTTGGGTTTGTCCTCTAGCTTAGACTTGATTATAACTAAATATAAAAAAAAATCATTTACCAGTACATGTTAAATCAGTCATAAATCTATAAATGATTCATCAATATCATGACAGATATGCCATCATTAGGGGTACAACTATCAATTGTTTGTTTTAAAAGTCTTGATCTATAGTTCGCACTTTTGTGATTGCTCTACATAACTAATGGTTTAACATTTAACACTTGTCCTCGTCAGACTGCAATAAGTTTATGCGAATATTTCATGATACTTTATATTTTGCTATTAAAAAATAATGAATATATTCTTTCTTGTTTAAGTTTCTGTGCTGCAATATTTCAGTAGAATCAGTAAATAATAATAATACATATATATAATGCTCGTGAGAGTCGGGCTCGATGATGTTAAAATTGGCTTTGAGAGTATTTAAAACAAACAATTGATAGTTGTACCCCTACAGACTGTAAACTAGTGTCAAACTATATATTCAATATTTCAAAAATCAGAACTCAGTTACTTTCTCATTGTGATATTTAAATAATCTTGTTTTAAAATGTTCTTGAAGTATTAATCTCATATCTTCTATATTAGCGCAAATTATAGATATTAATTGACAGTGCTTCGTAAGCCTTTGAAGGCTGGCTGATTGACGTTGTATTAATGTATGTAAAATAATTGTTATATCAGGTTGCACTATAAATAAAATTATATATATATATATATATATGTTTTGTAATTATACTAGTTTCGTCGTTTTTGACGTTATCATAACCACTTATACTAATCTAAAATTTGTTAGATTTGTATTAATTTTAATGGTCACCTGTTGTTTCTGTATCAGTCGCTTCATCTTTAATAAACCCTTGGAATACATGCTGTGATGGACAGCTATTGTGATTCAGATTGATAACATTTGTTTCTTTTAAATGTATTTCAAGGTCAAGAATGCCATATGTTGTAAATCTTAAACCTTTAGTTACAATAACACCTATGAATAGTTTGACCAGACGATGCTGATCTGATGCTCCATTATATATCATAAATCCATAACCCTGAATTTTCCGTGACGTTTCGTTTTCAGCAGAAACTATCTTATTCATTATTTCAAACATATAAAAATTTGCCACAGATTTCAGGTTAAAAGACTGCCGTCAATTATCGGACCTAGTACATTTATTGTGGTTTTTTATTTTCATTTTTTAATATATATTTTTTCCAATAAATTCAAACAAAAAGTAATCTATAATGAGTTTCAGTCAACAGATGTATTTTATTACATTGACCGTTTGAACATCGACTTTGAATAAGTCAGTTTGGATTTTATAATTTTATATGGAGCCCAGGGCCGTAACTACATGGTCTGATGTTGGAAATAAATTTTAAAAAGCTGAAACAAAAGCTTTTCTTCAGATCATATTGTTTTCACGGCGAGTGTCTTGCAAAAATCAGTTGATTTCTCTTCACTTTTTGATGTTGCCCCTGTATATTTTTCGTGATCCATCTTTATAATCAGTGTTAAAGGTCTATTATTGTAGTTATGTGTCTTATCTGTACCCGGGTTTGATTTTTGTTCATTTATTGTCCTACTTTTTGACTAAATTCTAAGTGTTGATTTTCTTTTGCAAATCTAGTAAATTTTTTTAACTTGGGAGTTTTCTTATACCGAAGGACCTTTTGTCTAATTAAAAAAACTACATGAAATTGTTAGAATATTATCGAAATTAGAGCTACGATGACGGGTGAACGGTTGTGTGGTTTGACAATGCTGCATGTCCACCGATGTCCAGATATTGTGCGAGAAAATATTTTAAGAAAATACGATGCTACTGAACACAGAAAAATTTGGCCTTTTTTTTTTATAGATATAACTAGATAGCTGACATGCGTTAAATTAACACGAGGCCACCAATCTCCCGGTATTAAGTCAATTAAAAAAAAAACATCAATGTATTGCCATATGACCTTTAACATTGAAGGACTAAACTTGCATTAAGTCGTGCGAATATCAATCTTTTTATGCCATATGTAGATCTTATTTGAGTTGTTGGGTTACTGCGTGTTGATGTTTAAATCCAAAATCATTATTCTTTACTTCTTAAAAAATCAAACAAACTTTAGTTAATCGCATGAATTCACCGTTACAACGTACGGCCATGGTTACAAGTAGAATATAAAATGAATGAAGTGGTTATATCGCGCATTAAATTACATACAATCAATATTTCAAAAATATAGTCTCATCATTTTATGCCATTTATATCAATACAATATGCATTAAAATCTTTTATCTTGAATAATGCAGATAGGTGAAATTAAACAAATATCTGGAATTAAGAATTGATACTAGTACTCTAAATCCGAAGAGTATAAGTACAGAAGCGTATTAGCGCCACACATTTTTATTTTTTGTTTTTCTTCCTATCTTATCGTTATAACACAAACCTTTGCGAAATAACACAAACATGTGTGTTATAACACAAAGTGATCTTTGCGATATAACGCAAATCTTTGCGAAATAACGCAAACCTTTGCAATACAACGCTAACCTTTGCGTTATATCGCAAATATCTTGATTGCAATCATTCATTAAGTTTTGTATAAATGTCCGTCTGTCATTCATTTCGGTTGTAATTTACTAGTTACTGTAGATAAAAAAAAAGATACATACAAGGCCAAATCATTATAATAAATATGCATAGGAATAATGGAATACTTGAAGTACAATTATACATAAATTAAGATTGATTTGTGCATCAGAAAAGTATATAATTTAACAAGAAAATAGATGTAGTATAGTATATAGGAAAGATCAAGAATAATGTCTTACAATTGTGAAACTTCATAGTCAAATACACAAAATGATATTTTTGCTTTAATTGCCTCAATTTTCTTGGTATACTAGTAGTAACATGGATATCGTTTTGGGGGACCTTTATATAGTTTGCTGTTCGGTGTGAGCCAATGCTCCGTGTTGAAGACCGTACTTTGTCCTATGATGGTTTACTTTAACGAATAGTGACTTAGATGGAGAGTTTTCTCATTGGCACTACTACCACATCTTCTTATATTTTCTACTCATTATTATTCAATGATATGTTCTAATTATTCAAGCATTTTACTTTGCAATGACTACAAAGGTGATAAATTTTAATATATTCAGGCTCCTGCATTAATAACTGCTGTTTCTTTTAAATCTTTAATAAGATTATATTAAAAACAAATGTTTGCGTTATTTCGCAAAGCTTTGCGTTAAACGCAAAGATATGAAAAATAATTAAAAAAAATGTGTGGCGCTAACACGCTTCCGTATATTAGTTTAAGTATAAGCTAAAATAATTGATAGGTAATGGATTTCCTTTTTGAGATATTTTTTTTCGCGGGAATTGGCTGACTTGGACTTTTACCTTATTTAGCATAGGCAATATTTGGCTCTCAATCGTGAGAGAAGGAATCTAGAATCAGCTTGAATTTGGTTAATGACCTTTTATGAGATATTGGTTGATTGATTGTTGGTTGCTAGGCGTTCAATGGCAAATATGTCATGCATATTCAGGACGAGAAAAAATAAAAAATAAATGCATAGGTAGGTTCTGTAATAGAGCATCTGGGATTAAGGTCAGATAAATTAAGACAACCAAGGAAATGAGGGTATATTGGATAGGGACAGACATTTAGCCATGCGGACTCAGCATGGAGTTGTTGCAAGGAATCTTAATTTTCAAAGAGCGTGGCACTCTCTTTACACACATGACATCGGATTGGGTGTCTCCATTCTGACCAGATGTTGCTGCACATTTGTACATCCCGCACAGCCAAACGGATGACCCTATTTGACGAGGGTTTTAATACTGGTCCCCAGTTACCCTTGTGGATATGATAAATTGAAGTCTTATATGCAATGAAAAGAGGATAATACATGTATGGGGGAAACATGTTACCCTGTATTGTAAAAAAAACAAACCACAAGGAGTCCGAAAAGTTGACACAAATTCCTAAACCTGAGATGAATACATGCTTACATGTATTCCTCTGTTTCTAATTTCCGTACCATATTCCTTTTTTGCTTTAAAAAAACCCACCCATTTTCAAGTTGGTTACTTACTAGTAATCCTCATTCCTTATTCGTTACATTACACGCTTATATTGTAATTTCACCTCTAAGAATCCATAGCTAACACCTGGGGTTTAAGTCATAAAACTTTGCTCAGTGTTCGGAGCACACAAATTATGCTCGAAACATGAAATCTAGCATTTTGATTGGTTGATTTTGGAGTATGAGTACAACAAATTTATTCGAAAGTTTTATGACTTCAAGGCCAGAGACAGAGTATACCACAGTCATTACAAGCGAATAAGGAATGAAAGGTAACAGTGTATCAGTCGAGCGCCGAAACCAGTGTGTACACACTAATAGGGTTACTTCACATAAAAGAACCCATAGCTAACACCAGAGACAAGAATAAAATCGGAATTAAATGGAACGTAAAACACACGTATTACAAACGAATAAGGAACGAATAAGTAACTGAGTATCAGTCGAGCGCTCAAACTGGTTCATACGACTTAATGGGGTGATTTCACCCCGAAGAACTCATAGCTACATGTAACACCAGAGACAAGAAAACAATTGTAAAGATTTGTTTAAAAGGTACAACGTATTACACACGCATTACAAGCGAATAAGAAACTAATAGGTAAAAGGGTATCAGTTGAGCGCTGACACGGGTACATACGCGCTAATAATGTTATTTTACTTCTAAGTACCCATAAGTTACACTAAATTTCTATACTAAAGACAAGAAATTTGTTTACAACAATTTATTTGAAAAGTGCAAAGTATAACACACGTATTACAAGTGAATAGTAGACGACGAAAAAGTAACCGGGTATCAGTCGAGCGCTGAAACGTGTATATTATATACACGCTAATAGGGTTATTTCACCTTTTAGAACTCATAGCAAACACCAGAGACATGAACAAAAATGAAAAGATAAAATTGAGAATGCATGAGAATGCATATGTCAGGCAAAAAGACAACAACCCGACCAAAGGGCAGATAACATCCGAAGGCCACCAATGGGTTTTCAACACAGCGAGAAAATCCCGCACCCGGAGGTGATCATCAGCTGGCCCCTAAATAAAATTGTGTACTAGTTCAGTGAAAATGGACGGTCACACATAACTCTAAAAGTAAACATATACAAGTACTAAATAAAACTAGATACCCTAAGGAACATTTAGTTAAAGTTTGAAGGTATTTGGCCCTTTAGTTTCAGAGGAGAAGATTTTTTTAATAGTTAACCACGACAGACGACGGACGACGACGGACGCAAAGTAAAGGCATAATCTAAGATGGGGGCCCTTCGGGCCCCGTTGAGCTTAAAATACACACACTGACAAAATCAAGCTCATGACTTGAGACAGGCGCAAAAATACGGAGTTGTCAAACCAAGAATTTATTTAAAAGGTGCAACGTATAACAAGCGAATAAGGAATGAATAAGAAACAGGGCAAAGTCGAGCGCTGAAGCGGGTACATACGCGCTTATAGGGTTATTTCACCTATAAGAACCCATATAGCTAGCACCAGAGACCAGAAAAATCAGAATGATTCTTTTTAAAGGTGCAACATATAACACACGTATTTTAAGCAAAAAAGGAAATAATAAGTAACAGGGTATCAGTCGACCGCTGAAACGATTACGGGATCCCGCTTACATGTTTAACCCCGCCACATTCTACACGCACGCTACTGGTGTTACTTTGGTAAAATCACGGACAAGACACATTCATCTTCTTAATTTTTAAACATAAAAGTTGATATTATAAAGTGTTGTATATCATTTTAAAGCTTTTAAACTCTTCTTTCAGATTATTGCAATTTTGTGTATGTAACAGACCATTTTCATTAATCAAAACTCAATAAAACCTTTATTTTGCAATATAATTTCCTTGTCCCGCGTTACACTTTTAGTTTTGTGAAATTCTGAATACCGTAAAAACATATAAATTTTATTACCAAACGATATAAAAGTTTATCTAGAACAAGCAATTCATAATTGGGCGTTGACGTAATGTTGATTTTTTTCTCTCGAAAAGACGGAAATATAAAAAAAGGGCATCAAGATGATACAAATTATGTGTCCCATGCACAAAAGGTTGTCATAATTTTTGTTAAATTGTCCAAAAAAAGGGAATTCCAGAGCAATCCCCGTGTCGAAAGTAAATAATTCTTATACTAGTATTTTGTACAAAGATCACACTTTCGCCTCCTGCAATAATCAGGAATTTAAAAAATGAATTCTTATTTTTCGAGTTGAATAGCAATGTCCGACATTTTGTCCCCTTCAAACCAAATTAAACGTAGGGTTACGTTTTCTGTTTTTTTCATGATGTTTATTCAATATAGTGCCATTCGCTACATAAAAAATCTTATAATGGATAAAAGTACAAAAAATTATCTCTATTTTGGTATTAAATTCCCATAAATTAAATCTAATATACGAGATATCAGATAAAACTAAAATGTCCGATACAATGTCCCCACCTACGATTTGACGTTATTTAATAAAATATACTTCTAACGTTCCGTCTAATTGTCATTATTGCGGTTTTCACATACGATTTGGAATACGTCTATTTTATTTTGTTGCTTAATAAGAAAACTTAAAATTAATGTTTTATGTTGAAGCTCTACCGATTCATAGAGAAGGGGTTGGGAGAGATTTTCTCGCGGAACTGAAGTGTTTTCCGGACTATAATAGTCGGATCCGCTATAATACAAATAAAAAGAAAAAAAAAACAGCAATGATAACTGTTCCCGCTAATTCCCTTGCATATATTTGTGCAGAACTGAAATGCTAGATATGCCGTAGTCCTTTCGCCTTGACATTCTGGAGTGCAAAGATGAGTGCATTTGCAGTGCATAGTTAAAAAAGTAATCGACTGCCTTTATAATTAAAATGTATATAAAACAAATGGTTTCAATTCAAGTTACTTTTTTATTTTTAATTTGTTAATAAAACTAAAGCTTAACATCTTTTATCTAAGAAAAAACAATTAATCCTTTCTTAGGAAAAAAAATCAATCCTTTAAAATTTATTGTAAAAAAGCAACTGAACAACATGCATTCCAACGTTTTTATTTTGGCTTACGTCTTTGAGTGTGTAACGTTAGGTGACACCAGTATCGTGCGACGTTTCTGTATGTATGTGTCTGTCCCAAGCCAGGAGCCTGTAATTCAGTAGTTGTCGTTTTTTGATGTGTTACATATTTGTTTTTCTTTCATTTTTGTACATAAATTAGGCAGTTAAGCCTCGGTCACACCTTACCGGATGGCACTAACGGACGCCTAGCGGATGAAAATAAAAGTTGTCCGTTGACAAAATTGTTATCCGTTGGGAGTCCGTTGATGTACTGACCGAATAAAACGGACGTTTAACGAATGCATAACGGACATGCAACGGATATGCAACGTACGAGAAACGGAAACGTACCGGACAGAACGGATGTCGAACGTACACCCAACGGACGAGTGCCGCATAAAACGGACACCTAACGGAAGCGTACCGGATAAAGCAGATGAACAAGATATACGGAAAAATTAAAGACGACAATAATAATACATGTAAATCGCATAAATATTCAAAATGTTTCTGTGTAACTGGTTTTGGTTTGTTCTTCAAAATGCCACCAGAGGGCAGTGTCTTGCCTGAATAAGAGCTGATTGATTGTGAAGACGTGCCTTTACTCTAAGATCGATTATGAATAATAAGAATTCACGAACCTAAAGAAATCTGACATACCAATAATTGCCATTTCTGACGCGAAATTTTCAATTGGCATTTATCCGTTTCAGATCCGTTCACCATCCGTTTTATCCGTTATATACGTCCGGTAGGAGTCCGTTTCTCATTCGTTTTACATCCGTTGGTGAATTTATCTTCCAGACCTCCAACGGACGTATGACGGACACGTAACGGATACAAAAATGAAACGAAACGGACAAGTACCGTACAAAACGGACGGCTAACGGACGTTCAACGGACATTTTATCCGTTGGACGTCAGTTCAAAGTTTTGAACATGCTCAAAATTTTCCACAGAACGGACGTCGACGGATCAAACGTACGCTTAACGGACATGCAAACGATATGGACGGACGTCTAACGGATAAGAACGGACGTCTAACGGACATGAACGGATTGAAAAAAAGTTATCCGTTAGGCGTCCGTTCGAGCTATCCGGTAAGATGTGACCGAGGCTTTAGTTTTTCTCGTTTAAACTTTATTACATATGTCATTTCGGGGGCTTTTATAGCTGACTATGCGGTATGGCTTTGCTCATTGTTCAAGACCGTACAGTGACCTATAGTTGTTAATTTCTGTGTCATTTGGGCTCTTGTGGAAAGTTGTCTCATTGGCAATTATACCACATCTTCTTTTTTAATATGCGCTAATAGGGTTATTTCACCTCCAAGAATCTATTGCTACATGTAACACAAGTGACAAAGAAAAAAAGTAACCGTTTTTTAAAAGGTGCAACGTTTAACACATGTTACAAGCGAATAAGTAACAGGGAATCAGTCAAGCGCTGAAATGGGTACCTTCGCGCTTAAAGTAATTTCACCTATTATGATCTATTATATACAAACCAAGAAATTTTACCAGTGATATTAAGAAAGTAAAGCACGTAAATTGTAGACATATAATGAGTAACAAATAAGGACTAATGAATAGGTAATGAATAAGGAATAAAGAATAAGTGACGAATAGGTATCGAATAAAGAATAAGTTACGAATAAGGAATAAGGAATAGTAACCAACTTGACGACCCTCATTTTGAGTACTATTTTACTTCAAATTCAGCATTTAACATTACATACGTAATTTTTGGAGAGCAATATTAAAAACGTCTAGTGTTTCTTTGTTTAGATTGTAATGGAGCTGATTTGAATCAATATTTTTTTTAGTTTTTTGTCGAGCCTGCGACTTTTGTCGCAGAAGCTCGACATAGGGATAGTGATCCGGCGGCGGCGGCGTCGGTGTTAGCTCACTTCTTAAAAGCTTTATATTTTAGAAGGTGGGATACCTGGATGCTTCATACTTTGTATATGGATGCCTCATGTTACGAAGTTTCCGTCAGTCACATGTCCAATGTCCTTGACCTCATTTTCATGGTTCAGTGACTACTTCAAAAAAAAGTTAAGATTTTTTGTAATGTTAAATTCTCTCTTATTATAAGTAATAGGATAACTATATTTGGTATGTGCGTACCTTGCAAGGTCCTCTTGCCCGTCAGACAGTTTTCACTTGACCTCGACCTCATTTCATGGATCAGTGAACAAGGTTAAGTTTTGGTGGTCAAGTCCATATCTGAGATACTATAAGCAATAGGTCTAGTGTATTCGGTGTATGGAAGCACTGTAAGGTGTACATGTCCAACTGGCAGGTGTCATCTGACCTTGACCTCATTTTCATGGTTCGGTGGTTATAGTTAAGTTTTTGTGTTTTGGTCTGTTTTTCTTATACTGTATGCAATAGGTCTTCTATATTTTGTGTATGGAATGGTTGTAAGGTGTACAGGTCTACCTGGCAGGTGTCTTATGACCTTGACCTCATTTTCATGGTTCAGTGGTCAAAGTTAAGTTTTTGAGTTTTGGCCTTTTTTTCTAATACTATATGCAATAGGTCAACTATATTTGGTGTATGGAAATATTTCAAGATCTACATGTCAGTCGCGCAGGTTTTATTTGACCTTGACCTCATTTTTACGGTTCATTGCTCAGTGTTAAGCTTTTGTGTTTTGGTCTGTTTTTCTTAAACTATAAGCAATAAGTCAATTTTATTTGTTGTATGGAAGAATTGTAAGTTGTACATGCCTACCTGGCATTGTTCATCTGACCTTGACCTCATTTTCATGGTTCAAAGGTCAATGTTTAGTTTTCTTGGTTTATGTTAAGTTCATGTGACAGTTGTAATAAAGCTTTATTATTAGGACTATCAACATAATATCAATGATTAGTAAAGAAGGCGTGACATTTCAGTGTGTGCACTCTTGTTTTTTATATCAATTATACATAAATTACGTTACTTGAAATCTAATATCCTATTGAATACGCCGGCATATAGAGAGAAAATACACACAATAATCTGGGTCCAAAGCAACTTTGCCGTCAAAAAAAGGAAAATTAACAACAAAGAACAAAAAATCGTCTCTTTTTTTAATAGTAAGAGTTTTTCGTGTGAAACTGGAATATAATATTTCAAATCTAGCAAAATACAATCATTTCTGTATATTAAAGATTTATTTTCAGCAAGTTCCTATGCGTAAATTTCCGCAGAAAATGCGATTTTTTTTTAGTTAAAGCAAAAATATCATCAAGATAACGGTAAGTGTTTTTTAAATTTACTCCAGACGGATCTTTTCTGAGATTGGCAATTAACACTCTTATCACAGTTTCAGAAAAAGGCTTTTGTATGAGTTACAGAAAAATAAATCTACAATCGTGAATTTAACATAACATCAAAATAAAACCTTATAACATGACCGATTAATTACCGAACCACACTGTGATATGATTGGTCTTCCAGGTGAAATAACATTCAAGTTCATTTGATCCAGCCTGTGGTCACTGTTGTATTTGTTTTAACTTCTGCGTTTCGAGACGGGAGCTTTTTGGAGGAATATAAACTCTACCTTTATATTTTAATAGCTGGAAATGATCAATTTGACAAAGATAATTGATTGTGTCATTAGTAAGTAATATTCCAAGATAGGATTGCCTTGAAGTTACACCATGACCTTCCCTTTCTGTATTTTGATTCTAATGCAGATGATTTAAGTCCAAAGTGTTCAGTTTCAATAAGAAAACCCTGCATGAGTATATTAGATATTGTTTTTATTTCATGATTTTTTTTTTCGAATATAAAAACTGACAAATTCATGTTGACATTGCACAAAATAAAATGATAAATTATAAAAATATCTTGCAATTTAACTTAATCCTTAATGTACAAATAGTCCCCGAACATCCTATTTCCATTACTGATTTCCCCGGTTGTAAGTACTGATGCTCCCAAATTTTGAAGCAGTATGCAGTATATCCTTAAAAAATAAAGATATAACCAGGAATATTTGCAGTACATATAATATATATATATAATAGTACGAATGAGGGTTTGGTGAAGAGGGGAAGAGAAAGAAGATGTTGGGTCAATTAATAATTCAATATATACGAGTGTTCCATTTCAGTGTCAAATGTTACAACCGAATGTTTATATGACTTAGCAATTGGAATGTCCTGGCTTTAAAAAAATAAAGTTTAGATATGGAAAGTAAAATTAGTAACTATTCTTTGTTTTCCGTCTTATCTAAATTGTAAAATAAATTGCCATTCCCTTAACCATTCGTCCAACTTATCATTTCGTGGTCAATACCTGGTTCGATTGGCAGTGTATTAAGACCGAGATGCTAGTCCAAACATCATCAGAAAAAATATCTACTAATAAAACGAGTTAATCAAATATATCATTAGTTTATATGAAATATTCTAGTCTTAGTTTTTACTGATTCTTGAAGGACTTCAGCGGGGAAATGACCAAATACAGATTGTTTATTATCCAACGTTATCAAATAACTTAGAAAAGTCAGACAAAAAACAAAAAATAGAAGTAGCTAATTTTTTTTAGACTGAGTAATTATAATTAAACTGCTTAAAAAAACACCAGGTATATACATTTCTATGAGTTGATGAACAGTTTGCCATTTTAGGCTGAATTTTGACAATATTTATAACACGTTTGTTTCTCGTTATTAAATACAGTTAAACTTTCTTATTAAAACGCTCTCTCCATTGCTCTATACCATAACGACTTGTTACATATATATCGGACATAAATCGGAACGTGGATGCTATGTCCACCTTTTTTTTTAAAGATTTCAATAACAATTGCAATAAAACAATTATAGAGAAGATACATTCTTCAAGTGATTTATTAAAAACTATTGAATTAAAGAATTGATAGAGTTTTTGAATATCATCAACAACGTAATTCAATAATATAGAAAACGTATGATAGATACTGTTTCATGTCTGTGGGCGAAATATGGTAGAGGACACTTTTTCCTTTTCTTTCTTAAAAATAAGACAAAATTAATATAGAATGAAATTCAAAACAGTGTGGCTGTGGCCATTGATTGACACATTAAATTCATCCATTGACTGGGACAATTTACGTGAACGTTTGTCTGTAACGACCACTGTTCACGTCGTACCTACGATAGACATTTAAACTGTGGGGTCACCAAAGGTTTCTTAACGCCTTTAATTATAAAATAATTCGAAAAATTAATCAGGAATAACCTTTATGTTTTGATTTATATAATTGATATAAATCAAAACATCGTGTTATTTCTGATTAATTTTTCGAATTACTTTATTAAGGTGTTGAGAACCTTTGGTGACCCTATAGTTTAAGTGTCTTTAAAAAGTACATAGTGAGCAGTGGTCGTTACATACAAACGTTCACCTAAATTGTCCCAGTCAATGGATGAATTTAATGTGCCAATCAATGGCCACAGCCACACTGTTTTGAATTTCATTCTATGTGCATGTTAGAAGATTACGTTTATCGTCTTCATTACACATGGTATCATCAATCAAATTATCAGTTAACAGATTTGTACCTTTATATTGTAGGAGTGGAGTATATACAAGTACCTCTATTTAAATTTAAAACATCGTCATAATTACTTAATATTGGTCCATGAAATCCAATACATTTTGTCGTATTAAAAGTGTAAAATAAAATAAATAAAACACAAATTGTTGCATACAATAAAGTGTAATGTGCTACAAAGAATTGCTACGTGTTCAACACTAAAATTGTGTGTGTTCGTTTGCCGATTAACAATTCTATAACTTGGGTGGGAGTGATTGGCCAACAATAGATATATGGGAGGCGTAAACAATCCACACTACTGTTTTAACAGGTTGAGCGATACAATTTGTCCATCAATCACTTACTCATTTAAAATAATAAGTTATTATGTGTATACACTATAAATTAGAATTGATTATGCTATAAAAATAGCGGTTAACCGATAAAAATAGCGATTAACTGATAAAACAGCGGTTAACCGATAAAATTAGCGGTTAATCGACATAAAAGTAGCGGTTAACCGACATAATAGTAGCGGTTAACCGATAAAAATAGCGATTAACCGATAATAGTACCGGTTAATCGATAAAAATACCTTTTGAACCAAATGGTACACCATAGTTTAGGTCTCAACCTTTGAATGACCACCTTTTGACCTTCAAATGTACCAATGTCGACATTTTTTGACCAACCTCCTTCACCTCCGTTATACTTTAATATCTGTATTTCATTCTTATTTGAACAGTTAAATCTTTTGTTTATATTCCATGGCCGATCATAACTATTACTTTGATTTTTAAGCATTACGAAAGTTCTTTTTATCCTATTTGGAATTGCTATGAACCTTCTGTGAATATTGAAATCAAAATTTAGATACACGAATAAAGTTTGTTGAAAGATTAAAATGACAAGAGCGGTCATGCAGATATTTTTCACCTTTGAAGGCGTAAACATGACAGAATTCAGTACTTCCCGAAATTCCTGTGGCTTCAAATGTTAGTTGATAGGATTATAGTCTGAAAATATACAAAAAGAAATTATAATTGTGAATTGCAATAGTTAGCTGTGGGTAAATAACCATGTAGTAGTTAATAACGAATATAGGATTGTTCATTTTTTATAAACGTCTATTCATCGCGAAAATGGAAATTCTTTTAGATTGTATTCCTCGAAGTGCGCAGATATATCAGGAGAAAATTGATTAGTACACTCTTTTGTTCTCATTTTGATTTCAAATAATTCTTAATGTTTTGCTTTTTATTTTAAATACTTTTTAATACTTCAGGCAGACTAAAAACACAGCTTCCAACTGCTTATTCAGCGCACTCAATATTACTTGCACATTTTGTTTGGATGATACCATTCAATTACTTGATGATTTTTAACAAAAAAAGTATAGGCCAATGAAGAAACTAGTAAACATTTTTTTGTTCAAGGAAGAAATATGTATATTTCAAAAACAATATGTGTCTGTAAGATTCAGTATAGTCATATTCGCGGACAACTTATTGCAGGAATTATGTAATGGAATTGGACGAAATAATTATTAAAACTCATAGAAAATCTGAAAAAAAATACCTAACCTGTGCCAAAGTTTAGCTTACATGGACTTGAAATACTACCGTTCAACTTCAACACAACGAGAAAATTCCGCACCTGGAGGCTGTCTTTAGATGGCTCGTAAACAAAATGTGAACTAGTTCAAACTCCGAAACATATAAATAAACTAAAATTAAAAACATACAAGACTAACAAAGGTCAGAGGCTCCTGACTTGGGACAGCTGCAAAAATACTGCGGGATTTAACATCTTTATCTGCTCTTTGGTCGGCTTGTTGTCTCTGACATAAAAAAAGTGGAAATTTCAAGAAATTTAAAGAAATTGTTGTATGAATCTTTGGGGAAATGCTTTTCTGAAAATATTTATTTGATTAATATAAAACGAGTAAATATAAACCACTACTGGTATATAAAAAGAAGATTAAGTATGATTGGCAATGAGACAACTCTCCACAAGAGACCAAATGACACAGAAATTAACTATTATAGGTCACCGTACAGCCTTCAGCAATGAGCAAAGCCCATACCGTATATTCAGCTATAAAAGGTCCCGAAATGACAAATGTAACACACATCAAACGAGAAAAATAAAGGTCTAATTTATGTTAAAAAAAATGAACGAAAAACAAATATGTGCACATCAAAAAACGACAATTAACGTACAACCACTGAATTACAGGCTCCTGACTTGGGGCAGGCACATACATAAAGAATGTGACGGTATTGAACATGTTAGATTGGATCCCAAACCCTCCCCTAAACTGGAACAGTATTGTAACATTAGAACATGAAAACGAACAATACAAATCAGTTGAAAAAGGCTTAACTCATCAGATGAATACAAAAAGAAACACATCTAACAAAAACACAGAGTGAACGTGGTAGGATACTGGTACATCCTAACAACAAAAGGCACTAGATCTGACAGTACTGACAGCCAATTCAAAGCTACTAACAACTAATAAAAAGATCATGCATCTAATACTAAATTCTTACCAAGATTTTTGTATAATTATGTTGATTGAGACCCACTAGAAAGAAATGCACCACTATAGGGAGAGGACGTCACTAGTGTTACTATAACGTTTGTCCAATCCCTTTTTCTGTTTAAAAGTCAGAACAGATAATAACGATTTTTTTGTAGTTTCTGCCAAAAAAAAGAAATCATGAATCTAAGAATATTCAATAATTGAAAGCTGATTTGAATAAGTTTTAAACTCAGTGGAATTCATTACTATTTTATGCAAATTTATTCCTATAGTTTGACTATTTGGGGATTGAATTTAATTTGTGGTCTGGGGGAGTAAAAGTTTGGAAAGAGAAACGTTGTTTAATTAACATTTTAAATGTATGACTAACATCTTCCTCGATTCAATTTTCTCTAAGCATATCATCGAGGGAAAGAAAAGCAATTAATCTTTTAAGTTATGATTTTTCATACACTGTTTTGAAAGTACACAATATGTCAAAGTCTTAATCGTCACTAATTAAATAAAAATTAGGAATACATTTAACAGAAACGATAGAAAAAGTCTACAATTAAACGCGATTCTAATATGACGTGCTTCTTTTGCTTTGTGAATAAACCCATGCTCTAAATCCAATGAAATTGTTTGCACATGCGTATATTGACTACTGCAGAATAATGAATTTTATTAAATTGGCATGCATTTAATATATTTCATTAACTTAAAATACTTCAAGGCTCTTAAATGATGCACATTTTGTAACTTGTTCATTTATTATGACTGTAATGTGTTGCAATTGGAGATTGACATATTTGACCTAGATACAACAACCGTTCATGTTAGCTTTTAAAAAAACTCCTTCCTCTTAAAAAATCACATGGCCAGTCGTTTGCTTGTTTACAAACAAAAAATGGAGGGTTCATGGAAAAGCCTACACATCGGACATAGAATAATTGTATTTTCCCGCGGTTCGTGTTGTAAAGCGGGAAAATATAGTTTTGTCGTTACATTTTCATAAATATTCATATGGCATGACAAAATTGACCAATCAGAAAGTTGAATTTTGTGTAACAATATATTGGTGTTTTTCAAGCGCTTCACTTTCTAGTCGTTGTTCAACATAGTAAGCTGCATGGGCGCCGATATTCAACAAACTATACGTGCCGAAGTGCATTATGCTGTACAAAACACACAAAACAGTTATTGGACAATATGACAACTTTACTAGAGTCTCGTTTAGACGATTTCCAAAGAACACTGTGTATCATCGACACCGGAAATTGGGTACTAACGAAGCGGAGGGAAATAGAAAAAAAAAAGGAAACAAGTTGAGAATTCATTCAATTTAAAGCCTTTCCACTCATTTGATGAGGATGCCGCTTAAGAAATCATTTTCTGATATATAATTCTTGAAATTATTAGACCGAAAAGTACAAAATTAAGACAAGATTTTGTGTTATACCCCAAAACTTGCCACTTAGTACCGGAAAATTTCGAGGTCGATCGTCCTCTGTCGCCCCATTCTCAAGATACTGAACTGTTTTTCATTATTTTTCCAGACACGTTTGCGATGATACACAGTGAAGGAGAATTCAGGAAATCCTTGTCGGACACACAGATAGCCAAGATAGACGAAAATATGTCCGACACAAATAAGTTCTGCAAAAGAGGTAACCAAGAGCAGTACAAACATAACCACAAAGTTTTCGTGAAGATAAGGGAGACCGATACCGAGATGGAAGCAGACAACATGAGTCAGACGAATATTAACAACGCGAAACGGAAGATAACTGAAGGTATGGACATTATCAAGAACAGACAAAAGTTAATCAAATTAGCTGATTCGTTAGACACAGGGTGGCGGGTAGTAGCTGAATATATTGCTAATCCTTTGGCTATGAATTCCGAGGACGGAAGGAAAATGTACAAGGCACAGTTACGGGCAGATACAAAGATGAAAAAAGAAAAACTGAAAAAACGTACAGACCAAAGGACAACACCATACAACAAAACAACGACATCAAATTCTACGGTACGTTTGATACCTGTTAATGTCAGCAGTGGATTTGGAAGACCTGGGAGATGCTTTTAATGTCACGAGAGTGGGAATTGGATACGACAGTGTCCAAAAGCCACAACAGAACAAAAGAATAAGATAATTATGAATAGTGCTTCCAATTTTAGTCACATAGAATCAAGCGCACCTCTGTTGTGTAAACAAATATCAGCTGATTTTAAATCAATGGAAAGTACACACACTAATATATGTGAAGGTGATAGTAGAGGTGTACGGTATTTAAAGGAAAAGACAGACTCGTGGAAAGAGATAGGTGCTACAAATTTCGTTGTTGATATGATGGAAAACGGGTATAAGATACCATTTAGTACAGTACCTCGAGAAAAAGAATTAAAAAACAATAAAACTGCACGCGACAACTCTAATTTTGTCGCCGATGAGATAGAATAACTTTTAGAAAAAGGTTGCATACGTCGAGTGAGAAGTGAACCTCACGTTGTCTATCCATTAACTGTAGCAAATAATAAAGGCTCAAAATTAAGATTGGTTTTAGATGCGAGACATTTAAACCCACATATTATAAAATTCAAACACACATGGTTTTGGTGGTCATTTGACCGCAGGTTAAAAGGACGAACAATTGGAAATGTTTGGAGGTTGGTCAGTAAATGAACAAAAAAACAAAACCTCAACTTGGCGAGAGCTAGTAGCAGTAGGGAGAGCATTTAACAATTTTACAAATGTAATGAAGGATATGATTATACGGATATACACAGATAACAAAAACGTAACGCACATACTCGGAATCCGAAAAGCGTCACTACATGAAAACGTGATGCATATACATGAAATTTGCAAGAATCAATAGATTAAAATTAAGTTCTGTTTGGATTCCACGTGAACAAAACATACACGTTGACATGTTAAGTCGACAGTCAGATTGTGATGACTGGAAGGTACTGGACGAAATATTTACATATCTAGATCACATGTGGGGTCCTCATAACGCTGATAGGTTTGCACATGACTACAACACCAAGTGTAAGCATTTTAATTCAAAATATTGGTGACAGGAACATCAGGTATTGACTCTTTTACAGTTGACTGGAAAGGTAAAAATATTGGCGTGTACCACCACCAACTTTGATTCCTAAAGGGTTAAACAAATTAAAACAAGAAAAATGCAATGCTACTTTAGTCATACCAGAGTGGACCTGTGCACCTTACTGGCCTATGCTAATAGATGAGAAAGGGAACATGAAAGTTTTCATAGTTGCACACACTTTTTTCAGGGAGAAAACTTAATCAGAGAAGGCCGCGGCCAAAGCGGCATATTTGGACAACAATTTTTGAAATTTAGATTGATTGGTTTAAGAATACCATTTTAAATCAAAATATTTATGATTATTCTCTTTTTTAACAGAGACCAAATTAGATCGTACTGTTACAGTAAAGGAGGCCATTAGAAATAGCGGCATCGATGGTGACAGTTATCTTTATGGGCTTTATCCAAAAATTTGCGACATTTGTTACTTCAATACTGGAAGCGTCTAAAAGAGTTGCACCAAAGAAAACTACAGACGTTTTAAGAGAACTTTGTGATAATTTCAAAGATTGTTCTGATCTACTTGTGTTAAGAGATGTGACTATGATGCTTCTTTGTTTTACAGGTTTCCTTAGATACGATGAACATAGTTCTTTGCGTTTTCTTGACATTGATATACAAGATTCGTTTCTGATTTTACATATAACTAAGAGCAAAACTGACCAATACAGGCAAAGCAATATCAAAAGGTTCTACAATCGCATGTCCCTATAACATGTTAGTTAAATACACACGTCTGGCTGGTTTTAGTAGTCACGAGAATAAATTTTTATTTCGTCCTATCTATAGGTCAGGAGAGCTGTGTAAATTGATTAATATGGATAAGAAACTCAGTTACACGGCAGCTAGCTAGAGAGTGTCTGCTTAAAAGAATCAGAATTATTCGTCTTGGTTGTAACATAGGTCTTCACTCGTTCAGATCAGGTGGTGCCACAGTGGCTGCTAACGCAGACGTAAGCGACAGGTGTTTGAAAAAACATGGCAGATGGAAATCTGACTCGAGTAAAAATGGTTATATCGTAGACTCCATAGAAAAACGTTTGACAATTTCTCAAGTTTTAGGTTTATAGTTAAAACTTTCATATTTGGGATCGTGTACCCTTTCTTTGTATATTTCTATCACGTTCGACGGGCTGTCGGCAAATTTATATTTGTGTTTTAGTTATATTAAGTCATGGAGTAAAGGTAATACTTGTATTTTCCCGCGGTTTGTATAGTAAAGCGGGAAAATATTGTATTGTTGTTTCATTTTCATAAATATTCATAAGGCATGACAAAATTGACCAATGAGAAAGTCGAATTTTGTGTTACGATATATTGTAGTTTTTCAAGCCCTTCACTTCTAGCCGTTGTTCAACATAATAAGCTCCTTCATTTTAAATTGAAGATTGCAATTAATGTTGTTTTTCTGATTTTCTATTTATATACGTATTTGCTAATTAAAGTTATGGTCCGACACTTTTATCCGGAGATAGGCTCGACCATTGGCATCGGATAATGGTTTCCATTCATATTCAAATATCATGTGAAATTGTTGGTTTTTCCTGGACGGCCTTGACTATCTATGAAGGGTAAACATTCAGAAATTTAAGCGAATTCACTGTGGATACATTGATATTTGAAATATTGTATATATATTTTAATATTTGTAAAATGTGTACTGCTGGAAATTATTTGAGATACAAATTAAATACGGCGTCTATCACGTTCGACGGGATGTCGGCAAATTTATATTTGTGCTTTAGTTATATTTAGTCATGAAGTATAGGTAATACCCTTAATTGACATAATCAGAATCGAAATAATTGATGCAAGCTATACTTTACTATAGTTTTAACATGGGTAGGCATTATATTCATGTTATTTTAGCCCTGACTATCGCTCGGGCAAAAATAATCACGATTATAATGTCTACCCATGTTAAAACTACGATAAAGTATAATAGCTTGCATCAATTAATTCTTAAATAATGTATCAACTTAGTAAGAAGCCTTACTGTGGTTTTTATGGAACACCACAGCTGTCTTATGTAGAACTCTCATGTTACGTTAGGTTGTTTTATTATTACTTGATAAAGTAAGGAGTACAGTCCACTGTCTTCAGTTCTAATGACTTTTAATGTAGGACTCCAAAGCTATAACAGAGTTTTGTGTGGACGTATTGTATTGTATATTGAAAAGTTTGCAGCACATTTATTCATGTTATTTTGAATAGACAGAAGTAAAAGAATTACTGTCATTTTTTTAGAACTTAATGATAAATTTTTTAATGAATATTTCTCGTGTTTCGTTTTTAATATAGATTAGACCGTTGATTTTACTATTTGAATGGTTTAACCCTAGTAATTTTTGGGGTCCTTTATAGCTTGCTGTTCGATGTGAGCAAAGGTTTCGTGTTGAAGACCATACCTTTGCCTATAACGGTTTACCTTTTAGAAAAATAAAGATTGAAGGGTAAACAGATCCTACTCCTCTTCTTATGGTCATAGTCATGATATAGTATTTGGGCATTATCTTTGTTGTTTGCGTTTAAAAACCAGACATGCCAATTGCTGTAAAAATCAAAGAAAGCACTACTTTGGAAAATACAAAAGTTACAGTTTACAGAATAAGGATCAAAAATAATTTCTGTCCTTGTCCGATTTTATCCATGAATTTCCGTATTAAAGCAACCAAATAATGATTGTAGCCACGTTTAATTCCGATGTGACAAGTTGTTTCAGATGTGAAGAATTTTTAAAAAGTGAACGGACGACATACGACGACGACGACAGACGACGGACACCAATTGAACCGGGTCTCTAAAAACACCGCAAATGACCTCCTTTGTGCACAAAGGAGCACTAAGGACCCCAACGAAGTTTGTTAAGAGCACAAAGGACCTGAAATTCCTTTTGAAGCATACAAATATTATTATTCCTGGGGAAAAATGTAAAAAAATCATGCAATTTCAATAAAAAAAAATCGATTTTTATAATGTACGATTTGGTGTCATCAACGGTATCGGTTCGGAACCGACTTTATATCCGGGCTTTGTTCATGTATGTGAATATTTAAATTGTTATAATATAATGCAAATGAAAGAAAAAGTCAATTATTATTCTTAATATTTTGTTGTTGTAATGTTTTTTTGAGATAAGAGACTTTACCAAAACTACGAAAATTATGTAAGGATACCGATGTTTTGCTGTTTTTTTTTTTTTTTTGTCTCGTTTGTCATCATCAGCTTGTTTCCTTATGTATGGTAATATGTATTGCCATGACGAAAACGTTTCTAAAGGCACAAAGGGAACGGTAAGGCGATAATTCCAAAAGTAGGAAGTTAGTTTGAATATATAGGATTTCATAAATTTCAATAGATACTTTGTTTAATCAAACTTAATTCTGCACAAACACAAAGTATGTACCGACATTTTCTTACATTGCGATTCTTAATTAATTTAACGAAAACGTTTCTAAGACACAAAGGGAACAGTCATGATAGGATTTATTCTTAAGGTAGGAAATTGGTTTGAATTTTTCAATCCGTTTTTTAGAAAATTTAATTCTGAATTGGGCTTGATGCAGGGAGAGGTGTTATCTCCCATACTTTTTTCATTATATGTTAACGATTGTGAAATGGCTTTCATTAATAGTAATGCCATACCATATGAGATGAAAGAATTGAATCTATTTTTACTTATGCATGCTGATGATATGGTTATTTTCTCAGAATCTGTTTTTGGGTTACAAAATATACTTGATACATTATATGAGTATACATCAAAATGGTCATTGAGTGTTAATATTGATAAAACTAAAATTGTTGTATTTAGAAAAGGTGGAAGATTTCATGTTGATGAGCAATGGTATTATGATAATAAGGAAATTGAAGTTGTTGATAATTTTATTTACCTCGGTGTACTTTTAAATTTTATATAATATGTTACAACAGAAATTATCAGAACAAGAAAGAAAGCAATGTTTGCTTTAAGAAGAAATGTGAAAAGTATGTGTTTAAACTATGTCACTTTGTTATCACTGTTTGATACTTTGGTATATGGGGTGTACATAAAGCCCTGGCAATAGAGAGAGTCCACATGAACTATTGTAAAAATATACTTGGTGTTAAGTTGTCTACTAACAATGTTATGATATATCAAGAACTAGGTAGATTGCCTCTTATTTTCGCAAGAAAATGTAAGATTTTCAAATATTGGTTTAAATTGCTAAATACTTCAAACTGTATATTGAAAAATTGTTATAAAATTGAGAAAGGAAATGGGGAATGTGTCTAAGCGACAACAACCCGACCAAAGAGCAGACAACAGCCGAAGGCCACCAATGGGTCTTCAATGTAGCGAGAATTCCCGCACCCGTAGGTGTCCTTAAGCTGGCCCCTAAAAATATGTATAGTGATAATGGACGTCCGAATTATAATTATAATTATAACTACTTATATTGTGAATTAGAGAGATGTCCAAATAATAAGTGTAACTGTTTGTATTTTATAAGGAACGAACTTTTTCTTATTGGTTTAGGTGATGTATGGTATAGCCAAAACCTTATTTGTAACTTGCCTGATGTATATTTTGCTGTCATAAAGCAACGTTTGTACGATTGTCTAAAACAAGAACTTGATGCTCAGTTGCATATGTCTCCAAAATGTTCTAATTATAAATATATGTTAGATAATTTGTGTCTGCAATTTTATTTATGCAAACCAATTCCAAATGGATATAAAGGATGAGTTTCATTTCATCCTCATATGTCCACGTTTTCAAGGTTTTAGAACAATTTATATTAAGCCATTTTATTGGAAAAAACCTTCGATGTACAAATTTATTAAACTGATGAGTACTAATAAAGTAAAAGAATTGTGTAATTTAGGTAAATTTATATTTAGATCTTTTAAGCTTAGATCCGAAATGTTAAAATAATGTTTGTTTATCATTACAACACCTTCTGCTGTCACATAGTCTGTGTTTATGTATGTATTATATGTTTTATTGATGTTGATATAATTGTATACCTATAGTTTATATAGACTTTGGTAATAAAGATATACATTTTTTTCGTTTTAATGTCCAGTCTGTATTTATATGTTTGTGTTTTCTCAATATTTTTGAATACATGAATGTATAACTTAGTAAAAATTAAATCTTATAGAAAAGGGCCGTAATCTTATGCATATCCGTACCGATTACAGACACGGTTTCGTAAATCTTCAACTTTTCAACTTTAATACGAATTTAACTCAAGTATTTTAATAAAAATCAATATTTTTTTTCGTCAGAAATCCCTTTACCCCATTTTAAAAACAATTTCAGGTCCCTTGTGCTCTTGTCAAACCTCTTAGGGGTCCTTAATGCTCCTTTGTGCACAAATGAGGTCCTTTGTGGTGTTTTTAGAGACCGAATTGAACCGAATTGCTTATGTGACCCTTTGGGTCAGGTGAGCTAAACAAAAAAGTTAATATATTTTTGACATTGACCTTAAATACTTTGTTTTTGAATGTTCAAGTTTTGACCTTTGACAATGATGCTTCTTATGCATTAGCTTGTGAAAAAATCGGTTTCTATTTCCCCACAAATATTGAACTATTCAGCGTTGCCAATTAATGTGATTGTTTTTGATGTATGTATAATATGAGTATACAATAAATTCATGAATCTTATACTAGTATTAATTTTGTGCTTTCGTAAACCAGTTATCGTTATCGGAGGTTATAAAAGTAACAAGAAGGAAACACATATGCTATAGTTTTATTACGGCATTCAGCAGAGTCTCTTCTCCTACGTCTTTAAATTTGTATAAGCGAGCGTTATGTTCCTAATTTCTTTTTCTAAACCATCAACACCAATATCAGTCTTATTCAATTGTGTCAATAGCCTGGATAACGAATATTTCAATGCATCTGGGAAAAATTTCGGTTTTAACAAAACCTGGAAGAAGATATTCATTTTTTGTAGATTATATTTTACATTTGTACCTCTACAAACCCCTAAATCACACTTGACTGTTTGACACTTGGTATACCGCATTTCAATTTCAGTTAGTTCTTGACAACTAATGTTGAAAGGACACGGCTTGAAATTTTTATGTGAGGTAGACAGTGTCAAAGAGCATGTTGGTTCAACATTGTTCATATGATCCAAATCTATCAGTTTTATTTTACCATTCAACATTTTAAAATGTTCGGGCTTGATGTCAAAATCTGCCAAAGATCCCAAAGGTGAATAATGCAGGTAGGACAACAAACTAGAAAGGTCAGCAGCATGATTCAGCCTCTCTGCAATTGTAAGATTCAATGCATTTAGGTCTAGACCCATACCATATTCGTAAACAACAGAGACATCTCCAAAATAGGAAGTTTGTTCGTAACCGGCTTCAGCTTTAGTATGTCGAAAGCAGTATCCAAACATTTTAACTAGCGAGGGATGGTCCAATTGATCACTCATCAGTAGATTTTTCAAAAACATGTTCAATCTAACGTGTTGATCTCCTGATCTTGGTATAGGTCTCAACCTTTGAATGACCACCTTTTGACCTTCAAATGTACCAATGTCGACATTTTTTGACAAACCTCCTTCACCTCCGTTATACTTTAATATCTGTATTTCATTCATATTTGAACAGTTAAATCTGTATCTTTTGTTTATATTCCATGGCCGATTATAACTATGACTTTGATTTTTATGCATTACGAAAGTTCTAGTTATCCTATTTGGAATTGTTATGAACCTTCTGTGAATATTGAAATAAAAATTTTGATACACGAATAAAGTTTGTTGAAAGATTAAAATGACAAGAGCGGTCATGCAGATACTTTTTACCTTTGAAGGCGTAAACATGTCAGATTTCAGTATTTCAAGAAATTCCTGCGGCTTCAAATGTTAGTAGATATGATTATAGTCTGAAAATATACAAGTAGAAATCATAATTGTGAATTGCAATAGTTAGCTGTTGGTAAATAGTCATGTAGTTGATAACGAATACAGGATTGTTCATTTTTTATAAACGTCTATTCATCGCGAAAAAGCTAATGAAAAGGTAAGTAGGTGTATACACATCGCCAACTAAATTACATAAATAATGTGTCGGGGTTCAACATGTTAGATGGGATCCCGACCCTCCCCTAAACTGGAACAGTATTGCAAAATTAGAACGAACAATACAAATTAGTTGAAAAAGGCTTAACTCATCAGATGAATACAAAAAGAAACACATCTAACAAAAACACATTTTGGATGTGGCCGGAAACATGTACATCCTAACAACAAAAGGCACTAAGTATAATTCTGACAGTACTGACAGCTAGTTCAAAGCCACTCACAACTAATTAAAAGATCATTGCATCTAATACTAAATTCTTACCAAGACTTCTGTATATGTTGATTGAGACCTACTAGTAAGAAATGCACCACTATTGGGAGAGGACGTCACTAGTGTTACTATAATTGGTGTCCAATCCCTTTTGCTACTTCTTCAAATAAAATATGTGTATACAACCATTGAGTCAACAAATTACATACATATTATTCTGTGCAACAGGTTTTCATTCCTGCGTCGACAATATTTATTTCTTTTGCATTTTTGTAACCTCATTTGAATTTTTAAAAAAAGGTGAAAGAAAAAAGATTGAGTTCTTGTCTCAAATACCGTGTGTTGCACTTATAAACATTTTTTTCAGTTTTAAAAACATGCTAAAATGTTAATTATTACATGGCTGTCTAAATATACATTCAAACATTATATGAATTTCATGTAATTCAAACGTGTCAGAAAACATGCACAAAGAGTAAGCTAACAATAATTCAAATCTTGTTTTCAAATTCTTAAAAAATTGAAAAATTGAAACAGGGTAGGGGTATAAAAAGTATTAACACATGACATGGGTAAAATCTCTTTGTTCTTACTGTTCTATAATCTGAATAAAGTGTGCATTAACTACCTCAGATATACTGCACAGTTCAAATCTATTCTTACCTTTAGGAGCGTTTTCTGGATTTTAAAGGGGTGTTATTCTATTACGACTTTTTGCATATTTATTCCTATAATTTAACTATTTGGGGATTGAATTTAATTTGGGGTCTAGGGGAGTAAAAGTTTGGAAAGAGAAACGTTGTTTCTGTTTATTTAACATTCTAAATTTATGTACTTACATCTTCCTCGGTTCATTTTTGTCTAAGAATATCATTGAGGGAAAGAAAAGCAATTAATCTTTTCAGTTATGATTTTTCATACACCGTTTTGAAAGTACACAATATGTCAAAGTCTTAATCGTCACTAATATTAAATAAAAATTAGGAATAAATTTAACAGAAACGATAGAAAAAATCTACAATAAACGCAATTGTAATATGACGTGCTTCTTTCGCTTTGTGAATAAACCCATGCTCTAAATCCAATAAAATTGTTTGCACATGCGTATATTGACTACTGCAGAAAAATGAGTTTTATCAAATTGGCTTGCATTTAATATATTTCATTAACTTAAAATACTTCCAAGCTCTTAAATGATGCACATTTTGTAACTAATCCATTTATTATGATTGTAATGTGTTGCTATTGGAGATTGATATATTTTACCTAGATACGACAGCCGTTCATGCTGGCTGTTAAAAACTCCTCCCTCTTACAAAAATCACATTGCCATTCGATTGCTTGTTTACTAACAAAAAAGGGAGGTTCATGGAAAAGCCTACACATCGGACATAGAAATAATTGTATTTTCCCGCGGTTCGTATAGTAAAGCGGGAAAATATAGTTTTGTCGTTACATTTTCATATATATTTATAAGGCATGACAAAATTGACCAATCAGATTTGTGTTACGATATATTGATGTTTTTCAAGCGCTTCACTTTCTAGCCGTCGTTCAACATAGTAAGCTGCATTGACGCCGATATTCAACAAACAATACGTGCCGAAGTGCATAATGCTTTTCAAAACCCCCAAGAACAGTTATTGGACAATATGACAACTTTACTAGAGTCTCGTTTAGACGGTTTCCAAAGAGGAATTGAAGAAAAACCAGAAATCCTTGTCGGACACAAAGATAGCCAAGATAAACGAAAATATGTCCGACACATATAAGTTCTGCAAAAGAGGTAATCAAGAGCAGTTCAAATATAACAACAAAGTTTTCGTGAAGATGAGGGAGGCCACTACCGAGATGGAAGCAGACAACATGAGTCAGATGAATATTAACAACGCGAAACGGAAGATAACTGAAGGTATGTACATTATCAAGAACAGACAAAAGTTAATCAAATTAGCTGATTCGTCAGACGCAGGGTGGCGGGTAGTAGCTGAATATATTGCTAATCCTTTGGCTGAGAATTCCGAGGACGAAGGGAAAATGTACAAGGCACAGGTACGGGCAGATACAAAGATGAAAAAAGAAAAACTGAAAAAACGTACAGACCAAAGGACATCACCATACAACAAAACAACGACATCAAATTCTACGGGATGTTCGATACCTGTTAATGTCAGCAGTGGATTTGGAAGACCTGGGAGATGCTTGTATTGTCACGAGAGTGGGCATTGGATGAAACAGTGTACAAAAGCCACAACAGAACATAAGAGTAAGATAAGTATAAATAGTACTTACAATTTGAGTCACATAGAATCGAGCGCACCTCTGTTGTGTAAACAAATATCAGCTGATTTAAAATCAATGAATAGTACACACACTAATGTATGCCAAGATCACGGTACAGGTGTAGGGTATTTAAGGTTCATCATAACCTTTTGGCTAAAATGGCCGTATTTACATCCCAAATTTTACTCTGAGTACAGACTAACCTATACACCTGCAACAGTTTTAAGGGATGGCAGGAACTAGATATATAAATTTTAAATACATTTTATGTTTCAGAAAATTATAAACTTTTCTAGATTTTGCTATCCATTTTTTTTCGTTCCTGCAGAAGGTGCAAAAATTAACTAAGTAGTGAAAACGATTGAGAAGCTCCCCTCATATAATCAATGTTGTGAGTAGTATTGATTTAAATGGACAATAGATGGACAATGGACACCTGTAAACAATAGGTGATTCAACAGGTTTAAACTGTGTAACTGAGTGGACCGTATCAAATGAAACTCGGGTGTTTGTTTATTTTGCTATCTTCTGCAGACTGGAAAAAAATGAACATCGAAATCAAGGTAAGTTTTTAATTTTCTGAAACGTAGACTTCATATAACTTTTATATATCTAGTTCCTGCCATGCCTTAAAACTTTCCTGGATGTACCAGTTTGTCTGTACTCATAGTAATTTTGGAGGTGTAAACACGGCCATATTTTTCAATTCCTTATGATGAACCTTAAAAGAAAAGGTAGACTCGTGGAAAAAGATAGGTGCTACAAATTTCGTTGTTGATATGATAGAAAACGGGTATAAGATACCATTTAGTACAGTACTTCGAGAAACAGAATGAGAAAACAATAAAACTGCACGCAACAACTCTAATTTTGTCGCCGATGAGATAGAAAAACTTATAGAAAAAGATTGCATACGTCGAGTGAGAAGTAAACCTGACGTTGTCAATACATTGTAGCAAATAATAAAGGCTCAAAATTAAGATTGGTTTTAGATGCGAGACATTTAAACCCATATATTGTAAAATTCAAACACACATGCTTTTGGTGGTCATTTGACCACAGGTTAAAAGGACGAACAATTGGAAATGTTTGGAAGTTGGATAATAATATACAGATATACACAGATAACAAAATCGTAACACACATACTCAGAGTCGGAAGTCGAAAAGCGTCACTACATAAAAACGTGATGCATATACATGAAATTTGCAAGAATCAATAGATTAAATTAAGTTCTGTTTGGATTCCACGTGAACAAAACACACACGTTGACATGTTAAGTCGACAGTCAGATTGTGATGACTGGGAGGTACAGGACGAAATATTTACATATCTAGATCACATGTGGGGTCCTCATAACGCTGATAGGCTTGCACATGACTACAACACCAAGTGTAAGCATTTCAATTCAAAATATTGGTGACAGGAACATCAGGTATTGACGCTTTTAAAGTTGACTGGAAAGGTAAAAATAATGGCTTGTACCACCACCAACTTTGTTTCCTAAAGTGTTAAACAAATTAAAACAAGAAAAATGCAATGCTACTTTAGTCATACCAGAGTGGACCTGTGCACCTTACTGGCCTATGCTAATAGATGAGAAAGGGAACATGAAAGTTTTCATAGTTGCACACACTTTTTTCAGGGAGAAAACTTGATCAGAGAAGGCCCCGGCCAAAGCGGCATATTTGGACAACAATTTTTGAAATTTAGATTGATTGGTTTAAGAATACAATTTTAAATCAAAATATTTACGATTATTCTCTTTCTTAACAGGAAACAAATTAGATCGTACTGTTACAGTAAAGGAGGCCATTAGCAATAGCGGCATCGATGTTGACAGTTATCTTTATGGGCTTTATCCAAAAATTTGCGACATTTGTTACTTCAATACTGGAAGCGTCTAAAAGAGTTGCACCAAAGAAAACTACAGACATTTAGATAGCACTTTGTGATAATTTCAAAGATTGTTCTGATCTACTTGTGTTAAGAGATGTGACTATGATGCTTCTTTGTTTTGCAGGTTTCCTTAGATACGATGAACTTAGTTCTTTGTGTTTTCTTGACATTGATATACAAGATTCTTTTCTGATTTTACATATATCTAAGAGCAAAACTGACCAATACAGGCAAAGCAATGAGGTTATAATATCAAAAGGTTCTACAATCGCATGTCCCTATAACATGTTAGTTAAATACACTTGTTTGGCTGGTTTTAGTAGTCACGAGAATAAATTTTTATTTCGTCCTATCTATAGGTCAGGAGAGCTGTGTAAATTGATTAATATGGATAAGAAACTCAGTTACATGGCAGCTAGGGAGTGTCTGCTTAAAAGAATCAGAATTATTCGTCTTGGTTGTAAAAGAGGTACGAAAGATACCAAAGGAACAGTCAAACTCATAAATCTAAAACAAACTGACAACGCCATGGCTAAAAATGAAAAAGACAAACAGAAAAACAATTGTACACACGACACAACATGGAAAACTAAAGAATAAACAACACGAACCCCACCAAAAACTAGGGGTGATCTCAGGTGCTCCGGAAGGGTAAGCAGATCCTGCTCCACATGTGGCACCCGTCGTGTTGCTTATGTGATTACAATATGTGTAACATAGCTCTTCACTCGTTCAGATCAGGTGGTGCCACAATGGCTGCTAACACAGACGTAAGCGACAGGTGTTTGAAAAAACATGGCAGATGGAAATCTGACTCGAGTAAAGATGGTTATATCGTAGACTCCATAGAAAAACGTTTGACAATTTCTCAAGTTCTAGGTTGATAGGTAAAACTTTTATATTTGGGATCGTGTACCCTTTCTTTGTGTATTTCTATCACGGCTGTCGGAAAATTTATATTTGTGCTTTAGTTATATACTGTCATGGAGTATTTGATGCAAGCTATACTTTATTATAGTTTTAACATGGATAGGCATTATATTCATGTTATTTTAGCCCTGACTATCGTTCGGGCAAAAATAATCACGAATATAATGTCTACCCATGTTAAAACTACAATAAAGTATAATAGCTTGCATCAATTATTTCTTATATTTCTTAAATAATGTATTAACTTAGTAAGAAGCCTTACTGTGGTTTTTTATGGAACACCACAGCTGTCTTATGTAGAACTCTCATGTTACGTTAGGTTGTTTTATTGTAAGGAGTACAGTCCACTGTCTTCAGTTCTAATGATTTTTAATGTAGGACTCTGAAAAGCTATAACAGAGTTTTGTGTGGACGTATTGTATTGTATATTGAAAAGTTTGCAGCACATTTATTCATGTTATTTTGAATAAACAGAAGTGAAAGAATTACTGTCATTTATTTAGAACTTAATGATAAATTTTTAAATGAATATTTCTCGTGTTTCGTTTTTAACATAGATTAGACCGTTGATATTCCTATTTGAATGGATTAACCCTAGTAATTTTGGGGGCTCTTTATAGCTTGCTGTTAAATGTGAGCAAAGGTTTCGTGTTGAAGACCATACCTTTGCCTATAACGGTTTACTTTTTAGAAAAATAAAGACTGAAGGGTAAACAGATCCTACTCCTCTTTTAATGGTCATAGTCATGATATAGTATTTGGGCATTATCTTTGTTGTTTGCGTTTAAAAACCAGGCCACCGTTTCACAAAGCCTTCTTAACTTACGACCATCGTATCAGTTTACGATCTGTTTACGTGTGGTTATACGTTCCCGTTACGTGTGTTTCACAAAGGCATCGTAAAAAACTACTAAGTTGATCGCAAGTTACGTCGTGTGTATCATCGTAAGTGTATCTTAAACCGAGAAGAGTGCTTTCTTTCACGTCCGCGCTTTTATCGAGTATGGCATGCCAAATAAACATTTTTAAAAATAATTATTATGGATGGCGAATTATGGCGATATTTTTATATCAACATTAATAGAACTAAAGAATTTTAGTCCGTTTTCAATATTAATTCAAGATATATGACGCTTACACTCATAGGACAAAAGTGAGTTCCCACTCAAAAAATGTCATATTATTTCAACTAAAATCGGTATTTTTCAAAAAAATATTACCAAGTAGGTCTATGAGTGATTTTTATAAAATAGATACCATAAGATGCAGGAATGTCTGAAGTTTAATTGTTTATTTGGCCATATTTTTAGTGAGGTTCTTTTTCATTATTCAATGGGTTAAACACAAATGCAATTTTTTACGATTTTAATTTGGTTAGAATACAACCAGACACAAGTTGGTTCCTTTTTCCTTTTTCCTTTTTCGATATTCAAATTTTGAAAATTTTACAAGTCCAAACTGAATTTTTTTTTTCCTTCAAAATTTTTTTTCCTCAAAATTTTTTTTTCCTCAAAATTTTTTTTCCTCAAATTTTTTTTTTCCTCAAAATTTTTTTTCCTCAAAATTTTGTTTTCCTCAAAATTTTTTTTTCCTCAAATTTTTTTTTCAATTTTTTTTTTCCTCAAAATATTTTTCCTCAAAAAGTTTTTCTTCAAATTTTTTTGTCATTTCCTTATTCGTTTTCTTTTACCTTTTTCGATTATCATCCTTATTTGATTTCCATTTCCTTATTCGATTTTCATTTCCTTATTCGATTTTCTTTTCCTTATTCGGTTTCTTCTTCCTTTTTCAATATTCATTTCCTTTTCCGGTTTCTTCTTCCTTATTCGGTTTCTATTTCCTTATTGGATTTTCATTTCCTTATTCGATTTCCATTTCCTTATTCAATTTTCATTTCCTTATTCGGTTTCTTTTTCCTTTTTCAATATTCATTTCCTTATTTGGTTTCTATTTCCTTATTCAGTTTCTATTTCCTTATTGGATTTTCATTTCCTTATTCGATTTCCATTTCCTTATTCGATTTTCATTTCCTTATTCGATTTCTTTTTCCTTTTTCAATATTCATTTCCTTTTTCGGTTTCTATTTCCTTATTCGGTTTCTATTTCCTAATTGGATTTTCGTTTCCTTATTTGATTTCCATTTCCTTATTCGATTATCATTTCCTAATTCCGTTTCTTTTTCCTTTTTCAATATTCATTTCCTTATTCGGTTTCTATTTCCTTATTCAGTTTCTATTTCCTTATTGGATTTTCATTTCCTTATTCGATTTCCATTTCCTTATTCGATTTTCATTTCCCAATTCAGTTTCTTTTTCCTTTTTCAATATTCATTTCCTTTTTCGGTTTCTAGTTCCTTATTCAGTTTCTGTTTCCTTATTGGATTTTCATTTCCTTATTCGATTTCCATTTCCTTATTCGATTTTCATTTCCTAATTCAGTTTCTTTTTCCTTTTTCAATATTCATTTCCTTTTTCGGTTTCTAGTTCCTTATTCAGTTTCTGTTTCCTTATTGGATTTCCATTTCCTTATTCGGTTTCTTTTTCCTTATTCGGTTTCTTTTTCCTTATTCAGTTTCTTTTTCCTTATTTGGTTTCTTTTTCCTTTTTCAATATTCATTTCCTTTTTCGGTTTCTGTTTCCTTATTCAGTTTCTATTTCCTTATTCGGTTTCTATTTCCTTATTTGGTTTCTATTTCATTATTGGATTTTCGTTTCCTTATTCGATTTTCATTTCCTTATACGATTTTCATTTCCTTATTCGGTTTCTTTTTCCTTTTCCAATATATATATCCTTTTTCGGTTTCTATTTCCTTATTCGATTTTCATTTCCTAATTCGGTTTCTTTTTCCTTTTTCAATATCCATTTCCTTTTTTGGTTTCTAGTTCCTTATTCAGTTTCTATTCCCTTATTGGATTTTCATTTCCTTATTCAATTTCCATTTCCTTATTCGGTTTCTTTTTCCTTATTTGGTTTCTTTTTCCTTATTTGGTTTCTTTTTCCTTTTTCAATATTCATTTCCTTTTTCGGTTTCTGTTTCCTTATTCGGTTTCTATTTCCTTATTCGGTTTCTATTTCTTATTTGGTTTCTATTTTATTATTTGATTTTCGTTTCCTTATTCGATTTTCATTTCCTTATACGATTTTCATTTCCTTATTCGGTTTCTTTTTCCTTTTCCAATATTCATTTCCTTTTTCGGTTTCTATTTCCTTTTTCGATTTTCATATCATTATTCAGTTTCCAGTTCCTTTTTCGATATTCGAATTTTGAAAATTTTACAAGTCCAAACTGAATTTTTTTTTTCCTTCAAAATTTTTTTTCCTCAAAATTTTTTTTTCCTCAAAATTTTTTTTCCTCAAATTTTTTTTTTCCTCAAAATTTTTTTTCCTCAAAATTTTGTTTTCCTCAAAAATTTTTTTTCCTCAAATTTTTTTTTCAATTTTTTTTTTCCTCAAAATATTTTTCCTCAAAAAGTTTTTCTTCAAATTTTTTTGTCATTTCCTTATTCGTTTTCTTTTACCTTTTTCGATTATCATCCTTATTTGATTTCCATTTCCTTATTCGATTTTCATTTCCTTATTCGATTTTCTTTTCCTTATTCGGTTTCTTCTTCCTTTTTCAATATTCATTTCCTTTTTCGGTTTCTACTTCCTTATTCGGTTTCTATTTCCTTATTGGATTTTCATTTCCTTATTCGATTTCCATTTTCTTATTCAATTTTCATTTCCTTATTCGGTTTCTTTTTCCTTTTTCAATATTCATTTCCTTATTTGGTTTCTATTTCCTTATTCAGTTTCTATTTCCTTATTGGATTTTCATTTCCTTATTCGATTTCCATTTCCTTATTCGATTTTCATTTCCTTATTCGATTTCTTTTTCCTTTTTCAATATTCATTTCCTTTTTCGGTTTCTATTTCCTTATTCGGTTTCTATTTCCTAATTGGATTTTCGTTTCCTTATTTGATTTCCATTTCCTTATTCGATTATCATTTCCTAATTCCGTTTCTTTTTCCTTTTTCAATATTCATTTCCTTATTCGGTTTCTATTTCCTTATTCAGTTTCTATTTCCTGATTGGATTTTCATTTCCTTATTCGATTTCCATTTCCTAATTCGATTTTCATTTCCTAATTCAGTTTCTTTTTCCTTTTTCAATATTCATTTCCTTTTTCGGTTTCTAGTTCCTTATTCAGTTTCTGTTTCCTTATTGGATTTCCATTTCCTTATTCGGTTTCTTTTTCCTTATTCGGTTTCTTTTTCCTTATTCAGTTTCTTTTTCCTTAAATCGATTATCAGATTATCTGCATATTGATATTGTAAAATATCAGCTGCTTGACATTATATGAAGGCTTGTTGATCTCGTTCGCTACGCTCACTCGACAAAAAGCTTCATATTATGTCTCGCAGCTGATATTTTACGATATCAACATGCAGATAACCTGATAATCGGTACTTATTGTATGACGTCAGAGAGTGAAATAACCACGTTTATTTCACATGTGAAATTATCGGTTTTTATTTAACTGGGAAATCAATGTAATTCATTGCAACCAATGTAATAACATTCCTTATTCGGTTTCTTTTTCCTTATTCGATTTTCATTTCCTTATTCGGTAACTTTTTACTTATTCGGTTTCTATTTCCTTATTTGGTGTCTATTTCCTTATTCAATTTTCATTTCCTTAATTCGGTTTCTATTTCCTAATTTAATTTTCATTTCCTTATTCGGTAACTTTTTCCTTATTCGATTTTCATTCCTTGTTCGGTTTCTATTTCCTTATTGGGTTTTTATTTCATTGTTATAATATTAGATTTCCATTTCCTTATTGGGTTTCTATTTCTTTATTCAGTTTGTATTTCCTTATTCAATTTTCATTTCCTTATTACTCTTTATCGTTAAAAAAGGGTTCACCAATTCAGAAAAAAATGAGTTCTTTCTAGTATACAATGAAAAACGAACTGGAAAGTCTATATGAGACATCAAAATGTTGTAACAGTGGCGGATCCATGCATTTGAATAGGGACATATAGTTGGAACCCACTCCCTTTTTAAAATGGCTGGATCTGCCCCTGTATAAGATGTGCATTTATAAGCTGTTTCGTAAGAACAAATGTCCCTACGTAACAATACATGATAGATTATGAAATGCCAGCGTATTCCCGATTTTGATATTACATGCCCCGTTTTTTACTCCTTTTACAGAAGCGACAAATGACAACCTAAGTAGCCAGGTCAATAATTTTCTATATATAGATCGGAATTCCTTCTACTTATTTAAAAGACTCTGATTAATATCGGTTAGGGAAATTTTTTCCGGAACTTTATATAAATAAAAAAGAATAGGATATAGATAGCAATTAACGTTACTAAGTGATGAAAACATCGAGTTATTCAATGAAATATGACTTATAGTGGAGGGGGCATTAAGTTTTTCCAGCTTTGTCTGTGTGTATGTCCGTACGTCAAGAAATTAGTTTTTGTTCTTTTATCTTGAGTTTGCCTCAACAAAATGTTAAGAAACTTATACACAATCCGTATTACAACAAAATGCATATCACATTTGAATTTTGGTGGCGTCATTTATACCATTCTAGGGTTATGCGCCTTAACAAATTTAAAAAAAAATACTGATTTTTGTGTTTCCGTTTTCTTTCATAAGTTTGCCCGACATCAAAATCAAGACATATACACAATACATTTGCAGTAAAGAAACAGCGTCTTTATTGCTGTTCTCTTGACAAATACATTGAGATCTTTTACACAGAGAAATCATTCTCGTTTCAATGAAAGTTGAAAGACAGTCCCTATAGCACCGGTTTGAGCAGAATTGTTTGCTAAAGTCAATATCGTCACAGTTGTATGTGGCATAGAAGACACACATATGCGAGACAATATGAACAACGGTCGTTAAAAACTTCTAGTTGTTGTATTACAACCGTGAAACAAGGACTGTGAAGGTCTATTAAATTAACTAATTGTGAGTTTCATCTTAAACATAGTACAACATATGCGTACTGCATACGCGAAAGCTGAAACTAAACAAATACATATTTAAGATATATTAAGTCCGATGCCTCGTGTTAAGAGAAAGTCATGCTCTTTGTACGTTAAGAACCCTTGCAACAACTCTTTGTTTTTCGTTCATATTTTGTACATAAATTAGGCCGTCAGTTTTCTTGTTTGAAATTTGTTAGCACTTGACATTTCGGAGACTTTTAAAGCGGACTATGCGGGATGGGCTTTGTTCAATGTTGAAGGCCGTACGGTGATCTATTATAGTTGTTTATTTCTGTGTCATTTGGTCTCATGTGGAGAACACATGCACTTGCCTTAGACAAGTGCCTGTGGTGGAGAGTTGTCTCATTGGCAAGTATGTCATATCTTCCTTTTTATATTGGTGTTTTTCATTGACGACAGAATAGGCAAATATGTCTTTTTTATCAATAAATTGTCAGTTACTTTTATTTGGAATCCATTTCAAGAAAAAAAGTCTCAAGTTGTTGATAAAATAAAAACATGAGAAGAGTGTCCTTTTCTCACTGAGTCAATGCAAAATCTCAGATTTCCAATCATCAAAACAAAATCTTTTGACGAAACGACTGAAATTTATTGTTCAATATTTAATGTCTAATTTCAAAATCATGCAAGAAATAATTATACAATGAAATTAACACAAATTTGACACGTTAACGAATATAGATAAGAAACAAAAGAATAATACCAATACCAATCACAAACGCAAATCTATATTTAGAATATCAAAGTCATGTCAACTCAGTTCGTTTAAGGTCTGTTTGATTCATTCTCTTATGTACCACTAAATAATTTCATAGGGAATCATAAACAAAGTGTTCTAGAAACGTTGAAATCGTTATCAAATAAAACCGATCAAATGGAAACTGAATAAGGAAATAGAAACCGAATAAGGAAATGAAAATCGAATAAGGAAAAAGAAACCAAATAAGGAATGATAATCGAAAATGGAAAAAGAAAACGAATAAGGAAACGAAAAAAAATTTTGAAGAAAAACTTTTCGAGGAAAAATATTTTGAGGAAAATAAAAATTTGAGGAAAAAAAATTGAGGAAAAAAACAATTTGAGGGAAAAAAATTTTGAGGAAAAAAATTTTGAGGAAAAAAAAATTTTGAGGAAAAAAATTTTGAAGGAAAAAAAAAATTCAGTTTGGACTTGTAAAATTTTTCAAAATTTGAATATCGTAAAAGGAAATGGAAACCGAATAAGGAAATGAAAATCGAAAAAGGAAATAGAAACCGAATAAGGAACTAGAAACCGAAAAAGGAAATGAATATTGAAAAAGGAAAAAGAAACCGAATAAGGAAAAAGGAACCGAATAAGGAAAAAGAAACCGAAAAAGGAAATGGAAATTGAATAAGGAAATGAAAATCCAATAAGAAAATAGAAACCGAATAAGGAACTAGAAACCGAAAAAGGAAATAAATATTGAAAAAGAAAAAGAAACCGAATTAGGAAATGAAAATCGAATAAGGAAATGGAAATCGAATAAGGAAACGAAAATCCAATTAGGAAATAGAAACCGAATAAGGAAATAGAAACCGAAAAAGGAAATGAATATTGAAAAAGGAAAAAGAAACCGAATAAGGAAATGAAAATCGAATAAGGAAATGGAAACCGAATAAGGAAATGAAAATCGAAAAAGGAAATAGAAACCGAATAAGGAACTAGAAACCGAAAAAGGAAATGAATATCGAAAAAGGAAGAAGAAACCGAATAAGGAAGTAGAAACCGAAAAAGGAAATGAATATTGAAAAAGGAAGAAGAAACCGAATAAGGAAAAGAAAATCGAATAAGGAAATGAAAATCGAATAAGGGAATGGAAATCAAATAAGGATGATAATCGAAAAAGGTAAAAGAAAACGAATAAGGAAATGACAAAAAAATTTGAAGAAAAACTTTTTGAGGAAAAATATTTTGAGGAAAAAAAAAATTTGAGGAAAAAAAAAATTTGAGGAAAAAAAAATTGAGGAAAAAAAATTTTGAGGAAAAAAAATTTTGAGGAAAAAAAAATTTGAGGAAAAAAAAATTTTGAGGAAAAAAAATTTTGAAGGAAAAAAAAAAATCAGTTTGGACTTGTAATATTTTTCAAAATTTGAATATCGAAAAAGGAAAAAGGAAAAAGGAACCAACTTGTGTCTGGTTAGAATACATAGCAAACTTTGCCGTGAGTCAAGCAATATTTTTCTTTGTGTTCACCTCGTCAGTGATAATACATATATTAACAACACTTTGTACCAATATTCTTTTCGGAGACAAAAACAGTCAAATATATTAAACGAAACTATCCGACACAGTGAGGGTCTAGATTAGTGGCAACGAGAGGGGAGGGGGTGTGCATTTCTTTGTTCTGTAATTCTTTTAGCCATTCTTATCTTTTCAGCATTATAAAATATGCTTATACTTTAAATTATTTGCCCCTTTAGAATTTGCACTACACAAATGAAATCATTTATCAATTTTGTTAAATTTCTGATTGAAACGAAACACAGAAAAATATAAATATTGTAACTTAGCTTATTTGTAATAATTTGGATATATGGGATAACAATAAAAATTATTTAAGCAGTAGATTAGATGAAATTAGTTATATTTGATCTTATATAGTTTGTAATATATGAGGAAATAGTAATGAGAAGCTAGCGCTGAGCATAAAGTTTTATAACATATACAGCATTATTAGTTATCCGACATAAAGAGTTATCTGGAATCTGACAAAGTAAAAAATTTATCACCAGAACAGGTTAGATTTATTATTGATAGCCCAATATAGAAAAAAATGCTTATCAATATAATCGTTTTGAAGGATTTAAAAAAAAATTTAACTTTAATTCGTAGTGAGAGAAAAATAGGTTTTCCCCAACCCCCAAAAAAATCAAAAACAATGTCATCCGTCTCCGAGCATTCGTCTTCCATATCTATATATAAAATATATTGGTTTTTTTTTTTTTTTTTTTTTTTAATTGGAATGTATTATGGATCTCTCAAATATGAAACTGAGGACGTAGGAATCATTCCGACGAAAGAGACGTGTGTATTCTGCGACTCCCTTAAAATTATCCATAAATTTTGAAATTATAAAGAAACTAAGGTTTCAACTCCATTAGACAAAGTTGATCTTCGTCTGCATGATTTGGCTATTTATTCGGTTCTATTTGGTCTGATAGCTCTTCAACTGTTTCTGTTTTTTGTGCATGCTTCGTTCCAAAAATCGAGAATTTTGTCGGAACTCTTTCACGAAATTTCATTGTTGTAATTATTATTGACACAATGTAGGAGAAGGATGTAAGGTTAACTAAGTCTGCAATAGTGGACGAAAATACCGATGCTTATTAATGAACATAATTTGCATGGCTAAATCATTGAACCAGTTTTGATAAGGACCAGTTCAACATTTCATTCCACATGATATACGTATATCAATATTTAATTTGGTATGCAGAAAACGCAGAGTTTAGTTATTTTGTCAACTTTACTTTATATTCTCTCTCTTTTTTCTCTTTGTTTTGGGGGGAGGAGGGAGGGGCATTATTCTCTATATCTGTAAACCTCATTCACAACCTCATATATCTTGGGTTATTCCAAATAAATATCTGGTATTCAAGCGCCTATTAATGGGATAGGATGCTTAATACTATAAGAGTATCCACAAGTAGAGTTTTGGTGGTCTCTTTTAAAAGTCGGTGCATGAGAATATTATGCTACAACCAACCAACAAAAAGGGTTGCCTACTAAGTATATAAAAACCAGACATGCCAATTGCTGTAAAAATCAAAGAAAACAGTACTTTGGAAAATACAAAAGTTACAGAATAAGGATCAAAAATAATTTCTGCCCTTGTCCGATTTTATCTATGAATTTCCGTTTTAAAGCAACCAAATAATGATTGTAGCCACGTTTAATTCCGATGTGACAAGTAGTTTCAGATGTGAAGAACTTTTAAAAAGTGAACGGACGACAGATGACGGACACCAATTGAACAGAATTGCTCATGTGACCCTTTGGGTCAGGTGAGTTAAACAAAAAAGTAAATATATTTTTTGACATTGACCTTACATACTTTGTTTTTAATGTTCATGTTTGACCTTTGACAATGGTGCTTCTTATGCATTAGCTTGTGAAAAAAATCGGTTTCTATTTTCCCACGAATATTGAACTATTCAGCGTTGCCAATTAATGTGATTATTTTTTATATATGTATAATATGAATATACAATAAATTCACGAACCTTATACTAGTATTTGTGCTTTCGTAAACCAGTTATCGTTGTTGGAGGTTATAAAAGTAACAAGAAGGAAACACATATGCTATAGTTTTATTACGGCATTCAGCAGAGTCTCTTCTCCTACGTCTTTAAATTTGTATAAGCCAGTGTTATGTTCCTAATTTCTTTTTCTAAATCATCAACACCAATATCAGTCTTATTCAATTGTGTCAATAACCTGTATAACGAATATTTCAATGCATCTGGGAAAAATTTCGGTTTTAACAAAACCTGGAAGAAGATATTCATTTTTTGTAGATTATATTTTACATTTGTACCTCTACAAACCCCTAAATCACACTTGACTGTTTGACACTTGGTATACCGCATTTCAATTTCAGTTAGTTCTTGACAACTAATGTTGAAAGGACACGGCTTGAAATTTGTATGTGAGTTAGACAATGTCAAAGAGCATGTTGGTTCAACATTGTTCATATGATCCAAATCTATCAGTTTTATTTTACCATTCAACATTTTAAAATGTACGGGCTTGATGTCGAAATCTGCCAAAGATCCCAAAGGTGAATAATGCAGGTAGGACAACAAACTAGCAAGGTCAGCAGCATGATTCAGCCTCTCTGCAATTGTACGATTCAATGCATTTAGGTCTAGACCCATACCACCATATTCGTAAACAACAGAGACATCTCCAAAATAGGGTGTGTGTTCGTAACCGGCTTCGCCTTTAGTATGTCGAAAGCAGTATCCTAACACTTTAACTAGCGAGGGATGGTCCAATTGATCACTCATCAGTAGATTTTTCAAAAACTTGACCAATCTAACGTGTTGATCTGTTGATCTTAGTATAGGTCTCAACCTTTGAATGACCACCTTTTGACCTTCAAATGTACCAATGTCGACATATTTTGACCGACCTCCTTCACCTCCGTTATACTTTAATATCTGTATTTCATTCATATTTGAACAGTTAAATCTGTATCTTTTGTTTATATTCCATGGCCGATTATAACTATGACTTTGATTTTTAAGCATTACGAAAGTTCTTTTTATCCTATTTGGAATTGCTATGAACCTTCTGTGAATATTGAAATCAAAATTTTGATACACGAATAAAGTTGGTAAAAAGATTAATATGAAAAGAGCTGACATGCAGATACTTTTCACCTTTGAAGGCGTAAACATGACAGATTTCAGTACTTCCCGAAATTCCTGTGGCTTCAAATGTTAGTTGATAGGATTATAGTCTGAAAATATACAAAAAGAAATTATAATTGTGAATTGCAATAGGTAGCTGTGGGTAAATAACCATATAGTAGTTAATCTTACTTATAAAACAAGAAGATGTGGTATTATTGTCAATGAGACAACTCTCCACAAGAGATAAAAATAACATTTTGTTTGAATGATCAGGAGACTTAACTAACTGCAACAACTGGAAAGGAATCTTCTTACTATCCATTCCAAGTAAGGTCTTCTGCATATTTTTAATATCAAGAATTATAGAGGCTGTGGATAAGAAACTAAGACAAGAACAAGCTGTTTTCAGAAAAGGAAGAGGCTGCATAGACCACATATTTGTCCTACGTAACATCTTAGAACAGTGTCATGAGTGGCAGATAAAACTACTAGTAAATTTTGTGGACTTCGAAAAAGCGTTTGACAGCTTACACCGATAAAGTCTTTGTCAAATTCTGAGAAACTATGGAATACCAAGTAAGATAGTGCAACTCATCAAGCAGTTCTATACAAATTTCTCATGTACCATCAACTCTGAAACTGACACTAGTTTCCATGTAAAATGAGGAGTAAGACAAGGATGTGTTATGTCATATTTGCTGATCATAATTGCTATTAATTGGGTAATGAGAAAAACCCTAGTAGAAAGTAACACCGGACTGAGATGGACACTTTATACCACGCTTGAGGACACAGACTATGCTGATGATTTAGCACTTTTATCCCATACCGAAGACCATATGCAGGAGAAGACCAAAAACCTGGAAGAAACAGCTAAAATGATTGGACATAAGATCAATACCAAAAAGACACAGTTAATGTACCTCAATACGGAGAGACATTCTGTCATATTTATAGAAGGGAAACAGCTGGAAACGGTAGATTCATTTAATTATCTAGGCAGTTGTATAACACAGAAGGTGGTACTGAAAGATACTAAGATCAGAATAGGAAAAGCCAGATCCGCATTCATTAGATATTAAAGGCAACATCTGGAAAACAACAGCCTTACAAAAAAGACCAATCTCAGACTCTATAACAGCTATGTACTTTATGTACTCCTATGTGGCTCAGAGTGCTGGAGAATGACTGAGAAATATATCAAAAGACTCTCCATTTACCATTACACATGTCTGAAGAAGATAATGAAAATATTTTGCCCAAACAAAATCTCCAACAAAGACCTACATAAGATGACCAGCACCAAGGACATGGAGACTTTGCTGATACAAAAAAGATGGAGGTGGCTTAGTCATGTTATAAGCAAACCATCTGATGACATGACCAAGGTAGTCCTTAGATTGACACCAGAGGGGAAAAGAAAAAAGAGGTCAACCTAAAACAACATGGAGACGCACCATAGAAAATAAGCTAAAGGAAAGAGGATATACCTGGGGCACAGTGGAAAGAAAAGCAAACAACCGAGAAGAGCGGAGGAAACTTGTCCTTGTCCTATGTGCCATAAGGCATAGCAAGGACAAAGTAAGTAAGTATATTTTGTTCAAGGAAAAAATATGTTTATTTCGAAAACAATATGTGTCGGATTATTAAAACTCTTAGAAAATCTGATTAAAAAAATACCTGACCTGTCAAAGTTTAGCTTACATGGACTTGAAATACTACCGTTCAACTTCGTCTTCAACACAGCGAGAAAATTCCGCACCTGGAGGCGGTCTTTGGCTGGCCCCTAAACAAAATGTGAACTAGTTCAAACTCCGAAACATATAAATGAACTAGAATTAAAAACATACAAGACTAACAAAGATCAGAGGCTCCTGACTTGGGACAGTCGCAAACATACTGCGGGATTTAACATCTTTATCTGCTCTATTAGTTTGTTGTCTCTGACATAAAAAGAGGAAATTCAAGAAATTGCTATGTGAATTTTGGGGGAAATGCTTTTTTTTCAAAATACTTTATTTGATTAATATAAAACGAGTAAATATTATCCACTACTGGTATTTAAAAAAGATGTGGTATGATTGCCAATGAGTCAACTCTCCACAAGAGACTAAATGGCACAGACATCAACTACTATAGGTCACCGTACGGCCTTCAACAATGAGCAAAGCCCATATCGCATAGTCAGCTTTAAAAGGCCCCGAAATGACAAATGTAAAACAATTTAAAACTAGAAAAACTAACGGTCTAATTTATGTACCTAAAAAAAATTAACGAAAAACAAATATGTAACACATCAACAAACGACAGTTAACAACCACTGAATTACAGGCTCCTGAATTGGGACATGCACATACATAAGGAATGTGGTGGTGTTAAACATGTTAGATAGGATCCCAACCCTCCCCTAACCTGGAACAGTAGTGTAACAGAAGAACACAAGAACGAACTATACAAATCAGTTGAAAAAGGCTTAACTTATCAAATGAATACAAAAAGAAACATATCTAACAAAAACACAGAGTGAACGTGGCTGGATACTTGTACATCCTAACAACAAAAGGCACTAAGTATAGATCTGAGAGTACTGACAGCTAGTTCAAAGCCACTAACAACTAATAAATAAATCATGCATCTAAGAATAAATTCTTACCAAGACTTCTGTATATGTTGATTGAGACCCACTAGAAAGAAATGCACCACTATAGGGAGAGTACGTCTCTAGTGTTACTGTAACGTGTGTCCAATCCCTTTTATTACTTTTGCAAATAAAATATGTTTATACAACTATTGAGTCAACCAATTACATATATACTATTCTGTGCAACAGATTTTCATTGCTGGGTCAACATTATTGATTTCTCCTACATTATTTGTTACCTCATTTGAATTTTTTTAAAAAGGGTAAGAAAAAAATTGATTTCTTGTCCCAAGATACCGTGTGTTGCACTTATAAACTCTTTTTTATGTTTTAAAAACATGCTAAAATGTTAATGACTCAAGGTTGTCTAAATATACATTCAAACATTTATATGAATTGCATTTATTTCAAACGTTTCAGAAAACATGCACATAGAGTGAGCTGACAATAATTTAAGTCTTGTTTTTAAATTCTTTAAAAATTGAAACAGGGGTGGGGGTATAAACTTACTGTAAAGAAAAAGTTAGAGTAATACTATATGCAGTTATTTCTGATGTTGATAAACATTCGTGGATTACACAAGTAGAACCCTCCGGGTCGACTTCGATTTGATTAACTTGGATTGCTCGGGTAAAACTTTTTACATAACTGCACTGCAAGCGCACTAGACAGTTAAATTGGAAAAGAATTTCTTTTAAACGATTATCTGAAATATTTTGTATTTAAAAGTGCCATATCTTATTTAACTATAAGAGTAATGATATAATTTGTTTGTGTTAACAAATTAAATGTAAATTTTCATAGTACTTTTCAAAAGTTGTTGGGACGTATTTACGTACGGACAGACAAGGGTATAGAACACTGACGTTTTCTTATACTGCAATTTTACATAGCCGACCAATGCTCGACTTTAAAATATGACCCATATCCTATCAGGTCGATCGGGTCTGATCGAGATCGAACTGAGATCAAGACTGATGATAGTTGATTTGGTTTATCTAGTCGAGTAAAGATCGTGTAGAGATCGTGATCTGGTCGGAATAATCGAATATGTATTCAATTAGTGGTCGGGTTGGAGTCGTGATGGAGTCATTAAGGAGTAATTAATATAATATAAGTCGTGTGCAGTCGGATAGCAGTCGGGTAGAAGTCGTAAACAGAACCGATCAAGAAGTTTTGCTACGCTTGGTCGTGGAAATTTGGATAATCGGGATCACCGAGTTGATCGGATCGGCAGTGTGAATTTGACCCAAGTCGGGTTCTACTTACCTCGAGGGCGGCTTCAGTCGAGTCGAGTAAAAAAACAAAATGGAAGAAACAAATAGGAAGTTAAAAATTGAAAACATTCAACTTTAAGCTACTACTATCTTACATAGTCATTGGGTAACAAATGGTAAAAATAAAAACTTAATATACCAAACTGTGAAAATGAGCTTCTTTATTGATACAATACAAAATAAAATGTTTTCATCGATTTGGCACGATTTGATGAAGCAGTGGGTATTTTGCCGTAGCTGGAAAACTAGAAAATATTTTAGTTTGTCAGCTGTGGGCAAAGTTACGGAAGGCGGCTAGTGATAGGGTGGAGTTTTATTTTTAAAGTCGTTATAACGACATTGTTAACTTGATATAACGACTAAGCTTATGCAACTCGTTATAACAACTTAAGTAACTTGTTTTAACGACTTAACTAACTCATTTAAACAATTAAGCTATCTCGTTTAAACAACATAAACGAGTTAGATTTGCTTAGTCGTTATTACAAGTTATCTAAATCGTTTAAAAGAGTTAGCTAAGACATTTGAACGAGTTAGCTAAGTTGTTTAAATGAGTTAGCTAAGTTGTTTAAACGAGTTAGCTAAGTCGTTAAAACAAGTTATCTAAGTCGTTTAACGACTTTTCTAACTTGTTTATGTTGTTTAAACGATATAGCTTAGTTGTTTAAGTGAGTTAGCTAAGTAGTTAAAACTGATTCGCTCTCACCCCATATGGAATTTACTGACCCCGTATATATCGTGTTCTCAGAAACTGACATTATCAAGATGATTGATGTCTTGATGGACAACATTTTTGTAACGTTTGAAGGACGTGTCAATAGACTGTCGAAATTTCAATGGGAACAAATTGTGCCCCTCTTCTTGTCGGCTTGTTTCTTTGTTATTATGAGGCTGACTTAATACGGGAACTTCTTATGAAGAAAGATAGGAAGTTAGCAATATCCTTTAACTTTATGTCCCGCTATATAAATGATGTTCTCTCATCAAATTATACAAAATTTGGTGACTATGTTGAACGAATCTATCCCATTGAACTAGAGATAAAGGATACTACAGATACAGTTAAGTCTGCCTCATATCTTGACATATATCTAGATATTGACAATGAGGGTCGGTTGAGAACAAAACGTTAGGACAAAAGAGATGATTTCAGTTTTCCAATTGTGAACTTTCCATTTCTATGTAGCCAAATTCCAGCAGCGCCTGCCTACGGACTATATATCTCCCAATTGAAACGATATTCCCGGGCTTGTATTTCCTATCATGATTTCTTAGATAGAGGGTTGCTGCTCAAAAGGAAGATAATAAACCAAGAGTTTCAAATTGTGAATTTGAAATCATCCCGTCGTAAATTTTACGGACGCCATCACGAGTTGGTTGACCGTTATGGAATTACCGGTTCACATGTGATACCGGATATGTTCCTTATGTCATAACTACAATACCCTTCTCTTTTCACGAATGTGACCTACCGAATTAGATTATTTACCGGATTTGTTATTACATAAGCAACACGACGGGTGCCACATGTGGATCAGGATCTCCTTACCCTTCCGGTGCACCTGAGATCACCCCAAGTTTCTGGTGGGGTTCGTGCTGCTAAGTTTTAGTTTTCTTTGTTGTGTCTTCTGTACTATTATTTGTCTGTTTGTCTTTATATGTTAGCCATGGCGGTGTCAGTTTATTATCAATCTATAAGTTTGACCTTCCCTCTTGTATCTTTCGTCCCCCTTTTGTCACTATTTTTTGGAATGTTTACGCTTCTTGATCTATGAATGTGCAAAATTGATAAGTAAGATAGCCTTTCATCTCGCATAGTAGCTCTTTAATAGCCTTTGATACGGCGCATTGTGCTGAAGGAGAACTCACTTGATGCCAAAGAGACAGGCATCTAGTAAGCTTTGCTCGATTATGACTTTTGAACAGCGTTATACTACTGTTGTCTTTATTGTTACAAAATGTAGCAGAACTGTTAGAATGGATTAAATGTTCAGATATAAATACTTATTCGTTGTATTTAGTCTTTTTTTGTTTCTGTGGTCGTTGACTATTTATCATGTTCCGTCTTAGTTTCCATCAAACAAACTCGTCAATAAATTTTTGTCTGTCCCCATGATCTGCACGGAAGGTTCAAATATTCAGTTGGTAGTCTCGTCGGTTAAGTTTTAGAACTTTCAAAGAATAAGGTTCTCACCGAAGAATCAATCGTCCTCTTTGAGTACACGACTTGTTATTTTCGTAACTAAGTGATAAAGAAAAAACAAGTAAAGGACACTCTCCAAATTTATATTCGACAACGTCTTTAAGTGGATGTTTCTGTCGGTACATCTGACGTACAGCTCGACTCGGAATGCTTGAAAAATCTCTAACTATTCGTCAATTTGTATTGCTTATTGTCCATCAAGCAAACTCGTCAGTAAATGCTTATCTGTCCCCATGATCTGCCCAGAAGGTTAGAATATTGAGTTGATAGTCTGGTTGGTTAAGGTTTAGATATTTCAAGGTATAAGGTTCTCATCGAAGATTCTATCATCCTTCTTGATTACACGACTTGTTATTTTCGTAACTAAGTGATCAAGAAACCGAGTAAAGGGACACTCTCCAATATTCGAAAGAGTCATCAAGTGGATGTTTCTATCCGTGCATCTGACGTACAGCTCGTCTCGGGAAAGCTTGGAGAAAGTATAATGATTTTTTTAAACAGGGCTGTCATACATTTTGGACTGAACGCTCATTTTCTAATCTTTGAACTTCTATTCAAGCATTCGGCACTACGTCTAACAATGATTAATATCAGGTTTTTAGAAATGATTTGTAAGCCCACAGGAGATGTTCAACTACATGTACCACCATCATCACCGCTATCTTAAAATCAAATTTCAGAATTCTAATATTATATGTTGTGCTGCTTTATCATCTCTTGTATCCTTTAAACACCAATGATTATACAATATGGAAATGCGCTTAGAAAAGCAAATAGGGAGTGGACTCGACTCGACCAGCGGTTCACAAAGTTAGCGTAGCATCCAGTTGTTCTTTTAACGTTTTGGTTTTCTAATAATTCCTCCGAAAAAGCTGAAAGTCGTTCATACTATCGACTTTCTAACAATTTACAAAATTATATATTGTCTTATTGTTTCTTAAAATGTCCTGTACCAAGTCGGGAATATGGCAGTTGTTACATCTAATAATTCGTTTCTATGTATGTGGCATTCTCGTTTTTTTGGGGTTTTTTTTGTTGCACTTCAGTGTTTTCCTCTTCTATATAGTTAATGTGTTTCCTTCGATTTAGTTTGTAACCCGGATTTATTTTCTCTCTGTCAATTTATGACTTTTGAAAAGCGGTATGCTACTGTTGCTTTTATTTAATGTACATGCCTGCTTGGGAATTAGATTAAACATAGTTTTAACATACAATCTTGCCTTTACTAACCTTTCCCGTTTGATCCGGGCCAATTTGCAGATTATTGTCAAACACCCAAAATTATCCAAGATCTTTTCCAGACATTCTGTTCTAGCTTTTCGAAAACCAGCAGGTCTGAAAGACTTATTTCTGAGTGCTGATGTTTCCTCCAACAAAAGCTCCCCAACTGCAGGATAGTGTAAGTCGTGTGGTAACAGACGACATCTGACTTGCCAACAAATACTGAATACTCAATCATTTCCTTACCACTGCATTTGGTCTGTTTATACCATATATTGCAATGTAACTTGCAAAACTCAGAACGTGATTTACCTTCTTCAATGTCGATGTGGCATGGAGTATGTTTGCGAGACAAAACAACCATTCAACAAATGCATTAATGGTCATGCAAGCCCGACCTATCTGTTAGTCGTCATTTAAAAACATTTTGGCACGCCAATGGTGATCTCAAAAACCTTACCATCACTATCATAGACCACAACGAGGGTTGGTCAAGGGCCGAAAGACTTGCTCGAGAAGAATTTTCGATAAGAAAATTAAGGACAGTTTCCACAAAGGGCATTGTTAAAAAACACAGATAGAGCATATATACTCTAAATTACAGTATAACAATGTTAATTCCGCAAATATGCGAAAACAAATTGTTGTTCTCCCCTCGCCGGGATTCGAACTCGTGCTATGGGGATATCGACAGAGACGACATCGTCTGTACTGTTCACAGCGCTTAAGACCACTCGGACACCTAGACTGAACTTAAAATTGATCTGTTGGTGGGCCATTGATACCTTTCTCGTCAGAACAATCTAGAGTTGTAACACAGTACATCGAGTTATAAGGCATCAACTAAATTATGTATCGCAAAGGATCGTAAGATGCAGTCACAGAATGTATTGCAATTAAAATGTTACTTTAAACAAGGTACAGCTCTACGATAGATCAATCGATCCATTTGACCAGTGAAGGTGATACACTACTGAAAACACATATTTTTTTAATAATTACTTTAAATAACAGCACAACAATATTTAAATCTGCAAATTTGCGGAATCAAAGTTTTTTTCTTCCCGCGACTGGATCATGTGGATGCGAACTCATGCTATTGTGTATCCAGCGCTCATATTTGGTTGTGGAACTATAAATTTAAGAAACTAAAGGTGTGGGTTTTATTTCTGTTTTTTTTTTCTTCTTCTTCTCCTGAAGTTTTTTAAAATATTTTTTGTTATTTTACAATTATTATGTTTTAAATGCGATAGCCTGCGTCGTTTCAGTTAGCAGGGATTGGGATTAGGTAATGACGAGTGGTATGGAATTTAACATTGTTTAATATTTAGATTATTTTTTCGATTGAGAAAAACGTGTTTGAGCATAACCAGAGACATATATTTTTATATGTCTACTCTCTGGCATAACGTTTGAGTAATTGTAGTAAATTCTATCTTCAATTTTTATTGTGTATTTACTTAACCATTAACATGAGATTTTAAAATACTGAAAGTATGATGATCTGTTATTTGTTTATAATTTGCCATTTAAAAGTATTATTATATACATCACTGAAGCATGTGATGTATTTTTCATCACGTCACGTGTTCTTTGATTGACTGAATGTAGTTTTTATGTCAGTCATGAATGACTACCAACAATACAAAGATGGTTAAAGGAATGTCTACTTTCCCGGGGCTAACGGGACTATATTTGTATGGTCAGTTGTTTATTTACACTGGCTACTTACAATTTAAACCATATTGTCAATTTTTAATACATAATACTTGAATATTTAAAGTGTCTGGTATTTTCCAATTAAGAATAAAATAGTTTTAAATATACATTATCTACCTGTGCAGGTAACATTTTTACCTGTATTAGGCCTCTGTTTACCTTTTGTCACTTTATATTAAATAATTTTAAATATTTGAGACGGATCTCTAACGGTGATATTTCTATCAAATCTTAATTATAAACTGGCGTATCAATTATGTTATTTCAAGTGATAAAGATTAGGATATATACAAGATTATGACAGGATTAGGCGATGACCACTCTGTGTTGACAATGTAATCCAACTAGATAATTATACCTGGCTCAATCACTCTCAAAAGTGTTGTTTAATTTCGTCAAGTTATGAACAAGTGGAGATATGATTTCGTGTGTGGTTATATTAGTGTTATTCACTTCCATTCAGTTGTGTTCGAGTTACGAGCAATGTTTTGCAAAACCTCTACAGAAAAACCCGGATGCTGAGGCTAGATTTTCGGTCATTTTAAGTTTGAGACAAACATCTGGGGATGAAGAATGTCAAGACATTGCTACCTCTGCCTTAATGACTGTTGTTGCAATAGATTGGGCAGTGTCTAGATTAAATAATGTGACATTGGTACCAGGAGTTAAATTTGGTAAGTTCGTCTATCTTAAATAACAGCTCGTAATTTGTGCCATGGTTGAATTGATATCAACAATCCGGATCTTAATTTAGCAATTGGGAAATAGGTCGCGTAAATTGAAACTAAAACTCATATGTAGAAAACAAAAAAACGAACTCCAAATAAATTCAAAAACGGAAAGACCCTTATCAAATGTCAAAATCAAGATCTCAAAATAAAATACAATTTTCTTATTCCTTCCTGACATGGTACAGGCATTTCCTTGTGTTTAAAGGGGATCCACGCGTTTGTTGAAAATAACTCTCTCTATCTCTCAATTTAATGCACATGCATTACATGATAAGGGGAAGAGCATTTTAATTATAGGGGTGGGGTTCAGGACCGGTTAGAACCGAGATTGAATATATTTACATACGATTGGGTGAAAATTAACTATCTGCAACTCAAAACGTAGGTCTGGAAACACAATTTTTAATGTATCCAAAGTGAGAAAAACATAAGCATTCGTAGCAAAATAAATTATCACCCAAAATAATAACTGATCCTCCCCTTATCAAAATGAATAAAGAAATTATCAAACAATTCAATCAATTATCAAGATAAAATTTTATTTCAATTCTGTACTTGCATGTAATTTAACACTCCAAATGAGTGTCTTTTCCTAAACAATATCTTTTTTTTCGATCAGCATATTTCATTACACTCCCGCTTTAAGTGATGAATTAGGAGTGTTTATTGATCTATAAAATTGAGAAAGGAAATGGTGAATATGTCAAAGCGACAACCACCCGACCATAGAGCAAACAACAGCCGAAGGCAACCAATGGGTCTTCAATGTAGCGAGAATTCCCGCACCCGTAGGTGTCCTTGAGCTGGCCCCTAAAATATGCATAATAGTACAGTGATAATGGACGTCATACTAAACTCCGAATTATACACAAGAAACTAAAATTTAAAATCATACAAGACTAACAAAGGCCAGAGGCTCCTGACTTGGGACAGGCGCAAAATTGCGGCGGGGTTAAACATGTTTATGAGATCTCAACCCTCCCCCTATACCTCTAGCCAATGTAGAAAAGTAAAAGAATAACAATACGCACATTAAAATTCAGTTCAAGAGAAGTCCGAGTCTGATGTCAAAAGATGTAACAAAAGAAAATAAATAAAATGACAATAATACATAAATAACAACAGACTACTTTAGTCTAGCAGTTAACTGACATGCCAGCTCCAGACCTCAATTAAACTGATTGAAAGATTATGTCTTCATCATATGAATATCAGGTACAATCCCTCCCGTTAGGGGTTTAGTATCATACTATCATAAAATATATGTATGTCTGTTATACTGTTCATTTGCTCAATATTCTGCTCTTTGTATCCGCAACTCCATTTAAATGGGTTTAATGATTCATAAAAAATCTGATGTTTTATTACCTAGAATGTTGTACATCTTCTTTTTGTTTGTTTGTATATCTTTCTATGATTTGATAAGGGTATATATCATTAGGGTTCCCCAAAGCAAGTAGCACATACATATCAGGAATCATCAGAAACGGTATACAGTGCAAAGGCTAAACGATTACGCCCATTATAGCAGGACAGTTTACCACATATCAAATTATGGGTGCTCATCTTGCCGCAGTGTAAAGCAATATATCCAAAGCCGCTAAGTGTATTTCATTGAAACTTTCTTTGATCCTTTCTTGCATAATGATGTATTTACATCTGATTTTTGTTTATCCCATTGTTATTTCGTGTTTGTCACAACAAAACATGCTTGGACTTTGCCTTATTTATACAAATAGAATTTCCGGCTTTGAGTTGTAAAACTATGCTCACAGTATTTCTGTTTTGAGACTTTAGCTTTAAATAGAGATTTGTACTATGATTGATTTTTAATCAGACAAATAGTCTAAAAATTTAAAATATGTTTTTGTTTTATCAACATCTAATACAAAATAAAGGGTATTGAGTATCCATCTATGACACAAAATAGGTACATTAAAATTGAGAATGGGGAATTAAAAAAAATGTCAAAAATTCAACAAAAAAACTGACCTAAGAGCAGAAAAAAGCCTTGGGCCACTAATGAGTCTTCAATCGTGACAGCGAGAAAATCCCACACCCGGAGGCGGGCTTCAGCTGGCCCCTAAACACATAATGTACTACATGTACATTGTAGTTCAGTGAAAACGGAAATTACACTAAACTCCGAGATATATAAATGAACTAAATAAAAATGACCTATAGTTGTTAATTACTGTGCCATTTTGGTCTCTTGTGGATAGTAGTCTCATTGGCAATCATACCACATCTTCTTTTTTATATTTACAAAGGCCAGAGACTCCTGACTGAATGGGACAGGCGTAACAATGCACAGCAAAAACACACAAAGTCAATGGAACGTTACTTTTGTTGCTGTTCTTCATTTCAAGGTCACAGTGGGGCCTTCAACACGAAACTAAAGAAACTCAAATCTCATTAGACGGCCCGTTGCACCGGTTTTAGTCTTGATCAACTGTAGAAGATGCGGGGTACACACCAATGAAAAAACATTCCAATAACCAGAAAAATATCTCGAATAGGTTATTTTCTGTTTTTTTCTGGTTGTTGGGTTGTTTTCGCATTAGCCGTGTATCCCACATATTCTTTTATGCATGTATTCACATTCATGCTGTTAAAACTACGTTTATTTTGACTTTTGTTTACTTTGAATTTAAGTGCAGTAAAACGGACACAGAAATAATTGCATATCATGGGATTTAAAGAATCTGCACATTAATCATTTACATGTAGAAAGTTTCATGATATTAATTCCTGTTTATCTTGAAAGCATGTTTAAAAGTTTAAAGTTTTAATAACTTGTGTAAGGTTTGGAAGGTGAAAATGTGTGCAGACGTTTTAGAGATTTAATTGGGGGAATTAGAAGACGAGATATACGAAGAATATTCGTATTACATTGAACTTTTCCCTTATTCAGTCATTAAAATTTCCCCCAGACACAAACAAGGTCATACTTGTTCAAAAGCCAATAAAATGGTCCAATTCATACAAAAACTGTTTTAACATAATACGAACAAGTACCAAAGGCTGTATAAATAACACAAATTATCCCAAATTACTTGTTTCTGGATGACTTATCCTTATGACAAGATATATATCAAGATAATTATAACACAAAGCTTAGCTATCGTTTTATCAAATCGCTTGTACATTTTTTTTAAGAACAAAATTTCAATTTGAACAATAATTGTTCGCATTTTGATTTTATACCGATTTTAAGAGGTGAAGTACTGAATGAGATTCACCTTACATTTTGCTTTCTAAAATTAAAGAATTTGGTTGTATATATCCTTTAAAGATATAAATGTGATTTGTATTAAAAATTGAGACCCGTGTAAATCCGCGTACAAACCAAAATAATATGAATCATTGGAAGTTTTTATTACTATTATCTTGTGAACTAGCGCGTTAAAAACCCGACTTGTCGTGGCGTTTTAGTACAAAGCAAGGTTCATATTCATATAACAATAACGGCATAATCCCGTACAGATATGCATGGAATATTTGCTACTGGACGTTCACATCAATCCATCATCATTTCGATCATCAGCTTCATCATCAATGTTACTTTCATGTATATGTACTTCGAAAAAGTTTTGAATATAAAGTACATGTATACAGTCATAAAACATGAGGAGCAATGCTTTTTTTAACACCCGAAACCGCCGGAAGTCAGTTTTGTCTGAGAATATTGGAATCATAACTAATGAAATTACATAATTAAGAAGGCCACAACAAAATTGAAAATTCAATATACATGTACCAATGGTTGTTATTCTGGATTCCCATGGACTTACTTACAGATGGGGGTGCTTTATAAGTTATCGTCAACTACCAAACTTTGCTGGTATCTGAATTTGTTTCCTACATATAGAATCGCAAATCTTTTTATGTAGCTTTGGATCTCACACTTAAAAGTGTTCGGGAAATGATAAACCCCTCTCTCTTTCTTTTTTATTTTTTTCTACCTTGTCTATCTTCAGGTTATAGCCATACTATATGATATGACCCCGTGTTGGAATTAGAATTTTACACTGAAAAATATTTAGGATTGTATTTCTGATGATTGCTGGTTTTGATCGAATATTAACATATGTGGTAAATTCATTAAAAAAAGATGCCATAATACATTTTTATGTTTATTGGTTATTTAAATTCTACTTATTGCTTGTGGTTGAGAAACATGTGGTTTACCATTGTTTGAGAAAAAAAGGCGAGGAGTATGTATTCAGTTACTGAGTTTTCTTTAAATTCTCCTTGGTAGATATGAAATTACTATACAGATATAGGTTCTGAACTCTTTGATAATTGCCTTTTGAAGAACGCAAGTTTAAGTATTTTGTATTAAAATGCTAAATACAGACAGTTTTCGGTAGCTGGTTATAAGTTCGGAAGGGTTTTTAAGCAAATGTTTCTTTCGGGTCAACGTATAATTTACAACTGTTTTTATCCTGATTTAGAGTAATTTCTCGCAATTTGATTGGCTGACATTGTCCTAATAAATTTCAGTACAATTTTTTATCACGTCAATTGAATTATCTCCCTTATTTATTACGTCAATTGGAATTATCTCCCTTATACCATTGACATAATAAAAAGAAATTTAAAAAATTGAGTTGTTATAGTCATAATATTTTGAATTTTTCACAGTTTTAGATTAAATATCTAAAAGCTATTTGTTGATATTGTCCTAAAATTGAATTTGAATATAATAATATGTAACAAAATCAGGATAAATTCGTTACACAGTGTACAATTGTCCTAACACGGAATTTATCGGGTCAATAAAATTCATATCGGGTTTGGCTTTGCCTCAACCGATATGAATTTTATTGACCCGATAAATTCTCGTATTAGGACAATTGCACACTACATGTAAATAATAGTATGCCACGGCGTCACCGTATATCCTTGTCCGTCCGTCCGTACGGACGTCTGAAAATTGGATTTCGGTCCATAACTTTAAAAGTTTTCTTAACCAAATGGTATACACACCCAACTTATACACAATGCTCATTTAAACCACAAAACATAGATCAAGTTCGAATGTAACGTCTCAGGTTATGCCCATTTATAAAAAGCAGGGCCATCATCTGTGCATATTCTCCATTTAGTTTTCATTTTTCCTTTCTTTTTTGAAAAAAATTGTTGTTCTCCCCTCTCCGCGATTCGAACTCGTGCTATTGGGATATCGATCCAGGACGACATCGTCTGCACTGTTCACAGCGCTTAAGACCACTTGGACACCTAGACTAAACTTAAAATTGATCTTTTGGTGGCCCATTGATACCTTTCCTCGTCAGAAGAATCTAGAGTTGTAACACAGTACATCGAGTTATAAGGTATAAAGATGGAATCTAATGCACATCAGCTAAATTATCTATTGCAAAGGATCGTAAGATGCAGTCACAGAAATAGTTACAATATATGTATTGCGATTAATACGTTACTTTAAACAAGGTACAGCTCTACGACAGATCAATCGATCCATTTGACCAGTGAAGGTGATACACTACTGAAAACACATATTTTTTCATAATTACTTTAAATAACAGCACAACAATGTTTAAATCTGCAAATTTGTTCTTCCCGCGACTGGATACGAACTCATGCTATTGTGTATCCAGCGTTCATATTTGGTTGTGGAACTATAAATTTAAGAAACTAAAGGTGTGGGTTTTATTTCTGAGTCTGAAAATTGGATTTCGGTCCATAACTTAAGTTTTCTTAACCAAATGGTATACACACCCAACTTATACACAATGCTCATTTATACCACAAAACACAGATCAAGTTCGAATGTACTGTTCTCAGGTTATGCCCATTTATAACGTAATAAAAAGCAGGGTCATCATCTGTGCATATTATCCATTTAGTTTTCATTTTTCCTTTCTTTTTTGATAATCACAATTGTAATATGTTCATGCTCATGACAGTCGAAAACTTCCTCTCCATGCGATCTAAATAAAATAAAAACGTCAATACGTTCGGTTACTTTAACAAATCACCACTATTTGTTTGATTTTCTTAAGGTTTTTTATAAACTTTCTGTGGAACAACATGCTGTTTAAAATATACGTGCAAATACAGATTGATTTACTTTTATATATTCAGAAAAAATGCATTAGAATCGTTTTCTACATTGACATTTTAAAGGTTAAATGTTTACAGTCAGAAGTTCTTTCCTGCATTATAAAATAGAGAATGGAAATGGGGAATGGGGAATGTGTCAAAGAGACAACAACCCGACCAAAGACCAGAAAACATTTCTTACACTGTATCATTGCTTTATGTCAACTGCTAAGTTTTCGATTTGAACGATTCATTCATTTTCACGGAGAACTTCAATATAGAAAGAAACGCCACTGTACGAACAAATCGGTTTTAAGTTTGGTCTGTCCATGTTAAAATTGGAAAGGCAAATATATTTACAAGAAAGATTATCCAAGGGGGATTCAACTATTTGCTTATCAATTATCGTTCGGGTCGTTTTAATTGTCACACTCTACGGTTTCTAGATTACATGTATACATGTTTGAATAAAACATTCCTTTAATATTTGACGACTTAATTCCAGAAGATTCAATCAGGGGCCTGAATTTCGAAAGTATCCAAGGATAGACATGTCTTATGACAGAGTTTTATTACTTGTATGGGACCACCCTAAGATTCTTATTAGGTTCTAAATCAAAGCTGCCTTTAATTGGTCCCTAATGAGGGTTGTCTCAGGACAAAGAAAATAACGCTTTATTACATGTACATGTACTTATCTTTAAAACTAAACCGTTATATATAATTTCATAGTAAAATTTCACCCAAAACTCGTTTTGCCTTCAGGCTATTCTCTTTGCATGTTACATATAAAGCAAAACGAAAACCCTGTTTTATGCTTTTTGTTTTTTCTTTGTTATTATTTACAATATATATATACTAATGTAGATCTGATTCGTAACTTCCATCCCGAGCGGGGCATATATATAGCATATACATAGCGTCCTTGCAAAAAACGTGGCAAACATTGAGGAATTCTATTTGGTAGGAAGATAATTTTTTGTCACCAGTTTTCAAGCTAAAACAGCATTTTTTTAAAATATCAAAGACTGGTTTTTGTGTATTTGTACACTATTGGGGTTTCTATTTATACGTTTTTTATTTTCTTTTTTATCAGGATATGACTTATACGATGACTGTGGTAATGAGCGGTACAGCATGTATAGTGTACTGGATGCCATGGATTACTATTTCCCGCCAGATCTGAGATCCTGCACAGGAAATAGTTCTACATATTATCTAGGTATTATGACATAACTTCTATTCTTGCATATATATTTTTTAATTTTATCATTAATTCATTATTCTAGAATGGCTGGTAGCAACTTTTATTTTAAAACAAAATTATTACATAATATTAAGTTTATGTTATTGTAACATAACCATAGTGTTTGCGAAGTGTTTTAGAAATTTTGATAAAGATTTATTTTGAGATTTGTTCCTTTGAATACATATCGATATATATTTCTTGTCACAACATTTAAAAAGTGGACAAATAATTGAGTCTACGATACTGATATTCGAAAACTGATTAAAAGTCCTTTAAATAGGATATTTCATTGGTAATGAAAATACATACACGTTTAAAAAGCACACATAGTCATATACTTAGATGCCAAGTATTGTCGCTGTGTCTTCATTGTGAATGTCTGCTTAAATGTAAAAATATCTTTTTTCATTAACGCAGGCACTACAAATAAAACCGATTGATTTGGTGCTTCCTGCTTTATGTCTAGAGTAAACATATTTGAACATATACAGGACGACAATATGTATGAAATACTTGCCACTGGACGTTAAGGAATTGACATACACAAGTATTGTCCAAACTTACGCATACGTCTCTATCAACATTAATGACTATTGTTGTTTAATTACAGGTATTCTTGGTCCCTCACGCAGTCAAAATACGCAAAAAGTTTTAGAAATGGTAGAAAATATGGACATTCCTGTAGTAAGTCCATCATCAACGTCTCCTGATTTACGCAACAGTCCTAACTTCTTCCGAACGGTTCCTTCGGATGATGACCAAGTTCGCGTAAGTATTTTTTATTTTAATGTAGCTAGTGATATCTTATATTGACAATGCCTGTTAATAATAACAATAATAGTTTAGTTGTTATAATGATAGTAATTCAGTTTTCGAAAGAAAAAAAATAAGGGATTAACATGAATTGAGCCTACAAATTGTGTTATTTGACTATCGTATAAGTATAAGGATAGGTAACGTGGTATGATTGCCAATGAGACAACTGTCCACTAGAGTTCGAATAAAATGGATATAAGCAATAAGCTAACCGTAAGACCTTCGGCAATGAGAAAACCTATACCGCATGAAAACGTGAAAACTAAGGCCCTGATTTATAATACAATTTAGAAAGAAAAAAAACATTTATAACAGATAAGAACAAATGACAACCATTGAACTACATGATTCTAACTGGAAACAGGCACATACATGTACATAATTTGGCAGGGTTAAACAGGTATGTGTGTGTGTGCTAGATCCTCCCCTCAATCTGTGACAGTGGTGTAGGGTATTCTTCTACCACTGCCTGTTTGTGGGCGAAAAAGATACAAAAAGTGCACTGAAGATCATTGATTTACCACCCGTTACAAAACTTGCATGGAACAATTCCATATCAATTATAACATTTCTTATGCGCACGTGTTTAAGCAAAAGGGTAGCTTTTTATTTTAATATATTTTCTTCATTCTGAACAAACAATTGAAAAAACTAAATACCAGTAACTTTTCATTTTTGAAATTCGAGTGTAGGGATAGCAATTGAAAGAAGTACAGTAAACACGGGAATTGGACGCAAGGAGGAAATGCTGTGGTAACATACTGTGTTACTTCTCTTCTTTTTACTCAATCAAAACAAATATAATGTCTGTTTCTGTTGTTACCTACTCCCTTCAGCAAGAAAAACTGACCGCCTCTGAATAACACAAAAGTGCTGAAAGTAGCGTTACTATAATGGTTTTCTTTTACAAATTGTGACTTGGATGGAGAGTTGTCTCATTGGCACTCATACCACATCTTCTTATATCTATTAAACACCAATCAATCAATCAATATATTGTTATCATGTTTCTTGTAGGTGTTTGTTGACTTGATGGAACAGCACAACTGGAACTATGTAGTAGCAATGCACACGGACGATAATTACGGTCGGTATGGAGTAACGAACATTGTCAAGCTCGCAAAAATTCGCAATATTTGCGTAAATGTCATACCTGGATTCAAAACCACAGAAACATTTGATGACACATCATTCAGAGACAGCATACTTCAGAAATTATTACAACATGTTGAAAACACAACAGACGATACATTAGGTGTACTGTATTTTGGTCAAAGAAACGTTATTCAGCAACTTCTTAGTAAAATGCAGCTAACAGCCAATATTAAAGCAAAATTAAAGAATATAAAATGGATTATGTCTGAATCAATAGGTACTCGTGTTATGGTATTATCTGGAGCACCAGATGTTACGAACGAGGCTATGACTGTTTCTATGTCAACATTAGATGTCCCAGAAGTTCTTGAACATGCAAATAACATTCGGTCGTCTGCGTCAACGTCAGATGATATTTCTTCGCTCATAAAGAATTTTGGACCCATTTCCGGTGATGATTGGAAGGACTTTATTGTATCTATTTTAGATAGCGTTTTTGCTGTAACCACTTCTTTGAAAACGGCATTCGATACAAGATGTACCGGTTATAAAGTTATCTGCGAAGGTTTTGAGGATTATTACAATTCCAAAAAGTTAGAAACGATGAATAACACAATAGTGAACTACACTGCTTTAGGTCCAGATATTTCTCCAACGGAATTTATTAACAAACGCAGAGTTGTTACATTTAATAGCTTCGGTGACCTGGTTCCCGATTCAAAGACCCCACTTTACGACATCAATATGTACAAAAACTCACAACTTTTGAGGGTAAGTTCTAATATGTAATATAACAGATTTTCATTTGAAAACCATTACAAATACATGACGAAGAAACACAGATCAAACTGAAAACAGCGAAGTTCTAGAAATAAACACAAATTTGAAACACGTGCACTGTCGAGGTATCATGTTTCTACCCAATTATACTAAAACCAGGATCGTGATTTATTATTATTTTAAATCATATTTAGTCAAGTTTATCGGTTTGCAAACCGTAGAGTTAACTAGTATTACCACACAAACGTTAACATCAACGTTAAACGTGTATAGAAAATCTTGCATCCAACTTTTGTATCTGTATTCATTAGTCTTATAATCTAAAGCTAATGCTTTGATTCGCATTTAACTCATTAAACTTTATTTTGTAGGTAGGGTCATATGTTAATAGTTCTCTGAGCATTAATTCTGATTTTCCAAGCGGATTTCCTTCTTCAAAATGTCAAAAAGGATGTGAATTGTGTGTAGAGACGCCAAATATAGCATACGAATTTATTGAAGGCGATGTCTATATTCTAGGATTATTTTCCCTTCACCGGTTATCGGACGATCCTTTTGGTTGTGGCGAGTTTAGAAATTTGTCATTTGATGTTCTTTCAGTTGAAGCTTTTTTAAATAGCATTAAAGAATCTCAATCGGAAACTAATATAAAATTTGGAGCAATAGTCTTTGATGATTGTTACAGTTCAAGCAGAGCATCGATGATTATTAGTGATCTCTTTACTGGTAAGCTAAAAATACCATCTGAAACAAACCCCATAGATCCAGCTAAAATTGTTGGCGTTGTGGGTCCTTTTCCAAGCGGCGTCACTGTTCCCGTCACTTTTATGTTTTCTAGTATTGCTCTTCCGTCAATTTCATACGCATCAACGTCACCGGATCTTGACGACAAAGACATAAATTTTCCGTACTTTTTAAGAACAGTTCCGAGTGATGTAGATCAAGCACATGCAATGGTTGAGGTTCTTAATGCTATGGGTTGGCAATCAGTTGGTATAGTTTATGTAAATAGCAATTATGGAAGCAAAGGAAAAGATGCTTTTAAACGTGTGGCAAATGCCTCTGGTATTTGTATCGTAGGAGAAATAACAGTGCAACAAGAAGATACTGCACTGTGGAATTTTGAAATTCAGAACGGTCTGAAATCCATTATGAACAAAGGAACGAATCTGTTTATATACTTTGGAACAGAAGGGCGAATGGTTGATATTTTGTCTCATATAAGAGACATTGAAAAAATTGAAAAAACGGGTGCTAAATATATTTTTATCGGAAGCGACGATTGGGCTGACAGTAGAAATATAAAGAACATGTTTGGAGAAATGATCGAAGGTTCAATTTCCTTCAAGATAAAAACGAGAGCTACAAATACAAACTTTGTTCAAAACCTAATTAAGAAGACTTCTTCCTTAGACACAGCGAGTTACTGGTATAAGAAATTTTTTCGAAATTATTTTCAATGTTATTTCGAAGACGATTTCGTTAAAACATTTCCCAAACCATGTTCTGAAAATATAACAATAACAGATACAAATGGCATAATGGCTGATGGAAGAGTTTCACATTGTATATTAGCTGTTAAAGCATTGACTAAAGGTATTGCAATAGCCAAACCAGAATTATGCCAAGGAGAGGCCGAATTTCCTTGTGCAAACTATAATAGGAATATCGACTTTGTTCGGAATAAAATAGCAGAAGTTACAATATTGGACGATAATCAGATATCTTTTAACGTCTTTGATAAAAACAGAAATGGCGATGTTGGTTTCCAGATTCTTCAAATAAGAAAAGATGGAGATGAATATGTATATGCAGAGGTAACTATCATATTCACAGTGTTTATTTTAAGATTATGATTTGTAAATCAGTTTCTTATACTAGTACCGGTATCAAAATTGCACTTTTCTTTTTCATGGACCAAATGGGATATGTTGGGTTTGGTTTGGTTTGGTTTGGTTTTTTTTTTTTTTTTGGGGGGGGGTCATTGTTTAAAACGTTCTGGTAATTCCACATGACATTACATTAGACGTGTTATGTATTTCTTACACCAGGAATATATTTCCTTAACAGTTGTATTTGGCAAAACCGTTCGGGTTTTTGACCCTCAATGCTCTTCAACTTCGTACTTGAAATTTATTTGTTCTTTTTTTAATTTTTCTATTCGATTTAAATTCTGGTACCTTTTCTAAATGCTATCGAACTTTTACATAGTGAATGACGGGTAAATATGAGCTACATTTTTAACATTTGAAGTAGCTGAAGAGAGACAAAACTTAATATAATAATTTTGAGTTTAAAATATTATTGATACAGGTCAAACGCATTTTTAAGTTTGAAAACTGAATCAAAATCAGTATGCAAAATTGTTTCGGACTTTTCAAATAATAATTTTCTATTTGGTCAAGCAAACTAGAACAGCTCATAATATAAAAAAGATGTAAAAAATATATATTAACTGAATGGTTATATGAAATATAATATGTTTCCCCTTCATACATTTTACAATATTGCTTTATCGTCGTGCAATGTTTCTTAATATTCAATTTATATAGTGTTATGAAGATCATGACTTTCGGTTCGTATCACAAGTTTAGTATTTTAAATTTACGTTAAAATGATTTTTTGCTGAATGACACGGAACAAAACATTTCTCTCAATGCCAAGGTCGAGGTAAAACTCGACGAACTTTAAACTATGAAAATTCATTAAAAAAGCATTAATTGCACAGAAGGATAAATTTATATGTATGGTCACAGAAAATAAACAAAGAAAACAATGATTTAGAGTTACATATACAAAAAAAACCTACATTACTGAAATCTAATTTATTTATTTGACTAACTGTAACAATAAAAATAATGCGATGTGGTATGATTGCCAATGAGACAACTATCCACCAAAGTTCAAATAAAGTGGACGTAAGCAGTTTTTGGCAACCGTACGGCCTTCAGTATTAAGTAAAATCCATACCGTATAGTCGACTATAAAAGGCACAGACTGGAAAAATTTGAAGCAATTCAAACGAGAAAACTAACGGCCTTATTTATAACAAAACAATTTATGATATACAAATATGTGGTGTAGTTAAACATGTTTATTGGCACTCAACACTCCCTACAACAGTGGTGTAACAGCGCAACTTAAGAACAAACTATACTTGAAGAATCCGTTGAAAATGTTCTGTTATACTATTCACTGGTGATTTTTTTCTCTTGTTAATGCTTGTTTTATAATGTTTAAATTTTAGGTTGGTTCCTATGACAACGACAATTTGATGATTAAATCCGAAAATGTAAGAACGGTAATAGGAGACAAACTGTCAGTTGCCGAATGTAAAGCAAATCCAGGTCTTGCAATTCCAGATCTATCATCTTCGTCACCAGAACAGGAAGACTTCCGATTGGCGGACATTGTAGTGATAGCTCTACTCGGGTCTCTTTGTGTTGTTCTGGTTATTGTAATTGTTGCTGTCGTATATTGTTTTTGGAGGAAGACAACAGGTAAGATTTAATACTAGAGTTTGTAAAACCCGAACAATTCAGTCGTTATATTCCGCTGATCTACGATTACTACGTTATCGTAAGATGAAGAGACATATTACGGGGAGGGACTATACTATTCGGGTTAGTGTATGGACATGACTTTGTCTTTATCTGAAACAAATCTAGATTAGTAAACTGGAAAGATGAAATTTAATTTATTGACAATATCAATCAAAAATTTACGATACGACATTGTATTTAGAAAATTCTATTTTTAAGGTTGTTTCAGCATTTTCGAATAAAGTAGATATGGTATGATTGCAAATGAGACAACTCTTCATCCATGTCACAATTTATAAAAGTAAAACATTATCTATAGGTCAAAGTACGGCCTTCAACACGGAGCCTTGACTCACACAAAACAGCAAGCAATAAATGGCCCCATAAATGACTAATGTTAAGCCATTCCAACAGGAAAACCAACTGTCTAACCTATATGAAAAACGAGAAACGAGAAACACGTTTGAACCACACCAACAAATCGACAACCACTAAACTTACTTATTTTCTGACTTAGGACAGGTGCCATGATATTTGCTTTTATCTGAATTGTAGCAATATATAAAGCTGTCTATATATTATCATTTTATCATTTTAAGGGTATAGACTATTGGTTGCGAACTTGGTGTTCCTATGTTCTTTTATTCACACAAATAAAAAACCAAGTACTAAAAATATGTATGGACTGTGTGGTAGCAACATATATCATTGTATGTAGATCTTCATCAAAACACTATTGAGATAGTATAAAGTAAATTAGCTAGAACAAAACAAATACATTTATTATCCTTCCAGTAGTCTTATGCTTAACGTGTAACTTACCTGTGGTGAATAACATTTGCTCTGTTCATTCTAATAATCAATTTCTCATATTCGTCTCTGTTTTTTTCAGGTCTCCACAAAATGCTTGAAGAAACGAAAGCCAGAATTACAAACTACAACGAGATAGGAACGCCGGCAAAAAAACAGAAACAAAAACATTCTGGAAAGAAAAACGGAGATATTGTTTGTTTTGACAACCCTGTGTTTTCTAATGGCGGTATCGTTCCTTTAGAACCGCCTGGTCAACACTATCTTCCATTACACGAGTCTGGACAAGTTCGAAGTGCTCATAGATATGACGGAAACCGTCTTGATTTATTAAATCAGACGACTCCAAAGCAATCAGTATCTGCCAGTAATCAATCACTTCTGGAAACAACTCGTCCAGATTTACCTCCAAGGAATATCCCCGACACAAGAATAGTATCCAAATCCGAAAGTGATATTCATAATTCTTATCCCGTGATCAAACCAAAAATGGGAAATTACTTTGCATTAAGCAATCAACCACGCATGGGAACTGCGATTCAGACGACTCCAACTGATTCTCTACACTCACAGGGAAGTGTATTTGGTTCCCCTCGCCATCCAGTTGCTACAACTCCAGACGATGAAAATCCAGAAATCATATTACTACAAACCAAAACTCATATTCCTCCGTCCCAAAGCCTGCCTTCCTCGCCTCGATCGCCATATGAAAAACATAAAATATCACAATCAAACCAAGAAAATCGAACTCGATCTCCATCGTCACCTGTATCTCATAATAATTCAATTCATTCACAATTTTCTGGTGAAACCCTACATATGACTGGGAACTTGTCTCCAGAGCGACGAAAAAGACTGAAAAGTTTCTCATCCGAAGAACCACAGAAAATATCACGTGTCTAAAATTCTCATATGTATATATATAATATACCACATGACTTGATATTACTAGTAATCGGCATTTACATTCCAGATCTTACTGTTAACCTTGAGAATAGTTGGGTTCTATTTATACATTAGAATATTTTACAATATGTTATGTTACTACTATTATTATTATTGATACAAAATATAACTTGGAAAAAAGAATTTCAATTTTGTGTATTTATGAAGTCTCTATGTGAAAAGGGGGATAGATGGTAACAGAATGTAAATTCCAAACATTTCATACACATCAAAACTTTCTCCTTTCTGAAGGTCTTGTTAAAATGAAACGCTGACTAATTTGTTCGCGTTATATTGTTTGCAAACGGAAACAACTTTTAATAAAAAAAAAAACAGTGCGTTTCCTTTTGATACAGACCTTCGTGGATAGTTATGAAACTTAGACAGAAGCTGAACTTCAATATCAAGAAATAGCGTCTAAAGTAAAGTTTTTCTAAAAAAAATCCAGTCACCATTTCACGTAAGTCACCGACAGCAACAATCATAGGCGAGACGCGGAACCCCTTACGTTTTTATTATTGAACGGGAGCAAAATTTGGTGTAAGAATTTTAGGTTTTACAAAATTCTTTGTGAAGATTTGAAATCGAAACCTTAAAAAAATTGGAACGCAGATACATGTAAATTAGATACTATCATGGAGTAATTTTTTGTTAAGACCATCCAAATCTCCTGCCGACAAACTACTTTACTTTAAGTTAGTAACTGATATAGACGGTATAATTCTACTGATAAAAATATTGTATAGATAGATAGATAGATAGTTTATTAACGTCTCACCATTAATATACACAATACAATATTTACATATATCATAAAACATAAATATATATTAATGCCATTCTTAAAAGAATTATGAGAGACAAAAAGTAAAATTTCATCAAACAATAAAAGGACTTTATAAAACTATGTACATGCACTTATTCAAATTTCTTAAACAAATTACAAAAATTTAACAGCCTAAAAAAATTTATCGATATAAAAAACGTCTCCTTCTGTCTAAAATAGATTTGCAGGTTTTGGCACATTTGTAAATAACATTAACGTTTTGGCATCCCAACACAAAAGACAGTTTCTCACGGTTCGTCAACATGTTAAAGTTCTCATCTACACTGTTTATATATTCATAAAGTTCGTTCCTTAAATCGTCATAAAGTAGACATTCAATTAGTACATGTTCCTCAGTTTCAGTTATAGTTTCACACATAAAGCAAGTCCGTTCATGCATTGGTAAACGTTCGAAGCGCCCGGTTTCGATTCGTATGGGTGCAACCCCACATCTGAATTGCGAATATGCTCTACGTTGAGCAGGAGATAATAGTGTTTTTAAATAAAGTTCACAACTAATTTCGGTTTTAAATGTTCTATATGTCCTTAATTTGTTACTACCACCATCCATACGTCTTGCAGAAACTCCATGTAGATCTTCCGTCCACTTATTTCTAAAATCGGTTAAAAGTTTATCTTCTATTTTCGCTAACACCGTAGTTTTGTGAATGTTCGTGTCATTATACCAGTCACTAATATTACACGATTCAAACTGCTGATAAAGTCTATAATTTGAATTTTTACATGCTTTATAACGCCTAAAACTATGTTCCGCCCAGTTATGAATTCTTTTATTTAGTCGATCAGTGTTCATATACCTTAAACGATTCCATTGATTTATAACAGTTCGCCACTGCCTTACACAAGGTGGTTTCCAGGCTGAATCTCCATTCACTGCTACATTAGGTGTATACCGTCCGACTCCCATATAAAAACGAATTGCCTTATTTTGTATCGAATTTATACATGAAAATGTTCTATCACCCCACACTGCCGCTCCGTAGCTGATTGTACTCCAAACAATCGAGTCATACAATTTTGTGAAAGAATCAAACGGTAGTCCTCCAAAGGATTTATATTTAGATATCACTAGTCCCAAGGCACGGTTGGCGGATGCTGCTACGTGTTTCGCCATTATTTGATAGTCCAAATGCTCCGTTAACACTAAACCTAGGTATGTATATTTTCCCACCACATTTATGTCAAGTTCGCCACATTTAAAACTGTTTATTGTCCTTGGGGTCGAATTTGGTCGGAAATGAACAACGTTTGACTTGTTATGATTTATTGTCATCTTATTCTCTGCACACCAGAGCTGAAGCCCATCCAGCAAAACTTGTAAGTCTGATTCCGAGCCAGCTAACAAAACAAGGTCGTCAGCGTAAAGTAGAATCGACACATTTTCCTCGTCAATATTTATTCCAACATTTAATGAACATATATACGTAACAAGACCGTTCACATACACATTAAAAAGTAATGGTGAGAGCAAACAACCTTGTTTTAGACCGCATTGAACATTGAACCAGTCCGTTAATTGACCATTTACCCGAACACAGCACTCTACTGACTTATATAACGACACGATAGAATTATACATATTCCCGCATATTCCAATATCAAGCAATTTCTGACATAACAAATTACGGTCTATCCCATCGTACGCCTTTCGGAAGTCTATAAAAGCTGTGAAAGTCGACAAACGCTTTAGCTTTCTTGTTTCAATAATTGACGATAATGACTTTATATGATCAATAGTACTACGTCCCTTCATATAACGACTTTCTGTAAACAGATTCAGGGCTTTTTATTGGCTTGAGAGTTTTAAGTATTCAATATAATTGTCGAAAGAGCAAAGTCTATATGAGATAAAAACACGTAGTTCGCTGTATTGATGTCACAACAATTGAAGGGCTCTTTTTTTTTAAATGTTTTTGGGGTTTTCTCGCAAAGCTCTTGTTGTCCGATTTTTATATGTCTATGGTTATTTGTAGACTTCTCTTTTTGTTTGTTTGTCTTTTGTATTTATTTATTTTTTGGCATATCTTTTTTCAGTATAGCTTCCTATTTTCTTACTGTTTTATTTCTACTTATTTATTAGCTATCGACTATACATGTATGATTTTACGATGCCTTGATCAAATGTCCATGTCAAGACTCGAACGATAGCATAGGAATACAGGGTTTCTTTCTTGCATCCCTATACATTGTATATTATTCTAAAGTTTGATTTGATATACGTAGCATAAAGGTGAGAGACACACTGCACTTATAAACATACTACTGTACTTTGACCTATAATGGTTTACTTTTATGAATTGTGATTTGGATGGAGAGTTGTCTCATTGGCACTCATACCACATCTTCTTATATCTATATAGAACTGAACAAACATAAGGACACATTTCATAGTCGTTTTAGAACCGCAGTAGGATGTCAAAAGTTACTAACAAAAAACAAAAACACACTTAGAAAACAATATCAAGAAACCTCTTAAATAATACAAAAACAGGAATAAACCATAGAGAGTAGTTAATTAAAAAAAAGTTAAGTACTCGGAATTGTAAAGGATACACCATTGTGTGATCCTTTTATTTTTATTTTTTTTAAATAAACTTTTTGGGGGAATTGGATCTCAAAGAAAGCTTTAGGGTATAACGTTCACAATTTCAAAATTTCCAAGAATGTCAGAAATACATACAAGGATATATTTGTTCGCCTGTATTTATATCGTAAAGATAACGTGGTAAAAGACTCAAAATCAAACAGAAATAGGAAAATAGCTATATCATGACTGTTACAACAAAATCAAATTCGTTTTGGAAAATGTGTGTTGGCTCTGAAAAGAGCCTTCTTATTTCTTTCTAATGACTTCCACTGACATAGATGCAAAGTCTGCAATGTTGAAATCCGATGTTGTGACTTGTTACTCACTGTCACAGTCAACATTCGACAGTTTCTGTGTCTTTAATTTTCTCTTTAGTTGAGCGACATGTGTTTTCTGTCTGATACCAAACTCATGTTTCTGGAGCTTTCTGTCGTGGCTAGTTGTAACCGTAAATGTGAATCTAAAGCTACTCATGTCATCTCGGTTGGTATTTTCGTATCTTATTTGTAGTGAATCTAAACGGCTGTTGATCATTTTAATCTGTTCACATGCTTTACGGACAGATAGTGCCAGTCTTTTATCACTACAGAATTTTTCAGACATTTTTATTCCAAGTGTTTGCAGCTTAGAAAGATAATGTGGATATATTATGCTGCAACTTTATATTCATCAAACATATTACTCTGTGTCATATTCATGTTCTGTCATAAAGATAGCAAATAGTGTCGACTGACATCGGTGAACATTTCCGGTAGCAGTGAACAAATGTGACACCAACAGGTTAACTGAAGCGTCCCCTCTGTTCAGACGATCGTTAACATGACACTCTCTGGAATTTGATTGACAAAATCTTTAAATGATTTTAAAAAGAAACATTTGTTAAAGAACCAATCAGATATTGTTGGTTTTTTTTAAGTCTAAATGGTGAAAATTAACGTGTTTGAATATATTAATGAATAAAAAGATTTGATTGGCGAATCTTTAAATAGCAATTGGATACACTAATCTTCAATGTACTTTATTAATCCGTCATTCAACTATCAATATACATCATAATTTTCACATCTTAGACAAACAAAAAAATCAACATTATCTGATTGGTTCTTTAACAAATGTTTTTCCAGAGAGTGTCATGTTAAGGTGTAATACCACCATTGATTTCCCCCTATTAGTCTTTGTTAAATTTGCACTTTTCAAAAAAATGTGCAGAATTTATCTTTGTTTCAAATAAAGAAATACTTGGCATGAGTAAAGTTTTATCCTGTCCAGTACTATAGAAAAAAATTCACATAACATTTCATTGCATATCAGAAAAAAAACATCATTGGAAGTTAACCAATCAAATGTCTCCCCTTATTTTATCTGTGTACAAGGTTTAGTCACCATGTAACCTCAAGATTACAAAATTTTCTATAGAAATTCCAAATAAAAAATAATGGTGTTTTGAAATACCCAAGACATATGTTTATGACACAGAAATGTTTTTACTGCAATAAAATGTCGGATTAATCACCTACAACTGTCAAATTCAAGGGAATATTTTTTTAGACCTACTTTCGTATACAACCGGATGTGACGTACCATGATTTGGTGGTAATACACCTAAACGATCGTCTGAACAGAGGGGACGCTTCAGTTTACCTGTTGGTGTCACATTTGTTCACCGCTACCGGAAATGTTCACCGATGTCAGTCGACACTATTTGCTAACTTTATGACAGAACCTGAAGATGACAAGGAGTAATATGTTTGGTGAATATAAATGTGTAGAATGATATTTCAACTTCATCTTAATTTCAAAGTTTGATAACCTTGAACAACCATGTCTGAAAAAGTTTGTAATGATAACCGACTGGCATTGTACATTGCCGAAAATAAATTCCGTAAAGCATGTGAACAGATTAAACTAATCACCAGACGTTTAAATTTACTACAGATTAGATACGACAAAGCCAAACGAGATGACATGAAGAGCTTTAGATACACATTACGGTTACAACTAGCCACCACAGAAGGTGCCAGAAACATGTTTTATGAGTATGCAGTCAAACAAGCGACACAAGTCGGTCGTCTAAAGAGAGAAATAAAGACACAGCAACTGCCCAAAGTTGAACAGTGAGGTACAACAAATATCAAATCGTTCACTAAGATTTGAATGTTACAGATTTATTGGCAACCATCAGTACCAGAAGAAGATAGCAGTGAGAAAATGGCTGTGGCAACGACGAATCAGAAGATGAAAAGCTGACGACAAGTTGATGAGTTCGAAAACAGCTTTTGCTGAAGAAGGCTCTTTTCAGAGCCAAACACATTTATCAAAAAGAATCTGAAATTGTTGTAACATCTACAAAATATAGCTATTTCCCTATTTATGTCTGATTCCCAGACTTCTCCCCGTTTTTATCCTCCAATCATCTGTTTAGCAATATAAATAAGGCAAACAAGTAAAATAAACTCGTGCCAATAGAAATACAATACAATACAATACAATACAATACAATACAATACAATACAATACAATACAATACAATACAATACAATACAATACAATACAATACAATACAATACAATACAATACAATACAATACAATACAAATACAAATACAATACAATACAACATATGGTGTTAAACCACTAGGGTTCTTCTAAAAAACAAGCACCCCAATTGGTAAATTTTATGTTACATGAAAAAATGAATGGAGATATAAAATACAAAACTGGCATTCAGAAAGCATATCAGCAACGAAAACAATAAATACGGGAAAAGAAATGTCTGTTTTTCAACCATATTTCATTGGAGAATCGATATTTTTTTTACTGTTCACAGAAAATGTCATTTGATATCTGTAAAGCTGTTTTTCTGATAACAGCAGCTCTTGTTATTCCTTTATCTATGGAAAAGGTGACCCCTTTTTATCTTTTTTTTTATTATGTCTCCTCCCGCATTTGTAAACAGTTTTGTATGAAATACACAACTCTTCGATGTATCGTTATGCCCCCAAAATAGATAAGCTTATTCAATTAGTGTATCCAATTGGTAAGATTCGCCAATCAACTCTTTTTATTCATCAATACATTCAAACACGTTAATTTTCACCATTTAGACTAAAAAACAACAATATCTGATTGGTTCTTTAACAAATGTTTCTTCTTAATCATTAAAAGATTTTGTCAATCAAATTCCAGAGAGTATCATGTTAACGATCGTCTGAACAGAGGGGACGCTTCAGTTTACCTGTTGGTGTCACATTTGTTCACCGCTACCGGAAATGTTCACCGATGTCAGTCGACACTATTTGCTAACTTTATGACAGAACCTGAAGATGACAAGGAGTAATATGTTTGGTGAATATAAATGTGTAGAATGATATTTCAACTTCATCTTAATTTCAAAGTTTGATAACCTTGAACAACCATGTCTGAAAAAGTTTGTAATGATAACCGACTGGCATTGTACATTGCCGAAAATAAATTCCGTAAAGCATGTGAACAGATTAAACTAATCACCAGACGTTTAAATTTACTACAGATTAGATACGACAAAGCCAAACGAGATGACATGAAGAGCTTTAGATACACATTACGGTTACAACTAGCCACCACAGAAGGTGCCAGAAACATGTTTTATGAGTATGCAGTCAAACAAGCGACACAAGTCGGTCGTCTAAAGAGAGAAATAAAGACACAGCAACTGCCCAAAGTTGAACAGTGAGGTACAACAAATATCAAATCGTTCACTAAGATTTGAATGTTACAGATTTATTGGCAACCATCAGTACCAGAAGAAGATAGCAGTGAGAAAATGGCTGTGGCAACGACGAATCAGAAGATGAAAAGCTGACGACAAGTTGATGAGTTCGAAAACAGCTTTTGCTGAAGAAGGCTCTTTTCAGAGCCAAACACATTTATCAAAAAGAATCTGAAATTGTTGTAACATCTACAAAATATAGCTATTTCCCTATTTATGTCTGATTCCCAGACTTCTCCCCGTTTTTATCCTCCAATCATCTGTTTAGCAATATAAATAAGGCAAACAAGTAAAATAAACTCGTGCCAATAGAAATACAATACAATACAATACAATACAATACAATACAATACAATACAATACAATACAATACAATACAATACAATACAATACAATACAATACAATACAATACAATACAATACAATACAATACAAATACAAATACAATACAATACAACATATGGTGTTAAACCACTAGGGTTCTTCTAAAAAACAAGCACCCCAATTGGTAAATTTTATGTTACATGAAAAAATGAATGGAGATATAAAATACAAAACTGGCATTCAGAAAGCATATCAGCAACGAAAACAATAAATACGGGAAAAGAAATGTCTGTTTTTCAACCATATTTCATTGGAGAATCGATATTTTTTTTACTGTTCACAGAAAATGTCATTTGATATCTGTAAAGCTGTTTTTCTGATAACAGCAGCTCTTGTTATTCCTTTATCTATGGAAAAGGTGACCCCTTTTTATCTTTTTTTTTATTATGTCTCCTCCCGCATTTGTAAACAGTTTTGTATGAAATACACAACTCTTCGATGTATCGTTATGCCCCCAAAATAGATAAGCTTATTCAATTAGTGTATCCAATTGGTAAGATTCGCCAATCAACTCTTTTTATTCATCAATACATTCAAACACGTTAATTTTCACCATTTAGACTAAAAAACAACAATATCTGATTGGTTCTTTAACAAATGTTTCTTCTTAATCATTAAAAGATTTTGTCAATCAAATTCCAGAGAGTATCATGTTAACGATCGTCTGAACAGAGGGGACGCTTCAGTTTACCTGTTGGTGTCACATTTGTTCACCGCTACCGGAAATGTTCACCGATGTCAGTCGACACTATTTGCTAACTTTATGACAGAACCTGAAGATGACAAGGAGTAATATGTTTGGTGAATATAAATGTGTAGAATGATATTTCAACTTCATCTTAATTTCAAAGTTTGATAACCTTGAACAACCATGTCTGAAAAAGTTTGTAATGATAACCGACTGGCATTGTACATTGCCGAAAATAAATTCCGTAAAGCATGTGAACAGATTAAACTAATCACCAGACGTTTAAATTTACTACAGATTAGATACGACAAAGCCAAACGAGATGACATGAAGAGCTTTAGATACACATTACGGTTACAACTAGCCACCACAGAAGGTGCCAGAAACATGTTTTATGAGTATGCAGTCAAACAAGCGACACAAGTCGGTCGTCTAAAGAGAGAAATAAAGACACAGCAACTGCCCAAAGTTGAACAGTGAGGTACAACAAATATCAAATCGTTCACTAAGATTTGAATGTTACAGATTTATTGGCAACCATCAGTACCAGAAGAAGATAGCAGTGAGAAAATGGCTGTGGCAACGACGAATCAGAAGATGAAAAGCTGACGACAAGTTGATGAGTTCGAAAACAGCTTTTGCTGAAGAAGGCTCTTTTCAGAGCCAAACACATTTATCAAAAAGAATCTGAAATTGTTGTAACATCTACAAAATATAGCTATTTCCCTATTTATGTCTGATTCCCAGACTTCTCCCCGTTTTTATCCTCCAATCATCTGTTTAGCAATATAAATAAGGCAAACAAGTAAAATAAACTCGTGCCAATAGAAATACAATACAATACAATACAATACAATACAATACAATACAATACAATACAATACAATACAATACAATACAATACAATACAATACAATACAATACAATACAATACAATACAATACAATACAATACAATACAATACAATACAATACAATACAATACAATACAAATACAAATACAATACAATACAACATATGGTGTTAAACCACTAGGGTTCTTCTAAAAAACAAGCACCCCAATTGGTAAATTTTATGTTACATGAAAAAATGAATGGAGATATAAAATACAAAACTGGCATTCAGAAAGCATATCAGCAACGAAAACAATAAATACGGGAAAAGAAATGTCTGTTTTTCAACCATATTTCATTGGAGAATCGATATTTTTTTTACTGTTCACAGAAAATGTCATTTGATATCTGTAAAGCTGTTTTTCTGATAACAGCAGCTCTTGTTATTCCTTTATCTATGGAAAAGGTGACCCCTTTTTATCTTTTTTTTTATTATGTCTCCTCCCGCATTTGTAAACAGTTTTGTATGAAATACACAACTCTTCGATGTATCGTTATGCCCCCAAAATAGATAAGCTTATTCAATTAGTGTATCCAATTGGTAAGATTCGCCAATCAACTCTTTTTATTCATCAATACATTCAAACACGTTAATTTTCACCATTTAGACTAAAAAACAACAATATCTGATTGGTTCTTTAACAAATGTTTCTTCTTAATCATTAAAAGATTTTGTCAATCAAATTCCAGAGAGTATCATGTTAACGATCGTCTGAACAGAGGGGACGCTTCAGTTTACCTGTTGGTGTCACATTTGTTCACCGCTACCGGAAATGTTCACCGATGTCAGTCGACACTATTTGCTAACTTTATGACAGAACCTGAAGATGACAAGGAGTAATATGTTTGGTGAATATAAATGTGTAGAATGATATTTCAACTTCATCTTAATTTCAAAGTTTGATAACCTTGAACAACCATGTCTGAAAAAGTTTGTAATGATAACCGACTGGCATTGTACATTGCCGAAAATAAATTCCGTAAAGCATGTGAACAGATTAAACTAATCACCAGACGTTTAAATTTACTACAGATTAGATACGACAAAGCCAAACGAGATGACATGAAGAGCTTTAGATACACATTACGGTTACAACTAGCCACCACAGAAGGTGCCAGAAACATGTTTTATGAGTATGCAGTCAAACAAGCGACACAAGTCGGTCGTCTAAAGAGAGAAATAAAGACACAGCAACTGCCCAAAGTTGAACAGTGAGGTACAACAAATATCAAATCGTTCACTAAGATTTGAATGTTACAGATTTATTGGCAACCATCAGTACCAGAAGAAGATAGCAGTGAGAAAATGGCTGTGGCAACGACGAATCAGAAGATGAAAAGCTGACGACAAGTTGATGAGTTCGAAAACAGCTTTTGCTGAAGAAGGCTCTTTTCAGAGCCAAACACATTTATCAAAAAGAATCTGAAATTGTTGTAACATCTACAAAATATAGCTATTTCCCTATTTATGTCTGATTCCCAGACTTCTCCCCGTTTTTATCCTCCAATCATCTGTTTAGCAATATAAATAAGGCAAACAAGTAAAATAAACTCGTGCCAATAGAAATACAATACAATACAATACAATACAATACAATACAATACAATACAATACAATACAATACAATACAATACAATACAATACAATACAATACAATACAATACAATACAATACAATACAATACAATACAATACAATACAATACAATACAATACAATACAATACAATACAATACAATACAATACAATACAAATACAAATACAATACAATACAACATATGGTGTTAAACCACTAGGGTTCTTCTAAAAAACAAGCACCCCAATTGGTAAATTTTATGTTACATGAAAAAATGAATGGAGATATAAAATACAAAACTGGCATTCAGAAAGCATATCAGCAACGAAAACAATAAATACGGGAAAAGAAATGTCTGTTTTTCAACCATATTTCATTGGAGAATCGATATTTTTTTTACTGTTCACAGAAAATGTCATTTGATATCTGTAAAGCTGTTTTTCTGATAACAGCAGCTCTTGTTATTCCTTTATCTATGGAAAAGGTGACCCCTTTTTATCTTTTTTTTTATTATGTCTCCTCCCGCATTTGTAAACAGTTTTGTATGAAATACACAACTCTTCGATGTATCGTTATGCCCCCAAAATAGATAAGCTTATTCAATTAGTGTATCCAATTGGTAAGATTCGCCAATCAACTCTTTTTATTCATCAATACATTCAAACACGTTAATTTTCACCATTTAGACTAAAAAACAACAATATCTGATTGGTTCTTTAACAAATGTTTCTTCTTAATCATTAAAAGATTTTGTCAATCAAATTCCAGAGAGTATCATGTTAACGATCGTCTGAACAGAGGGGACGCTTCAGTTTACCTGTTGGTGTCACATTTGTTCACCGCTACCGGAAATGTTCACCGATGTCAGTCGACACTATTTGCTAACTTTATGACAGAACCTGAAGATGACAAGGAGTAATATGTTTGGTGAATATAAATGTGTAGAATGATATTTCAACTTCATCTTAATTTCAAAGTTTGATAACCTTGAACAACCATGTCTGAAAAAGTTTGTAATGATAACCGACTGGCATTGTACATTGCCGAAAATAAATTCCGTAAAGCATGTGAACAGATTAAACTAATCACCAGACGTTTAAATTTACTACAGATTAGATACGACAAAGCCAAACGAGATGACATGAAGAGCTTTAGATACACATTACGGTTACAACTAGCCACCACAGAAGGTGCCAGAAACATGTTTTATGAGTATGCAGTCAAACAAGCGACACAAGTCGGTCGTCTAAAGAGAGAAATAAAGACACAGCAACTGCCCAAAGTTGAACAGTGAGGTACAACAAATATCAAATCGTTCACTAAGATTTGAATGTTACAGATTTATTGGCAACCATCAGTACCAGAAGAAGATAGCAGTGAGAAAATGGCTGTGGCAACGACGAATCAGAAGATGAAAAGCTGACGACAAGTTGATGAGTTCGAAAACAGCTTTTGCTGAAGAAGGCTCTTTTCAGAGCCAAACACATTTATCAAAAAGAATCTGAAATTGTTGTAACATCTACAAAATATAGCTATTTCCCTATTTATGTCTGATTCCCAGACTTCTCCCCGTTTTTATCCTCCAATCATCTGTTTAGCAATATAAATAAGGCAAACAAGTAAAATAAACTCGTGCCAATAGAAATACAATACAATACAATACAATACAATACAATACAATACAATACAATACAATACAATACAATACAATACAATACAATACAATACAATACAATACAATACAATACAATACAATACAATACAATACAAATACAATACAATACAACATATGGTGTTAAACCACTAGGGTTCTTCTAAAAAACAAGCACCCCAATTGGTAAATTTTATGTTACATGAAAAAATGAATGGAGATATAAAATACAAAACTGGCATTCAGAAAGCATATCAGCAACGAAAACAATAAATACGGGAAAAGAAATGTCTGTTTTTCAACCATATTTCATTGGAGAATCGATATTTTTTTTACTGTTCACAGAAAATGTCATTTGATATCTGTAAAGCTGTTTTTCTGATAACAGCAGCTCTTGTTATTCCTTTATCTATGGAAAAGGTGACCCCTTTTTATCTTTTTTTTTATTATGTCTCCTCCCGCATTTGTAAACAGTTTTGTATGAAATACACAACTCTTCGATGTATCGTTATGCCCCCAAAATAGATAAGCTTATTCAATTAGTGTATCCAATTGGTAAGATTCGCCAATCAACTCTTTTTATTCATCAATACATTCAAACACGTTAATTTTCACCATTTAGACTAAAAAACAACAATATCTGATTGGTTCTTTAACAAATGTTTCTTCTTAATCATTAAAAGATTTTGTCAATCAAATTCCAGAGAGTATCATGTTAACGATCGTCTGAACAGAGGGGACGCTTCAGTTTACCTGTTGGTGTCACATTTGTTCACCGCTACCGGAAATGTTCACCGATGTCAGTCGACACTATTTGCTAACTTTATGACAGAACCTGAAGATGACAAGGAGTAATATGTTTGGTGAATATAAATGTGTAGAATGATATTTCAACTTCATCTTAATTTCAAAGTTTGATAACCTTGAACAACCATGTCTGAAAAAGTTTGTAATGATAACCGACTGGCATTGTACATTGCCGAAAATAAATTCCGTAAAGCATGTGAACAGATTAAACTAATCACCAGACGTTTAAATTTACTACAGATTAGATACGACAAAGCCAAACGAGATGACATGAAGAGCTTTAGATACACATTACGGTTGCAACTAGCCACCACAGAAGGTGCCAGAAACATGTTTTATGAGTATGCAGTCAAACAAGCGACACAAGTCGGTCGTCTAAAGAGAGAAATAAAGACACAGCAACTGCCCAAAGTTGAACAGTGAGGTACAACAAATATCAAATCGTTCACTAAGATTTGAATGTTACAGATTTATTGGCAACCATCAGTACCAGAAGAAGATAGCAGTGAGAAAATGGCTGTGGCAACGACGAATCAGAAGATGAAAAGCTGACGACAAGTTGATGAGTTCGAAAACAGCTTTTGCTGAAGAAGGCTCTTTTCAGAGCCAAACACATTTATCAAAAAGAATCTGAAATTGTTGTAACATCTACAAAATATAGCTATTTCCCTATTTATGTCTGATTCCCAGACTTCTCCCCGTTTTTATCCTCCAATCATCTGTTTAGCAATATAAATAAGGCAAACAAGTAAAATAAACTCGTGCCAATAGAAATACAATACAATACAATACAATACAATACAATACAATACAATACAATACAATACAATACAATACAATACAATACAATACAATACAAATACAATACAATACAACATATGGTGTTAAACCACTAGGGTTCTTCTAAAAAACAAGCACCCCAATTGGTAAATTTTATGTTACATGAAAAAATGAATGGAGATATAAAATACAAAACTGGCATTCAGAAAGCATATCAGCAACGAAAACAATAAATACGGGAAAAGAAATGTCTGTTTTTCAACCATATTTCATTGGAGAATCGATATTTTTTTTACTGTTCACAGAAAATGTCATTTGATATCTGTAAAGCTGTTTTTCTGATAACAGCAGCTCTTGTTATTCCTTTATCTATGGAAAAGGTGACCCCTTTTTATCTTTTTTTTTATTATGTCTCCTCCCGCATTTGTAAACAGTTTTGTATGAAATACACAACTCTTCGATGTATCGTTATGCCCCCAAAATAGATAAGCTTATTCAATTAGTGTATCCAATTGGTAAGATTCGCCAATCAACTCTTTTTATTCATCAATACATTCAAACACGTTAATTTTCACCATTTAGACTAAAAAACAACAATATCTGATTGGTTCTTTAACAAATGTTTCTTCTTAATCATTAAAAGATTTTGTCAATCAAATTCCAGAGAGTATCATGTTAACGATCGTCTGAACAGAGGGGACGCTTCAGTTTACCTGTTGGTGTCACATTTGTTCACCGCTACCGGAAATGTTCACCGATGTCAGTCGACACTATTTGCTAACTTTATGACAGAACCTGAAGATGACAAGGAGTAATATGTTTGGTGAATATAAATGTGTAGAATGATATTTCAACTTCATCTTAATTTCAAAGTTTGATAACCTTGAACAACCATGTCTGAAAAAGTTTGTAATGATAACCGACTGGCATTGTACATTGCCGAAAATAAATTCCGTAAAGCATGTGAACAGATTAAACTAATCACCAGACGTTTAAATTTACTACAGATTAGATACGACAAAGCCAAACGAGATGACATGAAGAGCTTTAGATACACATTACGGTTACAACTAGCCACCACAGAAGGTGCCAGAAACATGTTTTATGAGTATGCAGTCAAACAAGCGACACAAGTCGGTCGTCTAAAGAGAGAAATAAAGACACAGCAACTGCCCAAAGTTGAACAGTGAGGTACAACAAATATCAAATCGTTCACTAAGATTTGAATGTTACAGATTTATTGGCAACCATCAGTACCAGAAGAAGATAGCAGTGAGAAAATGGCTGTGGCAACGACGAATCAGAAGATGAAAAGCTGACGACAAGTTGATGAGTTCGAAAACAGCTTTTGCTGAAGAAGGCTCTTTTCAGAGCCAAACACATTTATCAAAAAGAATCTGAAATTGTTGTAACATCTACAAAATATAGCTATTTCCCTATTTATGTCTGATTCCCAGACTTCTCCCCGTTTTTATCCTCCAATCATCTGTTTAGCAATATAAATAAGGCAAACAAGTAAAATAAACTCGTGCCAATAGAAATACAATACAATACAATACAATACAATACAATACAATACAATACAATACAATACAATACAATACAATACAATACAATACAATACAATACAATACAATACAATACAATACAATACAATACAAATACAATACAATACAACATATGGTGTTAAACCACTAGGGTTCTTCTAAAAAACAAGCACCCCAATTGGTAAATTTTATGTTACATGAAAAAATGAATGGAGATATAAAATACAAAACTGGCATTCAGAAAGCATATCAGCAACGAAAACAAGAAATACGGGAAAAGAAATATCTGTTTTTCAACCATATTTCATTGGAGAATCGATATTTTTTTTACTGTTCACAGAAAATGTCATTTGATATCTGTAAAGCTGTTTTTCTGATAACAGCAGCTCTTGTTATTCCTTTATCTATGGAAAAGGTGACCCCTTTTTATCTTTTTTTTTATTATGTCTCCTCCCGCATTTGTAAACAGTTTTGTATGAAATACACAACTCTTCGATGTATCGTTATGCCCCCAAAATAGATAAGCTTATTCAATTAGTGTATCCAATTGGTAAGATTCGCCAATCAACTCTTTTTATTCATCAATACATTCAAACACGTTAATTTTCACCATTTAGACTAAAAAACAACAATATCTGATTGGTTCTTTAACAAATGTTTCTTCTTAATCATTAAAAGATTTTGTCAATCAAATTCCAGAGAGTATCATGTTAACGATCGTCTGAACAGAGGGGACGCTTCAGTTTACCTGTTGGTGTCACATTTGTTCACCGCTACCGGAAATGTTCACCGATGTCAGTCGACACTATTTGCTAACTTTATGACAGAACCTGAAGATGACAAGGAGTAATATGTTTGGTGAATATAAATGTGTAGAATGATATTTCAACTTCATCTTAATTTCAAAGTTTGATAACCTTGAACAACCATGTCTGAAAAAGTTTGTAATGATAACCGACTGGCATTGTACATTGCCGAAAATAAATTCCGTAAAGCATGTGAACAGATTAAACTAATCACCAGACGTTTAAATTTACTACAGATTAGATACGACAAAGCCAAACGAGATGACATGAAGAGCTTTAGATACACATTACGGTTACAACTAGCCACCACAGAAGGTGCCAGAAACATGTTTTATGAGTATGCAGTCAAACAAGCGACACAAGTCGGTCGTCTAAAGAGAGAAATAAAGACACAGCAACTGCCCAAAGTTGAACAGTGAGGTACAACAAATATCAAATCGTTCACTAAGATTTGAATGTTACAGATTTATTGGCAACCATCAGTACCAGAAGAAGATAGCAGTGAGAAAATGGCTGTGGCAACGACGAATCAGAAGATGAAAAGCTGACGACAAGTTGATGAGTTCGAAAACAGCTTTTGCTGAAGAAGGCTCTTTTCAGAGCCAAACACATTTATCAAAAAGAATCTGAAATTGTTGTAACATCTACAAAATATAGCTATTTCCCTATTTATGTCTGATTCCCAGACTTCTCCCCGTTTTTATCCTCCAATCATCTGTTTAGCAATATAAATAAGGCAAACAAGTAAAATAAACTCGTGCCAATAGAAATACAATACAATACAATACAATACAATACAATACAATACAATACAATACAATACAATACAATACAATACAATACAATACAATACAATACAATACAATACAATACAATACAATACAATACAATACAATACAATACAATACAATACAATACAATACAAATACAATACAATACAACATATGGTGTTAAACCACTAGGGTTCTTCTAAAAAACAAGCACCCCAATTGGTAAATTTTATGTTACATGAAAAAATGAATGGAGATATAAAATACAAAACTGGCATTCAGAAAGCATATCAGCAACGAAAACAATAAATACGGGAAAAGAAATATCTGTTTTTCAACCATATTTCATTGGAGAATCGATATTTTTTTTGCTGTTCACAGAAAATGTCATTTGATATCTGTAAAGCTGTTTTTCTGATAACAGCAGCTCTTGTTATTCCTTTATCTATGGAAAAGGTGACCCCTTTTTATCTTTTTTTTTATTATGTCTCCTCCCGCATTTGTAAACAGTTTTGTATGAAATACACAACTCTTCGATGTATCGTTATGCCCCCAAAATAGATAAGCTTATTCAATTAGTGTATCCAATTGGTAAGATTCGCCAATCAACTCTTTTTATTCATCAATACATTCAAACACGTTAATTTTCACCATTTAGACTAAAAAACAACAATATCTGATTGGTTCTTTAACAAATGTTTCTTCTTAATCATTAAAAGATTTTGTCAATCAAATTCCAGAGAGTATCATGTTAACGATCGTCTGAACAGAGGGGACGCTTCAGTTTACCTGTTGGTGTCACATTTGTTCACCGCTACCGGAAATGTTCACCGATGTCAGTCGACACTATTTGCTAACTTTATGACAGAACCTGAAGATGACAAGGAGTAATATGTTTGGTGAATATAAATGTGTAGAATGATATTTCAACTTCATCTTAATTTCAAAGTTTGATAACCTTGAACAACCATGTCTGAAAAAGTTTGTAATGATAACCGACTGGCATTGTACATTGCCGAAAATAAATTCCGTAAAGCATGTGAACAGATTAAACTAATCACCAGACGTTTAAATTTACTACAGATTAGATACGACAAAGCCAAACGAGATGACATGAAGAGCTTTAGATACACATTACGGTTACAACTAGCCACCACAGAAGGTGCCAGAAACATGTTTTATGAGTATGCAGTCAAACAAGCGACACAAGTCGGTCGTCTAAAGAGAGAAATAAAGACACAGCAACTGCCCAAAGTTGAACAGTGAGGTACAACAAATATCAAATCGTTCACTAAGATTTGAATGTTACAGATTTATTGGCAACCATCAGTACCAGAAGAAGATAGCAGTGAGAAAATGGCTGTGGCAACGACGAATCAGAAGATGAAAAGCTGACGACAAGTTGATGAGTTCGAAAACAGCTTTTGCTGAAGAAGGCTCTTTTCAGAGCCAAACACATTTATCAAAAAGAATCTGAAATTGTTGTAACATCTACAAAATATAGCTATTTCCCTATTTATGTCTGATTCCCAGACTTCTCCCCGTTTTTATCCTCCAATCATCTGTTTAGCAATATAAATAAGGCAAACAAGTAAAATAAACTCGTGCCAATAGAAATACAATACAATACAATACAATACAATACAATACAATACAATACAATACAATACAATACAATACAATACAATACAATACAATACAATACAATACAATACAATACAATACAATACAATACAATACAAATACAATACAATACAACATATGGTGTTAAACCACTAGGGTTCTTCTAAAAAACAAGCACCCCAATTGGTAAATTTTATGTTACATGAAAAAATGAATGGAGATATAAAATACAAAACTGGCATTCAGAAAGCATATCAGCAACGAAAACAATAAATACGGGAAAAGAAATATCTGTTTTTCAACCATATTTCATTGGAGAATCGATATTTTTTTTGCTGTTCACAGAAAATGTCATTTGATATCTGTAAAGCTGTTTTTCTGATAACAGCAGCTCTTGTTATTCCTTTATCTATGGAAAAGGTGACCCCTTTTTATCTTTTTTTTTATTATGTCTCCTCCCGCATTTGTAAACAGTTTTGTATGAAATACACAACTCTTCGATGTATCGTTATGCCCCCAAAATAGATAAGCTTATTCAATTAGTGTATCCAATTGGTAAGATTCGCCAATCAACTCTTTTTATTCATCAATACATTCAAACACGTTAATTTTCACCATTTAGACTAAAAAACAACAATATCTGATTGGTTCTTTAACAAATGTTTCTTCTTAATCATTAAAAGATTTTGTCAATCAAATTCCAGAGAGTATCATGTTAACGATCGTCTGAACAGAGGGGACGCTTCAGTTTACCTGTTGGTGTCACATTTGTTCACCGCTACCGGAAATGTTCACCGATGTCAGTCGACACTATTTGCTAACTTTATGACAGAACCTGAAGATGACAAGGAGTAATATGTTTGGTGAATATAAATGTGTAGAATGATATTTCAACTTCATCTTAATTTCAAAGTTTGATAACCTTGAACAACCATGTCTGAAAAAGTTTGTAATGATAACCGACTGGCATTGTACATTGCCGAAAATAAATTCCGTAAAGCATGTGAACAGATTAAACTAATCACCAGACGTTTAAATTTACTACAGATTAGATACGACAAAGCCAAACGAGATGACATGAAGAGCTTTAGATACACATTACGGTTACAACTAGCCACCACAGAAGGTGCCAGAAACATGTTTTATGAGTATGCAGTCAAACAAGCGACACAAGTCGGTCGTCTAAAGAGAGAAATAAAGACACAGCAACTGCCCAAAGTTGAACAGTGAGGTACAACAAATATCAAATCGTTCACTAAGATTTGAATGTTACAGATTTATTGGCAACCATCAGTACCAGAAGAAGATAGCAGTGAGAAAATGGCTGTGGCAACGACGAATCAGAAGATGAAAAGCTGACGACAAGTTGATGAGTTCGAAAACAGCTTTTGCTGAAGAAGGCTCTTTTCAGAGCCAAACACATTTATCAAAAAGAATCTGAAATTGTTGTAACATCTACAAAATATAGCTATTTCCCTATTTATGTCTGATTCCCAGACTTCTCCCCGTTTTTATCCTCCAATCATCTGTTTAGCAATATAAATAAGGCAAACAAGTAAAATAAACTCGTGCCAATAGAAATACAATACAATACAATACAATACAATACAATACAATACAATACAATACAATACAATACAATACAATACAATACAATACAATACAATACAATACAATACAATACAAATACAATACAATACAACATATGGTGTTAAACCACTAGGGTTCTTCTAAAAAACAAGCACCCCAATTGGTAAATTTTATGTTACATGAAAAAATGAATGGAGATATAAAATACAAAACTGGCATTCAGAAAGCATATCAGCAACGAAAACAATAAATACGGGAAAAGAAATATCTGTTTTTCAACCATATTTCATTGGAGAATCGATATTTTTTTTGCTGTTCACAGAAAATGTCATTTGATATCTGTAAAGCTGTTTTTCTGATAACAGCAGCTCTTGTTATTCCTTTATCTATGGAAAAGGTGACCCCTTTTTATCTTTTTTTTTATTATGTCTCCTCCCGCATTTGTAAACAGTTTTGTATGAAATACACAACTCTTCGATGTATCGTTATGCCCCCAAAATAGATAAGCTTATTCAATTAGTGTATCCAATTGGTAAGATTCGCCAATCAACTCTTTTTATTCATCAATACATTCAAACACGTTAATTTTCACCATTTAGACTAAAAAACAACAATATCTGATTGGTTCTTTAACAAATGTTTCTTCTTAATCATTAAAAGATTTTGTCAATCAAATTCCAGAGAGTATCATGTTAACGATCGTCTGAACAGAGGGGACGCTTCAGTTTACCTGTTGGTGTCACATTTGTTCACCGCTACCGGAAATGTTCACCGATGTCAGTCGACACTATTTGCTAACTTTATGACAGAACCTGAAGATGACAAGGAGTAATATGTTTGGTGAATATAAATGTGTAGAATGATATTTCAACTTCATCTTAATTTCAAAGTTTGATAACCTTGAACAACCATGTCTGAAAAAGTTTGTAATGATAACCGACTGGCATTGTACATTGCCGAAAATAAATTCCGTAAAGCATGTGAACAGATTAAACTAATCACCAGACGTTTAAATTTACTACAGATTAGATACGACAAAGCCAAACGAGATGACATGAAGAGCTTTAGATACACATTACGGTTACAACTAGCCACCACAGAAGGTGCCAGAAACATGTTTTATGAGTATGCAGTCAAACAAGCGACACAAGTCGGTCGTCTAAAGAGAGAAATAAAGACACAGCAACTGCCCAAAGTTGAACAGTGAGGTACAACAAATATCAAATCGTTCACTAAGATTTGAATGTTACAGATTTATTGGCAACCATCAGTACCAGAAGAAGATAGCAGTGAGAAAATGGCTGTGGCAACGACGAATCAGAAGATGAAAAGCTGACGACAAGTTGATGAGTTCGAAAACAGCTTTTGCTGAAGAAGGCTCTTTTCAGAGCCAAACACATTTATCAAAAAGAATCTGAAATTGTTGTAACATCTACAAAATATAGCTATTTCCCTATTTATGTCTGATTCCCAGACTTCTCCCCGTTTTTATCCTCCAATCATCTGTTTAGCAATATAAATAAGGCAAACAAGTAAAATAAACTCGTGCCAATAGAAATACAATACAATACAATACAATACAATACAATACAATACAATACAATACAATACAATACAATACAATACAATACAATACAATACAATACAATACAATACAATACAATACAATACAATACAATACAATACAATACAATACAATACAATACAATACAATACAAATACAATACAATACAACATATGGTGTTAAACCACTAGGGTTCTTCTAAAAAACAAGCACCCCAATTGGTAAATTTTATGTTACATGAAAAAATGAATGGAGATATAAAATACAAAACTGGCATTCAGAAAGCATATCAGCAACGAAAACAATAAATACGGGAAAAGAAATATCTGTTTTTCAACCATATTTCATTGGAGAATCGATATTTTTTTTGCTGTTCACAGAAAATGTCATTTGATATCTGTAAAGCTGTTTTTCTGATAACAGCAGCTCTTGTTATTCCTTTATCTATGGAAAAGGTGACCCCTTTTTATCTTTTTTTTTATTATGTCTCCTCCCGCATTTGTAAACAGTTTTGTATGAAATACACAACTCTTCGATGTATCGTTATGCCCCCAAAATAGATAAGCTTATTCAATTAGTGTATCCAATTGGTAAGATTCGCCAATCAACTCTTTTTATTCATCAATACATTCAAACACGTTAATTTTCACCATTTAGACTAAAAAACAACAATATCTGATTGGTTCTTTAACAAATGTTTCTTCTTAATCATTAAAAGATTTTGTCAATCAAATTCCAGAGAGTATCATGTTAACGATCGTCTGAACAGAGGGGACGCTTCAGTTTACCTGTTGGTGTCACATTTGTTCACCGCTACCGGAAATGTTCACCGATGTCAGTCGACACTATTTGCTAACTTTATGACAGAACCTGAAGATGACAAGGAGTAATATGTTTGGTGAATATAAATGTGTAGAATGATATTTCAACTTCATCTTAATTTCAAAGTTTGATAACCTTGAACAACCATGTCTGAAAAAGTTTGTAATGATAACCGACTGGCATTGTACATTGCCGAAAATAAATTCCGTAAAGCATGTGAACAGATTAAACTAATCACCAGACGTTTAAATTTACTACAGATTAGATACGACAAAGCCAAACGAGATGACATGAAGAGCTTTAGATACACATTACGGTTACAACTAGCCACCACAGAAGGTGCCAGAAACATGTTTTATGAGTATGCAGTCAAACAAGCGACACAAGTCGGTCGTCTAAAGAGAGAAATAAAGACACAGCAACTGCCCAAAGTTGAACAGTGAGGTACAACAAATATCAAATCGTTCACTAAGATTTGAATGTTACAGATTTATTGGCAACCATCAGTACCAGAAGAAGATAGCAGTGAGAAAATGGCTGTGGCAACGACGAATCAGAAGATGAAAAGCTGACGACAAGTTGATGAGTTCGAAAACAGCTTTTGCTGAAGAAGGCTCTTTTCAGAGCCAAACACATTTATCAAAAAGAATCTGAAATTGTTGTAACATCTACAAAATATAGCTATTTCCCTATTTATGTCTGATTCCCAGACTTCTCCCCGTTTTTATCCTCCAATCATCTGTTTAGCAATATAAATAAGGCAAACAAGTAAAATAAACTCGTGCCAATAGAAATACAATACAATACAATACAATACAATACAATACAATACAATACAATACAATACAATACAATACAATACAATACAATACAATACAATACAATACAATACAATAGAACTCATGGTGTTAAACTAAACCACTAGGGTTCTCATAAAACAACAAGCACCCCAATTCGTAAATTTCACGTTACATGAAAAAATTGGATGGAGATATAAAATACAAAACTGGCATTCAGAAAGCATATCAGCAACGAAAACAATAAATACTGGAAAATAAATATCTGTTTCTTCAACCATATTTCATTGGAGAGTCGATATTTTTTTTTTCTGTTCACAGAAAATGTCATTTGATATCTGTAAAGCTGATTTTCTGATAACAGCAGCTCTTGTTATTCCTTTATCTATGGAAAAAGTGACCCCCTTTTTTTTTATTTTTATTATGTCTCCTCCCGCATTTGTAAACAGTTCTGTATGAAATACACAACTCTTCGATGTATCGTTATGCCCCCAAAATAGATAAGCTTATTCAATTAGTGTATCCAATTGGTAAGATTCGCCAATCAACTCTTTTTATTCATCAATACATTCAAACACGTTAATTTTCACCATTTAGACTAAAAAACAACAATTTCTGATTGGTTCTTTAACAAATGTTTCTTCTTAATCATTAAAAGATTTTGTCAATCAAATTCCAGAGAGTGTCATGTTAACGATCGTCTGAACAGAGGGGACGCTTCAGTTTACCTGTTGGTGTCACATTTGTTCACCGCTACCGGAAATGTTCACCGATGTCAGTCGACACTATTTGCTAACTTTATGACAGAACCTGAAGATGACAAGGAGTAATATGTTTGGTGAATATAAATGTGTAGAATGATATTTCAACTTCATCTTAATTTCAAAGTTTGATAACCTTGAACAACCATGTCTGAAAAAGTTTGTAATGATAACCGACTGGCATTGTACATTGCCGAAAATAAATTCCGTAAAGCATGTGAACAGATTAAACTAATCACCAGACGTTTAAATTTACTACAGATTAGATACGACAAAGCCAAACGAGATGACATGAAGAGCTTTAGATACACATTCCGGTTACAACTAGCCACCACAGAAGGTGCCAGAAACATGTTTTATGAGTATGCAGTCAAACAAGCGACACAAGTCGGTCGTCTAAAGAGAGAAATAAAGAAACAGCAACTGCCCAAAGTTGAACAGTGAGGTACAACAAATATCAAATCGTTCACTAAGATTTGAATGTTGCAGATTTATTGGCAACCAGAAGAAGATAGCAGTAAGAAAATGGCTGTGGCAACGACGAATCAGAAGATGAAAAGCTGACGACAAGTTGATGAGTTCGAAATCAGCTTTTGCTGAAGAAGGCTCTTTTCAGAGCCAAACACATTTTCCAAAAAGAATCTGAAATTGTTGTAACATCTACAAAATATAGCTATTTCCCTATTTATGTCTGATTCCCAGACTTCTCCCCGTTTTTATCCTCCAATCATCTGTTTAGCAATATAAATAAGGCAAACAAGTAAAATAAACTCGTGCCAATAGAAATACAATACAATACAATACAATACAATACAATACAATACAATACAATACAATACAATACAATACAATACAATACAATACAATACAATACAATACAATACAATACAATACAATACAATACAATACAATACAATACAATACAATACAATACAATACAATACAATACAACACAATACAATACAATACAACACAACACAACACAACATATGGTGTTAAACCACTAGGGTTTTTCTAAAACAACAAGCACCCCAATTGGTAAATTTTATGTTAAATGAAAAAATGAATGGAGATATAAAATACAAAACTGGCATTCAGAAAGCATATCAGCAACGAAAACAATAAATACGGGAAAAGAAATATCTGTTTTTCAACCATATTTCATTGGAGAATCGATATTTTTTTTTACTGTTCACAGAAAATGTCATTTCATATCTGTAAAGCTGATTTTCTGATAACAGCAGCTCTTGTTATTCCTTTATCTATGGAAAAGGTGACCCCTTTTTATCTTTTTTTTTATTATGTCTCCTCCCGCATTTGTAAACAGTTTTGTATGAAATACACAACTCTTCGATGTATCGTTATGCTCCCAAAATAGATAAGCTTATTCAATTAGTGTATCCAATTGGTAAGAGTCGCCAATCAACTCTTTTTATTCATCAATACATTCAAACACGTTAATTTTCACCATTTAGACGAAAAAACAACAATATCTGATTGGTTCTTTAACAAATGTTTTTTCTTAATCATTAAAAGATTTTGTCAATCAAATTCCAGAGAGTGTCATGTTAACGATCGTCTGAACAGAGGGGACGCTTCAGTTTACCTGTTGGTGTCAAATTTGTTCACCGCTACCGGAAATGTTCACCAATATCGGTCGACACTATTTTGCTAACTTAATGACATAACCTGAAGATGACACAGAGTAATATGTTTGATGAATATAAATGTGGAGAATGATATTTCAACTTCATCTTTATTTCAAAGTTTGATAACCTTGAACAACCATGTCTGAAAAAGTTTGTACTGATAACCGACTGGCATTGTACATTGCCGAAAATAAATTCCGTAAAGCATGTGAACAGATTAAACTAATCACCAGACGTTTAAATTTACTACAGATTAGATACGACAAAGCCAAACGAGATGACATGAAGAGCTTTAGATACACATTACGGTTACAACTAGCCACCACAGAAGGTGCCAGAAACATGTTTTATGAGTATGCAGTCAAACAAGCGACACAAGTCGGTCGTCTAAAGAGAGAAATAAAGACACAGCAACTGCCCAAAGTTGAACAGTGAGTTACAACAAATATCAAATCGTGCACTCAGATTTAAATGTTGTAGATTTATTAGCAACTATCAGTACCAGAAGAAGTTAGCAGTGAGAAAATGGATGTGGCAACGGAGAATCAGAAGATTAAAAGCCGACGACAAGTTGATGAGTTCGAAAACAGCTTTTGCTGAAGAAGGCTCTTTTCAGAGCCAAACACAGTTTCCAAAAAGAATTTGAAATTGTTGTAACATCTCCAAAATATAGCTATTTCCCTATTTGTTTGATTCCCAGACTTCTCCCCGCAATACAATACAATACAATACAATACAATACAATAATACAATACAATACAATACAATACAATACAATACAATACAATACAATACAATACAATACAATACAATACAATACAATACAATACAATACAATACAATACAATACAATACAATACAATACAATACAATACAATACAATACAATACAATACAATACAATACAATACAATACAATACAATACAATACAATAGAACTCATGGTGTTAAACTAAACCACTAGGGTTCTCATAAAACAACAAGCACCCCAATTCGTAAATTTCACGTTACATGAAAAAATTGGATGGAGATATAAAATACAAAACTGGCATTCAGAAAGCATATCAGCAACGAAAACAATAAATACTGGAAAATAAATATCTGTTTCTTCAACCATATTTCATTGGAGAGTCGATATTTTTTTTTTCTGTTCACAGAAAATGTCATTTGATATCTGTAAAGCTGATTTTCTGATAACAGCAGCTCTTGTTATTCCTTTATCTTTGGAAAAAGTTACCCTTTTTTTCTATCTTTTTTTGATGTCTCTTCCCGCATTTGTAAATAGATTTGTATGAAATACACAAGTCTTTGATGAATCGTTATGCCCCCAAAATAGATTATTTTATTCAATTAGTGTATCCAATTGCTAAGATTCGACAATCAACTCTTTTTATTCATCAATACATTCAAACACGTTAATTTTCACCATTTAGACTAAAAAACAATAATATCTGACTGGTTCTTTAACAAAAATTTCTTCTTAATCATTAAAAGATTTTGTCAATCAAATTCCAGAGAGTGTCATGTTAACGATCGTCTGAACAGAGGGGACGCTTCAGTTTACCTGTTGGTGTCACATTTGTTCACCGCTACCGGAAATGTTCACCAATGTCGGTCGACCCTTTTGCTAACTTAATGACATAACCTGAAAATGACACAGAGTAATATGTTTGATGAATATAAATGTGGAGAATGATATTTCAACTTCATCTTTATTTCAAAGTTTGATAACCTTGAACAACCATGTCTGAAAAAGTTTGTACTGATAACCGACTGGCATTGTACATTGCCGAAAATAAATTCCGTAAAGCATGTGAACAGATTAAACTAATCACCAGACGTTTAAATTTACTACAGATTAGATACGACAAAGCCAAACGAGATGACATGAAGAGCTTTAGATACACATTACGGTTACAACTAGCCACCACAGAAGGTGCCAGAAACATGTTTTATGAGTATGCGGACAAACAAGCGACACAAGTCGGTCGTCTAAAGAGAGAAATAAAGACACAGCAACTGCCCAAAGTTGAACAGTGAGGTACAACAAATATCAAATCGTGCACTCAGATTTAAATGTTGTAGATTTATTAGCAACCATCAGTACCAGAAGAAGTTAGCAGTGAGAAAATGGATGTGGCAACGGAGAATCAGAAGATTAAAAGCCGACGACAAGTTAATGAGTTCGAAAACAGCTTTTGCTGAAGAAGGCTCTTTTTAGAGCTAAACACATTTTCCAAAAAGAATCTGAAATTGTTGTAACATCTACAAAATATAGCTATTTCCCTATTTGTTTGATTCCCAGACTTCTCCCCGCAATACAATACAATACAATACAATACAATACAATACAATACAATACAATACAATACAATACAATACAATACAATACAATACAATACAATACAATACAATACAATACAATACAATACAATACAATACAATACAATACAATACAATACAATACAATACAATACAATACAATACAATACAATACAATAGAACTCATGGTGTTAAACTAAACCACTAGGGTTCTCATAAAACAACAAGCACCCCAATTCGTAAATTTCACGTTACATGAAAAAATTGGATGGAGATATAAAATACAAAACTGGCATTCAGAAAGCATATCAGCAACGAAAACAATAAATACTGGAAAATAAATATCTGTTTCTTCAACCATATTTCATTGGAGAGTCGATATTTTTTTTTTCTGTTCACAGAAAATGTCATTTGATATCTGTAAAGCTGATTTTCTGATAACAGCAGCTCTTGTTATTCCTTTATCTTTGGAAAAAGTTACCCTTTTTTTCTATCTTTTTTTGATGTCTCTTCCCGCATTTGTAAATAGATTTGTATGAAATACACAAGTCTTTGATGAATCGTTATGCCCCCAAAATAGATTATTTTATTCAATTAGTGTATCCAATTGCTAAGATTCGACAATCAACTCTTTTTATTCATCAATACATTCAAACACGTTAATTTTCACCATTTAGACTAAAAAACAATAATATCTGACTGGTTCTTTAACAAAAGTTTCTTCTTAATCATTAAAAGATTTCGTCAATCAAATTCCAGAGAGTGTCATGTTAACGATCGTCTGAACAGAGGGGACGCTTCAGTTTACCTGTTGGTGTCACATTTGTTCACCGCTACCGGAAATGTTCACCAATGTCGGTCGACCCTTTTGCTAACTTAATGACATAACCTGAAAATGACACAGAGTAATATGTTTGATGAATATAAATGTGGAGAATGATATTTCAACTTCATCTTTATTTCAAAGTTTGATAACCTTGAACAACCATGTCTGAAAAAGTTTGTACTGATAACCGACTGGCATTGTACATTGCCGAAAATAAATTCCGTAAAGCATGTGAACAGATTAAACTAATCACCAGACGTTTAAATTTACTACAGATTAGATACGACAAAGCCAAACGAGATGACATGAAGAGCTTTAGATACACATTACGGTTACAACTAGCCACCACAGAAGGTGCCAGAAACATGTTTTATGAGTATGCGGACAAACAAGCGACACAAGTCGGTCGTCTAAAGAGAGAAATAAAGACACAGCAACTGCCCAAAGTTGAACAGTGAGGTACAACAAATATCAAATCGTGCACTCAGATTTAAATGTTGTAGATTTATTAGCAACCATCAGTACCAGAAGAAGTTAGCAGTGAGAAAATGGATGTGGCAACGGAGAATCAGAAGATTAAAAGCCGACGACAAGTTAATGAGTTCGAAAACAGCTTTTGCTGAAGAAGGCTCTTTTTAGAGCTAAACACATTTTCCAAAAAGAATCTGAAATTGTTGTAACATCTACAAAATATAGCTATTTCCCTATTTGTTTGATTCCCAGACTTCTCCCCGCAATACACTACACTACACTACACTACACTACACTACACTACACTACACTACACTACACTACACTACACTACACTACACTACACTACACTACACTACACTACACTACACTACACTACACTACACTACACTACACTACACTACACTACACTACACTACACTACACTACACTACACTACACTACACTACACTACACTACACTACACTACACTACACTACACTACACTACACTACAATACAATACAATTCAATTCAATTCAATTCAATTCAACAGAATTCAATACATAATATTAAGTACCCAAGTAGGAAATTAGTTTCTGCTTCATTAATGGAAACTATCGTTTTACTCATTGTAAATAGAAATACTGTGATGTTCAAGCTATATTCCATAATGCCTAAATCGAAGTATGGAGGACCAAATTGTTTAACATATATATATTGTCATCTGCGACACAGAACCAAGTGTTGATGTCGTGAAATATGACCCCATCTTTTCCAGGCAGATACCTTTTTGCAATAGCGTCCTTGTATGAAGCAATACGCCTTAGGGGAAATCCTGATAGGAAACGAAAGACCTTAAATATTGTATCAACTGCAAAATATATACTCTAAAAAACAGATCCTGCTAAATGTCACTACAAACAAATGAAAACTTCACCATATGAAAATTGAAATTGTCTCTTTTGTTTAGAAGTATAATATTGTCAACCAATCATCATTGTCAATTTCTGCATGAAGTAGCCTGATGTGTACATATGGTATCGGTTTTCACAATCGAATCAAAATATAGTTCTCTGTTTTGTTATTCTCATATGTACGAGCATGCAAGTTATTGTAGATATGACTTTTAATTAGATTGCAGTTTTTCTTATGTTTGTGCTCACCGGAATCTATTTGCATCAACTATTGCCACTCTTTAACATTGTAGACCGGAATATCATTCATTATTATTTTTTTTTTATGCCTTATTTATGGGCATTATGTATTCTGGTCTGTGCGTTCGTTCGTCCGTCTGTCCCGCTTCATGTTTAAGTTTTTGGTCGAGGTTACATATAAGTTTTTGATGAAATTGAAGTTCAATCAAATTGAAACACATGTTCACTATGATATGATCGGTCTAATTTTTGGACACTTTGTTTGGCTTGCAATATCGTTTGTAACTATATACAACTTAATACAGACATGACATGATGTACAAGTACCAAATATAGTGGTTCTATTGCTAATAGAATCTGAGAAACAGATGAAACTAAAAAATCCTTACATTGACTAATGAACCGTAAAAATGAAGTCATTGTCATATGAACCCTACCAGACAAATATGTACACCTTACAATCATTCCATACACCAAATAAAGTTGACCAATTGCTTACTGTATAGTTCGAAATGTGTTGTTTTTTTTAACAACAGTTGTAATATTTCGCTGGACACTCAAATTATATTTATGAAAATATGAAAAACAACAGCAGAACATAAATGATGGGAAATTTTTGTTAAAGTCTTCAGAAGTAAATCTTTACTCTTGAACAGCTGGGGATGAGTTTGAATCTTTTACAATGCAGGGACGTTTGACGCTCCAGCTACCTCCACCAATACAAACTGACCACCATGAAATACCACAATAGTGTTGAAAATGACGCTAAACCACAATCAATCAATCAGTCTTGAACAGCCTTTTCAATATCTCATAATTATCTGTCTACAATGACTTGGGTATTTCAGACATACCATGTAAAATATCTTGAACAACCTTTTCAATATCATATAATCATCTGTCTATTTCATAAATTGTAAATTTTACGGACGCCATCACTGGTTGGTTGACCGTTATGGGATAATCGTTTCACATATGCTATTGGATATGTTCCTTATGTGGTAGCTACAATACCCTTTCCCTTTTCATGAATGTGACCTACTGAATAAGACTGTTTACCAGATTTGTAATAACATAAGCAACATGACGGGGGACACATGTGGAGCAAGATCGGCTTAACCCTTCTGGAGCTCCAAGTTTTTGGTGGGGTTCATGTTGCTTAGTCTTTAGTTTTCTATGTTGCGTCTTTTGTACTATTATTTTTCTGTTTGTTTTTTTCTATTTTTAGCCATGGTTTTGTAACTTTATTTTCTATCTATGAGTTTGACTCTCCCTCTGGTATCTTTTGCCCCTCTTTCATACATATCATGTAAAAAAAGGAAAAACAATGGTGAAGATATATTGTTTATTGGAAGCCTCATGAGATGAAAACATATTTTTATATAGAAATAACAAAACAAAATGGAATGTGAAATATAACAACGAAATACCAAATTTAACTAAAATCATATAATGCATAAAATAGAACAGTATGATGAAATAGTAAATTACTGATAGTAAAACTACTTAAATAGGTTATTCATGATAATTTAAAGATAAAATGTTAGAACATGATATAAATATACTCAATCAAGAACAGATATACAAAATTATCATAAAGAAAGAGTTTAAATGAGGTAATGTTAAACATCAAGGGAGATAATGTGTTGTTCAACAACAGTTACTTCCCTTGCACTTTTAAATGAATTTGTTCATTGCTTTACATATGATACAAAGCCCATTATTTTTCTTATAGTCTAAACTACAAAAAAGTATATATCAAAATACTAATATTATTAATTTATACTAATTTTAACTACTTGAGCAAATGTCAAGGTATCCAAGATAGGTTCCCTTTTCAGTCTGAATAAATAACTATTTGTTCATACAATGATTTTTTTCTGTCTTTTCTGTGGTTAAAAAAACCTCAGGGTTTTATTTGTTTTTTTTGCAATCATTTTAATAATAAAAAAATTACAAACATCTCAAGCCTATAATTCTTATGGATATAATTGAAAAGTATTTGGCCTATGAGCTCATGTCGTCTGCTCTTTCAAACAAGAAATGAATTCAAAATCTAAGAGATATCAGGTTAAGCAAGAGTAGCCTACCTTTATATGTGAACACACGCTTACATATTAATGTGTTAGCTCTCTTACGAAATGATACATTTAATATATTAAATGTATCATGAATACAATAATTTTTCTCACCAGAAATACTTCATGTGCCCCTTGATATCATTCTGTCATCACAAATAACTCATAAAATGAATAATATAAATAAAAATAAATATATCTTTAAATAATTAAAAAAAATAGTACACAACCATTTTATAAGTTAGTAAAATTACACAAATTTTTCACACATTCTTTCTATGAAGATTACAAATAAAACATATGAAAAAAAACAAACATCCATCTGAGAAGACAATCATTGAAGCAAATAATGTCTACCAATACATATACTTGGATATATATGAAGACTGCTATTTCTCTAAAAAAAAAATATACATTTCTGTTTTCATCAATCAATTTTCTAACGTGTGGAGCACTCTTCAAAAACTATATATATATTATCTTTAATAGATAACTTGATTAACGGTATCTTAAAATATTCTTTGAAAATTCTGTTTTGAAATGTAAATTATAAATGTAATCAAGTTACTAAGATACTATAGATATCCCAGACACCATAAAAGTGTTTTAAAATCATCATCTTATAAGGGTTTATTACTACACAGTAGTATCACTGAGAAGAAACATCAAAATCATGAAAAATAAAATCTATAGCAGTTAACTTCATTATTTTGGGTTGATTTTATGGGTACAGGGGAACTATGGGTTTAAATGTTAAGAAAATTACAAATTTTTGTATTTAGGAATACATGCAGACTTTTTCAAAACCATGGAATTAAATATCCTCAATAATGCAAGTTTTCCTAAATCCATGCAAATTGGTATGTACTCACGAAAATAATTGAATTCACAGTAAACACAAATTCTTAACAAATTAACTTTCAACGGTATAAACATTACAGTTTCAGTGTTCATGAATGGAGCCATACACATCCTTTTCACTCTAAATCTGCATTTAGATGAATGCAGACAGTAATAAGAAATGTGTAGGCTGATGGAATTGAGAGTTTATCTTTTCTTCAGGTGATTTGACTATTGTACTAAAATGGGTGATAAAACTATTTAAAGCATTTATATTCGTTGTGATTTTGTACATGTGTATCCAAAAATTCAATTTCTGTTATAGCTTATAAAATGCAATACTGCAGCACCTATCAACAATGATAACTATGTACACACTGATTGAAGACACACAAAAAATCTGAGTATCAAATAATTACATTTAAGGTGGTACCTAACACTACAGGGAGATAACTCTGTAAAGTCAGCTAAAAGTTTTAATTACATTGTGTTGTAAAGGAAATATTAAGCTTCTCAATGATCAAAATTGGTGTTTGTCAAATTGCTATATAACCAGTGTAATTTTTCTGACAAAACGGTTGGTTCAATTTTTTTTTTTTTTTTAAATTTTTGTTAAAGTTTCAAAGTAAATACTTTGACAAAATTTTATGAAAATTAAACGAGCCAAATTAATTTTAGTGAAAGTGTTGGGTACCACCTTAAGCTTTCCCAATTCTGGCTATTTTTTTTTTTCAACATCTTTTAATTTTATATTACTCTTACAAATAATGCATTTTAGACTTAAAAGGGTACAGATCTAGATCACCTAAGGGAATCAACTACCCCGAAATTTCTTGAGTCAAGGAATTTGTCAAATAATAGAAAAGTTTGTTTGCATTTAATCAAAGGACAAGATTAGGGTTAGTTGACACCTCCCCAGACCAATTTGAAATATAGGATTTATACAATTATTGTTATTATATATTTGAGTATATACATGTACTGGGTAGTATAATTAATTGCTTGACATGGGCTTGTCTATAACAAAGTAAACCTGACTGCACTATTTTGTACAAAACCTCAACCGTACAGTTTAGGCCTGGAAGATATAGCTATAAAGCCAATGAAAATAGGTTTTTGATAGCATTTTATGCAATCATTTCCCCAAAAAATATGAAACACTGATCAAAATAATAAAAATCAATACAATAAAATAATAATATGTTTATACAAAGTTCCAACTGCAAATTCTGGATTAACATATGCATGCATGTACATATTCAGGGGTTCTATTTATGCAAATAATATACATGATATTTCCAACAGATTACATTTTTACATTTTGAGCTTTTAATACTGTCTGATCTATAAAATAGTACATGTACTATAAAAAAAATATTAAAATACTTATTGACATTAAAATTGTTTTCTCCAAATTGTTTTTTGTTCAAATTGTAAATAACATTGTTGAACATACAAATATTTCATGGTATACACACAAACAATAATTATATTCAGCTACAGTCATGACAGTAGGAATCGCTTTCACACATTTTCTAACGTATACTTACATTATCAGTGTTCCAGCTAGGTTTTCAAAAGGGCAGGGTGCCAATCCTGAAAAAGGGCATTTAACGCACGATATGATAATATGAAAAGGGCATATTTTAATAAAACATTTGTGTTTATTCGTTGAATCACAGGTTATACAAGAACAACATCGTTAGCCCATATAGAACTCTATCTTTCTACTTTTAAGGCTGAAAAACTTGTCAAGCAGCTTGTCACACAAGTTTTTTTATCATTGCTTGGCACAGTTGAACTTTATATGCAGTATGTTTTGAAAGGAGATCTGTTTCATACTGTTTCTATGGTCTACCACATTTTACCAGTTTCACCTTTCTACCCCTGCTGTGCTTGATGGCAATACAGCACAAAACAGCTGTGCTCAGTAAATTCACAATTTTAGGATATAAAGCAACAGTGAAAAATAGTATCAAAAATAAAGAATACAGAAAAAGATGACCAAGGCACCCTACCAACACTGCTACTAAGACCCTCTTTAACTTTTCCCATAACTCAAAATAAATACCTAAACATATATATTCTTAAGCAAGAAGTATGGAGACACATTTTAGAATATGTAAATGGGTTACTCAATGCTAGGAAAAAAATCAGATTGAGTTATTTTTCTTTATTCGGGTGTGCTCCTTCTTTGGAGGATTATAAACAGTACGTAAATATGATGTAAATATGATCACAATATGGCGGTCGATTTTGTTATTTTCGTATCAAAAATGAAGGCAGTCAATGACAAATACGTCTGAATTTTCTGTTTATTTTACAGAAAACAAGTAAAACAATGTCTTCAACGAGTTTATAATGGTTTTCCAACTTTCTGTCATTACATTTCTTCCATGAAACTACGGTAAACATATCGCAAATTGTGCCCAAGTTGTTGTATGCACATTTCTTCAAAGATAATTGCCAACTGACCGATTCTATTTGAACGAATTAATGTTGATGATCATTAATGACCCATCCGATAAACGGATTACCTATAACAACAGATTATGACACCAGTTGTAACCATTGATTAGCTTGGGGTGGTAAACAAAGTCATAATCTTTTCCCCAGGTAAAATTTAGTAATTAGCGTATCATATCAATACGCAAATTAATATGCAATCAATCTTCAAAAAAGGCAGGGCGCCCTGGAAACTGTAAAAAGGGCACAGGGCGCCACTCGGAAAAGGGCAGGCGCCGCGCCCTCTGAAAACGGCCTAGCTGGAACACTGATTATTAAAACAATGAATTTTGACACAATCAAGATTCAAATATGAAACTGGCTTTCAGGAAAATGATATGTTTACATGGTACAATATGCATAACTAATAATATTTCTTATTTATCTATTGAAATTTTAAGTGGAATGTATGACTGAATAACAAAATTTTAGATTACCTAATCAAGTACAAAAAAATGTAGCATTTCTATAATTTGTAGATCACCTAGATGAACTAGTGTCTACATGTAGATGGGGTAAGATAACTTCTAGAGGGTAAATTAAAAAAGAAGTACTTTCAGAGGAGAATATTTAGTATGTAAGAATCATAAAAGAGATATTTATATTAAGTTCCATAAAATAGTACACGTTTGTCTTTTTTAAAATTACACAAGTAATTTAGTTTATAAATTTTGATCTATTGTACATGTATAATTCATGATAATTCAAAATGTATTGGAGAAAACAGTTAAAAAATTGGGGAATCAGTGATTCAAAAAGATGTGCCACTGATCTTAGTCATCTAAGAGGTTTAAGATTTGAAATGCATACTAGTTAGGAATAGTTTAAGATAAAGTGTGATTAAAAATGTGGCAAAATCTTAACTTATTCCCATGACTTTATCGATACAATAAGATATAAAGTAAGTTTTAAAATACAGGCAAAATATGTCAGTAATTCAAAAGAATCAATAAATTAAGAATACAATAACAAGTTTGATATGCAAAAGTATCATTCCTAACAGCCTTCACCACTCAGATTTATATGTTGCTTTACAATGCTGTAACAGATACAAAATATAAAAGTTAAAAAAAAAAGCACCAATTTACAGTTTGGTTTTTGTAAACACTGAGATTTTGGCTTAGCTTTCAGCTAGAATAGCACTATTTAGTGACAGATAATACTGGTTTATTTTAAACAAATGTGCATTTAAAAAAGGAGATTACAAACATTTCCAAATCACATGCTCTTTATATATGATAAATAACGTTGAAAAATATAATACTAGTTGAGAGTATATTCTACAGATTTATATGTATTTTGCTGCACTGCTTTTTTACACAAGATATGATTGAATCATCCTTTCCTTTTTATTTTTGGAAGAACTACTGTAAATTCAGAAATATTTATGGCATTTTTTATTGTGATCTTGTCATTTTAGACTTAAATGTGAATTTAATTTTTGTGATATTGAGAAAAAATCCTGTTAAATTCATATCAAATTTCAAAATGCATGTTTACAATTTATAATAACGTTAACCCTGTCACGTTTTCACATAATAAAAACATTGCAATAATTTCTGAATTTACAGTTTAATACTGTAAATTCAGAAATTATTGCACTGTTTTCATTACTATTGAACTTTAAGATTAAGAAAGTTGGTTTGAAAGATGCAAAAAATGCATTGATAAAACCTTCTATCACAAATACAGAACCAATTTATGAGTAAAGTCCTTTAACCAAGATCTACCACCTAGCTTTTACCATTATTACTTAGTAATAATAATAAACATATTTAGCCACATAGATACATGTATGCAAATGAGATACTGTTAGTGATTTTATAATAGAAGTTATGATAAACGATAATTAAGAAAATGAATACAATGAGACATTAATTATGCATGCTCCCATTTCCATTTTTAGCTTTCCTAATGCCATATAAAAAAATAATATGATGCAAATGTTATTACCCTTAAGACATGTCAGATCTTGCTTTTCAGAAAACCATAACAAAAATGTAATAGTTACATTTAGCAAACTTATCTTAACATACATGTATATCCCACCACTATACTTTTTGACTTGTGACATCTACGTCTGATTAGACAATACAATGGAACTAAAGATGAAGGTTGAGTCAATGTATCAATTAAAATGTGCTTTCTTTACAAGATATGGAAACAAAATTGAGTACATCAAGATTTAAAATACCATTGAAAATTCATCAACTTGTAAACACCCAAACAAAATCTGAATTATACTGTTGGTCATTCATTCTCATGGAATTGATCAAATCTATTATTATCTCAGCCTGTTAGTGAGTGTTGATGAAAATATATGGATAGAGATATTCCAAATCCTCCTAGCCCCATATTTGTTTAGAAATAAAAACCATAGTAACCATTCAAAACGGGTTATTTTTTATGGTACTCTTGTGAAAAAAATTACCATAAACACATCAAATTCTGAAGCAAAAAAGGAACATTTAATTTAAATAATACATAGACTCTTTCAATTTAACTGTAGGACTGAGTGTGGGAAAAAGAAATCTTAAGTGAATAATGGTACCAGACTCATTCAAAATTCAACAGCATTTTTAAACCTGGTGTAATAGTCATTTCATCATTTACAAATATTTATAAAAGCAAATGAATCAGAATTGTGTATTAGAAAATCTTTTGCCATCAGATCCTATTCCACTGCCATTTGAGCGATTTGATGGTGATCTTGGAAGAGAGTCTGGAGGTATGTTACTTTCCAAATAATCATCATCAAATTTCATCACTTTTAATTTTTTCAAATTTGTCTGATGCTGTGCAGTTAGCTTACGATTTACATCTTCTGGTAGTTTCCAGCTTGTAACACCAGCCTCATTTTGAAAAAATACCCTCCCATAAGTTGCAGCATCTTTACTACGATGCACTGTCCAACCCAGTGGTAAATCAGATATGTCTCTTGGAATTCCACAGTCACATCTTTCACTGTCACGTATGACTTTTTTCAGTTCTTCTTTTATACTTTTATCAACGTTTCTTGCTTCAGAATAATATGGGTTTACATCACTTTGAGGAATTTGAGGAATCGGAGGCGGAGGACGTTTAGCAATGTCATCATTTGGTGAAGTTGGAGATGGTAGCTGTGGAAATGAACCACCACTTGGTCCTAATGTCCAGTTAGAATGAAATGACCCATCTTTATTAATACTATTACTCGATGCACCTTTAGGAATTGGTATAGGTCCACTATTGCTATGAAAAAGAGGCGTAGCTGAGCTCATAGAACCTGTATCAGTAAAAACAGACATCTGACTATTAAAACTTTCTTGACTTCCTCTCCGAACATGGTTCCTTTCAGGCAAAGGTGGTCTTTCATCATTCCCCCCTACACATGCTGAACGTCCCCCACCAGAACCCTGACTATTAATTGTGTGATAAGAACCACCTGAAGAAGATCGACTTTGTTGATAATTGGATGGTGTTAGTGGATAAAGAAATCGTACATGGGTGACTTTCTGTAAGTTTTTCACATCATGATCATAGTAGTATCTAATGAGTTCATCAACACTGTGAAACTTCTTTTCCTTTACAAGGTAGTACTTTTTTAGAGCACCTGTTCCTTCTATGACAATGTTTGTATGTCTCACTGTTTTATCTGCCACTCTGAAAAGAAATCAAAATCATAATTAGTGATTTTATGTTTATAGAAAAATAAGATGTGGTATGATTTCCAATGAAACAATCACTCAAATCCACTGTATAGACCAAATAATACAGAAACTAATAACTATAGGTCACTGTACAGCCTTCAAAAATTAGCAAAGCACATACCACAGTGACACTGTTTGTTTTTAAGTGATAACCGCCACTTTCATTGAGAATAAGAATCATCATGAAACGTGTACTTACATTTACCATGAGAAACCTGACATGTAAAACTAATGAAGCAGGATTTGCTTACCCTTCAGGAACACCAGAAATCACCCCCATTTTTAGTGAGGTTTGTTTTTGCCTAGTTTACAGGTTCCTATGTGGTGTTTTGTGACTTTGTTTGCTTTTAGTGGTCTTTAATTTTTTGCCATGGTATTGTTTTGAAGTTTTAAATGTTCCTTTCCTGTCTTTGAGATTCATTTTGTACTTGTATCATTGGGACCACTTTTAATTAAGGAAAGAAGCCAGAGTGTCAAGTAAGAATCATCAACCATCAAAAGGACAACCTAGCAATCCTGGTCAATTAAAATTGGAGTCTAACATACACATCTCCATGAGCAGGGGTTTAATCTATCAACTTCAATGTTGACATGCAGATAATCATTTCCTTGTAACGATATGGTTTTTTTTTCATACAAATAGCTTTTAATTCATTTTATGTATCTATAGTATTTTTCAAAGTATCAACAATGGAAGTTTGAATTTTAAAACAAATATTACAAATACTGTTGCATGTTTCATACTTATAATAAATTGAATATATCTTTCCCATATTAATGCAGTTTTTTTTTATTCGATTTAAAAAATCTGACATGGGAGAATTCATAAGTATCATAAGTATCAAAATCTCCTGTTTTATCATGTTTATCAAAATATATTCTACTAAAGCTGGTACAGGGCTCAAAATAAATTAATCTCATATTTTGGCAATAGATTCAATGTAGCAAATGCATTTAGTATAACATGTTGTAAACTAAATGCAATACTCTTCCTGCTTCAATTTTCAAATTAATATACTGGTAACAAAAGTAACTCTGTGTTAATATATTTGTAAACTGACTAAGACATGCAAAAAGGTAGTTTATAAAACATATGCTAATTTAAAATCCTGGTATTGAGGAAGGTTGTTTATGATTTAAAATGTTTCTTCCCTATTCATTCATACATACTGTATATAAAGACATAATCATTGGATCATTGGTATGCAAGAATTTAAGTATGTCAGTCTGAACTTTAAATTATCGGTGAAATAATTTCGTTGAATAGATAATCATACATAAAATAATGATTTATGCTTTTAAATTTTTTCAAACATTTAAATAGGGGCAAAATATCTGTTCTAGATTTATATGTGATTATTCTATTCAAATATTTCATATTTGATCCCTTTGTCTAAATTAAAAGAATGGAGATTTTAGGTTTAAAAAGTTTTCATCTCTGATAAGAAATTTGTTTGTCTGGAAAAAGATAACCTATAAATTTTTAACAAACAGTGAACCCATTTATTTTATTATGTTAAATCCCAGATATCAAACTTAGCATAATTACAATTCATACAAAGGGATCAATCCAAACTAGAGGGCTCCAAGGATATTTTTATTTACAAATGCATGAAATAATGCAACTGTTATCCTTTTGCTTCAGTTTTAGAAATTGAAGTCAAACTGCTTTTTTTTCCCTAAGTTCTATTTTTAGCCATGTCTGCTTTGTTGTTTGGCAGGCAAAGTCATTGGACACATTTTTTAAACAGATACCCTAATGCTGAAAGAGGCTAAATTTGATGAAATTTGTCTCAGTTGTTTCCAGAGAAGACTTTTGTAAAGGATTACAAAAGTTTACGAAAAATTGTTAAATTTGACTTTAAAGGGCAATAACTCCTTATGAGGTCAACTGACCATTTTGGTCATGGTTACTTATTTGTAGAGACTTTGCTGAACATTATTGCTGTTTATAATAATATTCAAGATAATAACCAAACTTTTTTTGTTCGATCAATATAACCAGTAAATAAATTTGTTTAAGAAAATCAAAGGCCTATTGCATTAATATATAAGTTGTCAATACCATTAGTTTTCTACAAGGAATAATATTCACTATCATAGTCATAAAAATATAATTGGAAGAAGGTTATCTCCCTTCTTGGAAAGTAAAACTGTATTGTAGCAAAGGAGCCTAATAAAGAGTCAACCATTAGCAGTTTTTAATCCAGTTGTTTTAAAGATAATATTTGGTTTATATACCAGTAAGTATAAAAATATAATAATTGTCTTTTGTCTTAGATCATTCATGTCAACTTAATTATAAAGTAAGAAATGTTTACACGGTGTTTTACTATCTCGTCATTATTCCACTCCAGCAGGGGGTTACTTCCTATATTTTATCCAGATTTTAGCAAGTTATATAGAAACAAATTTCATGATATTAACTTGACTGCTGGACCTTCAAGCCTTATTCATGACAACCAAGCATTTTGAAATTTTAGCCTTAAATGTGGCACACCTTTTGATGGTAGAGTATTAAAGTAACATAAATAAACTTTCTTGTCACATATCTATAATTAGTTTGTGACAAAAACAAACCACAAACTTAATATACACATAGCAAAGAAATAACAATTCTAAAAGAAATTAAAAAGCAAATGAAGGTCTTTCCACTTAAATTAACTGAAAATGTTAATAAAAAACAATATATCCTGGCTTCAATGATAGCTTATCACACACTGATTTTGAAAATACAATGTTTGAGAAACTTTTTTCATCAATTAAGGGAGACACATGTAATATAAAAAAAAGAAGATGTGGTATGATTGCCAATTAGACAACTGTCCACAAGAGACCAAAATGACAAAGACATTAACAACTATAGGTTACCGTATGGCCTTCAACAATGAGCAAAGCCCATACCACATAGTCAGCTATAAAAGGCCCCGATATGACACTGTAAAACAATTCAAACGAGAAAACTAACGGCCTTATTTATATAAAAAAAATAATCGAAAAGCAAATATGTAACACATAAACAAACGAAAACCACTGAATTACAGGCTCCTGACTTGGGACAAGCATATACATAAATAATGTGGCAGGGTTAAACATGTTAGTGGGATCCCAACCCTCCCCCTAACCTACAATGTAGGACCGTGGTATAACAGTACAACATAAGAACAAACTATAATCAAAGAGCTGAAAGCTCTGAGGAAAAATGACGCCACTGTCTCTAATATTGGGATATTTTTTATGCAAGTCTTGATTTTCACATACCGTAATTAGTTTAACAATACAACATGTCTCGTAAGCATATAATTGATATTCGTGTATGTGTGTGTGTGAAGTGAAGATGACAACTGGCTGGGTTTTTTTAAGACAAATGAATACATGGAATAGGTCAAGACTACCTGAATTGTACAAATAAATACTGTAGAAAGGCTTGTATATTTCTCACTGGTACATAGTCTGAACCCCCTTCTCCCCACAAAATTTTAGGTAAATGATTTTTTTTTTTTACTGTTATCAAAGGTCTAATGAAACTCAGGTAATTTCAAAGAATTCTAGTCAAACCGGCACCTGGTTAAATTAGCACCCGGTATAGTCAAATCGGCACCTGGTTAAATCGACACCTGATATGGTCAATTCGTCACCCATGTTAAATATATATTTTTAACAGTATTTTAAGCAAAAAGAGTAAAAATAAGAAAGGGGTTGCCAGAATTTTGTTCAGAATTTAAGCAAAAAGAGTTAAATACCTATAAATGAAGGGATTGTCCAAAAAACTTTCACATTTTTGGGGGTTCATGTACATTTTGTATATATTTATTTTTCTCAACTTTAGAAAAGTGTATTTTTAATCATATATATGGGGTATTGGATATTTTTTATGCATTTTTTAACCAGTTGAGCATTTTACAGGATTGTTGGTTTAATGCTGTATAAACTTTCCTGAAAAAAACACCTTAAATTTGCTAATTATTTGGCATGAAAGTTTGATTTATTGAAAGGGACTCCATAGTTTTCCATATTTTATTTTTCTAATTGTCTCATTGTTAAAACAACAGCTTGGGTAAGGGCTTCGTTGTTTACCTTTATAAATACACAACAGCACATAAACGGGCGATATCTTTTTGCGCCAAAAAGTAACTCATTTGCGCCACAACTTAATTGCGCCAATACCTCTTTTGCGCCACCTAATTTTCAAAACTATAGGTATCATTTGCGCGAATAAAATAATCATCTAATTGCGCCAATTTTATATATTTTTATTTATATATAACAACTAAATGATTGACTAGGTACCAACAGCAAAAAATTCCTCTGACATTGTAAACTGAAATTTCAAATTAGCCTCGCATTCTAATAAAATTATACCGCTTTCTGGATCGTTACACAATACAAAGTCATCATCTTTGTTTGTAACAACACCAATATCATCCAATATTCTGTGAAATTCTGCTCGATTTTTAGATTAAGCCGGACACAGTTTTCTTCTCTCTCTATACATAGACTGACACACATATTTTAACTCTTTCTTTTCTAAATTTTCTTCTTCAATTTTGAAGATCTCTGAATTTATTATTTTTGAAGGTCGCTCTGACAACACATTGGTTGCTTTTATTTTACACGCAGTTCTCAAAATTTGACGTTCTAATTTCTGGACACTGATAATGAAAAAATTATATTTCTTTCTACAAATGAAAATATGGTAATTTATACTGCGAAAAAAATGTTTTATAGTCTCTCAAAACTCTTTATAGAGTGGCTCTTGTTGTATTTTATACTCGTGATAGTTGACTTGTATTTGCATTATAATTTTAAGAAAAAAATGTTTTATAGTCTCTCAAAACTCTTTATTGAGTGGCTCTTGTTGTTAACTTGTGTTTTAAAAAGCTGTATATTTTATATGAAACAAGTGGCGAGACTTTAATAAAGTATTTGTCTTGTCTTGTCTTGATATAGGTAAAACATGTACAGGTATGATATAGGTAAAAAATATTAACAGGTAAATGCGGCGCAATTTCATTTCATTTATTGGCGCAATTAATACCATCAAAATAAAAGAGAGTGGCGCAATTAATACCTTTTCAAAACTGCAATTGGCGCAAATTGATTCTGCCCACATAAACTATGTACTTGGTAAAATTTATTAATCAATTGAATAGAAAATATTATAACAAATATAATTGGATGCCGATTTGACTTGTACATTTCAAATCCTCTGCGATCGTTTGCGGTATTTTCTTGAGAAAACCTGTTTTCCATCATCAAACAGAAGTAGAAACTGCTGATTCTAGAACGCTTCATGATTGTTAAAATAAGTTTAATTCACTTAAAAAATAATTTGAAACTTGCAATGTTTAAAACAAGAAGTTTAAAAAGCATGTGTAAAAGAAGAAATTAACCAGTGAGAGTCGAAATCCGTACCTGACAGATATCACTATAATACGACTTTGAAAGTAAAACAGTCCATCCTTTTGTAAAACAGTCTTTATTATACCTATCACATTAATGTTTTTAAGGGTCTTAAGCTTATACAAACCATATAAGTCGGTATGAAACACCAAAACGGAATGAACAATAACCGAATATGTTTTGTGGTTTACAAATTCTAAGCTGGTTTTCGGTTGTCTTTTTTACTATGTTTGGATCGTTTCAATCTAGCAGATACCAGTTTATTTCAAATGCATTGAAAAGAAACAAGAAATTTGTAATGAAAGGTTTAGTTTTTATATTAATCAGTTTTACTTTGATATTAAATAGAAATAACTATTAATATGGAAGAGTTAAAATTATTAGTTTAAAATTGTTCTCTTATTTCTTGCTTATTGTACTCTATAGTCCGCACCCCCTCTGGAAGGTCCAATTTTGGAGAATAAAACCGCAGACTATACAAGCCTTTCTACGGACAGGTCAACATTTTTGTTGTAAATAAAATAAAGTAAGTAAACTGGTTCCCTTCCGACTACAAAATTTTGTTCAAGTGCAGCGGAATACAAGCAGATACCAGTTAGTTTGTAAAATAATAAATATGAAACCAAGTGCGGTAGGCGGAGGCAATAATTGACTTCCTGTTGTTCTGGTCAATGGTATCGGAATAATGCCGCTGAAGCGTCATTTTCCAAAATTCACTTGAAAAAGGCTTAACTCATCAGATGGACAAAAATACAAGTGGATGTGGCCGGGTACTTGAACATCCAGACAACAAAAAGACACTAACCACAAATAAGCCACTTCCGTTTAAAATCAAAGTATTATCTTATATTTCAAAACCCCATTTTTCTCAAATCTTTATTTTTTTGTCTATTTTCTTCTATTCTTCATTCTGCACTTTTTGCCTATTACTGTGTGTTGCATACCCTTCTCCCCTTTCCCACATGGTAAAGATCATAAAAATCAAAGCAAAAAAAATGAAATTGAATTACATCATTGACACTGTGCAAAAAAGTTCATTCAAATGGATAAATTGAATGACACAGCAGAGAGTGGGTATATATGCAGGCCAAAACATTACAAATACAATGATATATGTCATGTATGTACTTACACAACAGAAACTGTTAGCATAGATCTATTCTTAAAACTTGGTCTGACCAGAAAAACTCCAACTTTGGACTTTGATTTATGGAGCAAGTAGTCAGCAACCTGGAAAACAAATCATGAACATGTACAGTAAATAAGGTAAAGAAGGCATGATTAGGCAATATTTTTGGATTTTAATGAAATTTCGTTTTTTATAATTAATGAATACATTTAAAAATCAATGAAGATTGAACTGTATCAGTCTATCAGAATTTCAGAAAACCAAGAAAATATATGATATTTATATTATCACATTTTACTTCCAGAGATAAATCAATTACTGTAAACAAACTTATTTTTGGGTTAAGTCCATTCTAGTGTATTTCAAACTATATTTTTGTTTCTATTCTCTAATAGGCAGAGCATAGCGACATAGTGGTAGGTAAGTTGAAAAAAAAGTCAAAATCCCATTATGATACAAAACGGGCCATTGCAGTTAAATAATCCAAATATGGTCTAAGTCCCATAACTCCAGTAACAATTTTTAAAGAACACCATTGCATACCCATTTCCCTTTGCTTTCCAGGTAGATCTGGTGTCTTTTTTTAAAGGCATCCCTTTTGGGCATGTTGCAAAATACTTTTCTGATTTTAAAAATTGTTAATACAGTATCATTTAACATACAAAAAAACATCTAAAACTTCTTTTAACTCTTTATCTACCACTGACGGATATATACGCGGTTATTAAGGTTTATGTACCCTTCTGTAGCCATTTTTGTACGAACTTTTCAAACTTCAATTGTATCAAAACTACAGATATAATGAATAATAGAGATAGGCCATTTTGTACATATTCCAAGGGGAAACTTGATGCAAAGCATTATTTTTTACTGTTCCATTGCATTTAATAGAAAAAGAGGACTTTGTGGCAATTAAATCAAGATTTTTATAGAAAATCCACAGCCTTTATCCTTGTACTCTCATATTTGGTAATTTGATGACTGATAGATATAGGATTATTGCATGCAGTGCTAGCATTGATTTCCTTAAAACAAGTTTATAAATGTAGTTATTGGTTAAGACAAGTATAAATATGGCAAAAATCAAGTACACCTTTTAGGGTGCGCTCGACTTTAGTGACTCAGCACGAGGTGTTTTGGAATTCACAGGTTTCTTAGAACTTTTTGTAAAAAATAAACACTGGCACATCATAGAAAATCAAGTGAGTAATTTATGTTTCAAATTTTATAACAAAAATCTCTGTATTAAAGGCTGTGGATTTTCTATAAAAATCTTGATTTATTTGCCACAAAGTCCTCTTTTTCTATCAAATGCAACGAAACAGTAAAAAATAATGCTTTGCATCAAGTTTCCCCTTGGAACATGTACTAAATGGCCTATCTCTATTATTTATTATATCTTTAGTTTTGATACAATTGAGGTTTGAAAAATTCGTACAAAAATGGCTACAGAAGGGTACATAAACCTTAACACCATTTAGTTCGTAGTGACTGATAAATCCACTTGCCAGTCGACCTGTGTATTCGCAGTGACTGATCTATCCGCTGTAATCAATGCATGCGCAGTCGTGTTGACGGATATTCCCGTAAAATATACCACTGTCAAAACTCTTTAGATTGGACAATACCTAGGGGGAATCCCGAAATGAACCAATCAAATTCGGTTTAACAAATGAATAAACTTTCAACTTGTATATTCCTTTCCATTGAAAGGTAATATGTTTACATTAAAATACATTGTTTTTAACACGTGTTTTTGTTTGCGAAATGCGATTGAAACAATGGCCGTTAAATGGGCTTCATTCTTCGAATCGGAGGAAGAAGATGAAGAGTTTGAGGGTTTTAAGCAGTCTGATATAGACGAAAGTGAAGTTAAAAGTATCGGCAGTTATATCAGTTAATCGGAAATAGTAAGCGAGGAACCGGAGTTGGATAACGACATTTGGACAAATAATTTGTTTTTCAACATAGTTTATTGACTTAATTAGTGTACATAATTGGATCAAAATCAGAAATATAAAAATTCAAACAATTGTGAATTAAATGCATTTTTTATTTTTAATTTCTATACTGTTATTGCTTAATAATTTCATATTTAATTGCACCGTTGTAAAAATTATCTCTGGTAGTTAACCTACAAATCAGCTGCAGTAGCTAACTAATAAGCTGTGTGTAGTAATGAACTGTATGATCGCCTGTGGTAGATAAGAAGTTAAGAGTAAATAATAAAACAAATTAAGTGATGTTATGTATAATTAAAATTTCAGAAAAAAAATCCTTTTAAATCAAGGGCAGATAATTATATTGAATTTGACAATTTGTGTTTTTTTAGAATTTTATAAGAAAATAAAGCCCATATTCCAATATTTCAATTTGACATTTCAGTGATACAATGTATTTATGAAAAGCAATAAATCTCATTGAATTATAATCAATTTTATTAAGCTTAATGTTTTCTCAATAAAGAACAATCCCGAAAAGTTTCGGGATTTAAAGTAACTGTAATATCTTTAATTTCAATGTATTTTCATGAGAAAACACTGAATGTGATGCCCAGTTTTATAATGAAATTTGAAACAATGTAAGCCCAGATTGGCATTAAGTCTTTTACACAAGTTTAAGAAAAATCTATTGTCGAACATTTAGACACCCCAGCTACATTTACAGACACAATTCAAATCTCCAATATTCTATACTAAATATGATTCATACCTCATCTGTATTGCTAAAATTGCTATAAAAATAAGGAAGTTCTCTGCTTTCAATTGAGACAAGGCTACCATTGCTGGCCTCTGATGCAGGTAGTGGGCCGTTTGGAGTCTTCCCTCGTGGCATTTTTATAGATATTCATTTATACAGTTATGCTTATTCTAAATTCTGAAAAACAAAGCATTAAATTATTTGCATTTTTTTCTACAGTTAGAGTTGTATGATCTTTCAAATTAAAAAAATAATATGTTTTTTTTTATATTTCAGTCTTGATTTTTATTTGGTCGGGTTGTTGTCTCTTTGACACATTCCCCATTTCCATTCTCAATTTTATTCTTGAATGACGATGTTTTGCTATACAATATGTGTACATAGACTACCACATTCTTTCAAAATAAAATTGTACCATACAAATATTCAGAAATGAACTACAATGTACTATTGAATTGTTGTCTTTCTGTATCCTTATTCACCATGTTTACCAACTCTTTTTTCCATATGCAGTGACCTTTACCACAACATCTCTCATCAACTTAGGCTATCACACAGCGCAAGTGTGAAGGAAAAAACATGATGAAAAAATACAACAAACGTGGCAGGATGTTTGTATATACAATTGTATAATTGTATTTATAAGTACGTCTGAGTCAGTGACAACTCTACAACAGATGTATCCATCGGATCGCCATCAATGATGGTGATACATGGCTGTGTACATAATGTATATACAACTCGTCTAAACATCAACCCAACAATGTTAGATCTGTAAATTGTATATATATATATTTTGAAAAAAAAATGATAATACACCAAATCATTTGAATACTGTTAAGACCAGGTTACAGCAAACTTTTGTGAAAATTTGTTAACAAGCTCACCAGAGCTCATGTTTTGACCTGCTCTTAGACATGTTAAAACAAAAGTTATGAACATGATGAAGAATTTAAATAAATTTACTTACTTTAAACAGTTTTATGTGGACAAAAGGACATAAAGATATGTATGAGAATAGGTCTGAAGGGCACGGAAAGATGCTTTGTTGGATTTTTTTTAAATTTTGTAAGTCATGTAAGTTGTGAATGAAATGTTTGGTTATTTTAAAATTGTTTAGAAGATTTTTGTGACTTGGGCTGATAATATAAACGCACAAATGAAATATATATATTCTCTACACAACAAAACAGGTAGAAAGCATCAATTGCATTATAAAACTTATTTTATTACTCTAAAGGAATATTCAATATATATAGTCTACATGTAAATGATTTGCCAATACCCTAATTGACCCTGTAATCATTTTGAACTAGTTTCAATGAAACTGATCATGAATGAACATGAAAGCAGAAAATGCAAATTAATTTGTGTGTACAGTAGTGTTGGTAATCTTTCAGTTTTTTTTTGTTCCTTAAATTCTAATTCAATCTTTTCTAAAGGTTAAAACTTTTGAAATGAAAATCATTTTTTTTATTAAAAGTTGATTAAAATGCATAAATGAACAATGCATCACTTTCAACTTATCTGACTTAGTGACAGAGACAGGTTCCCATTACCCCTGGTTTAAAACCAGTCTAAAGTTGGAAAAAAGAAACAAATTGGGTTAAAAATGTTAAAAAAACAGAATTAAATTGGTAATTGGCAAATACATGTAGGCCATTATAAACTATTATATATGTATTTATTCTGCAATCAGCTAACTAATGCACAAATAGCAGGTACAAAAATAATGTTTTGCTTTATTTGTACTCGTACAAATAAAGTCTCCAGGTAGCCCTTTTCCATGTTGAGCAGGCATTAATGTGGATCATATTTCTTTTTCCGTACCAGTTCATTTTGGGATCCTCGTCACAGTGCATGTTTAAACTTTTTGATTTCTTTCAAAAATAAGAAACCAAGATTTAGATATTTTAAATAACTGAAGTTTCAAGTATTGGGAGTTAAATTCAGTATAAAAACAATATATGTACAAAGAATGTACATTGTCGGAAAATATCAAATTTATTTGTACTTGCTGCGAAAAAGCTCAGTGAGCCTTGCTTAATGTCTTGTTTCTAAAGCACATACAAATAAATCTATATTTTCTGACAATGACTTTATTATGTACATCCATTGTTTATTCATTTATACATGTAATTATATATATAAGTTTGTTTTAGTTATAGATGCTTTCTTCTTATCATTTACATATGTTTGTTGACTAAGTTTTTTGTTTATTTTGTCACGTGTGTTTAGTAGTTTAAGTTATGACAACAAAGTTTTCAGTTAGATGAATAATGATTAAATACAAAGAGTGACAATATACTATTTAATATGATAAGTCAAGCTGTAGCCTGCATCAATAATAATACAAGTTAATTAAAGATCTCTAAAAAATAAAATAAAAATATATGTTTTTCAAAGCATATTATTTAAAAACTGTAGGCAAGAATATCACAGTATCCTACTTACACTTTTTCTTAGCCTTGTTTAAGGATAATAATATTATTAAAATTTTAAGGAATAACCTCAAAGGTAAGGGATTTTCCAAAATTAATCAATACATTATCTTACAATAACAAACATGGTAGAACCACGTTAAAATACTTGTCGTGGACAATTTCCCGTATATTCCGTCCCAGGGGTCTATTTAAACGAAAATGGACTATTATCTCTTTTCGAATGTTTATATTTGAGGCAATCTACTGTCTTATATTACCATGTTTTCTTACAAACTTGCTGATATTTTCCATCAACAACAGGTCAACGAAAGCAACCAACCCGGAAGTTTATAAATAATACGCATGACAAGCGGATGTTCGGAATGTCTCGAAATAAACCAGTTTTACAGTTATGTACTGTTGAAACATACTTAAACTGTGAGTGTCGATATTTTTCGTGGAATTCAGTTTATACATTGCCACAGTTACCTGAATTTTCTAGCAATCAGCAAAGTTTTGTGTTTAAAGATCAAATTTATGGCCCAAGACTAAAAAAATATATTTGAATAAACTGGCCAAGGATTTCTATATAGAACCAGAGACATAAAAGATCATATAATACAATTGTTGTATTATATGTCTCTAATAGAACTTTAATATACTATTCCTGGGACTATTATACTAATTATAAGATCAAGGCACATTGTCACTGTCAAAAAAATATGATGTATCAATAAATAGCGCAGAAAAATTTGGTTGCCGATTATATAGGGAATCACTGAAGCATAACTGGAGCCGCCCGCCCCTTTTAGGTCAGTCAGCGCCCACTCCCTTATAAAAAGCTCTGGATCCGCCACTGATGTCTATCGTTTATTTATCATATATCGCACATCATGTTAGAAATCTGAAACGATGCATGAGTGTTTAATTGATTTAAATTGAGTTGATTATAACATGTCTCCTGTGCGGACGTGAAAGAAGCAACGCGATCAAGCGGACGTCAAAGAAAGCAACGTGATCAAACGGACGTCAAAGAAAGCAACGTAATTAAGCGGACGTCAAAGAAAGCAACGTGACAGCGGACGTCAAGGAGAACACTTGCTGGACGTCATTAGGGTCAGAGACATATATGTCTCTGTTAGGGTGAACTCGAAAGCCCTTAAATATCCGAACGTGTTATGGGAGCGAACGGACCCAGTACCTTAATTTTTTGTTTTACTCTTACGAAGAGTTTTTGGTTTAGAAAGAATAACACAATTATGTTTTATTGTTATCTTAGGTTTGCAATATATATGCGTTTTATAGGATAGCACTGGTTAGTACCAAGTTTGGTCTTAAGCGATTATAAGGTGTTGAATGACGGAATTTCGGAAGTTTTGACAATTTTAGTTTATGTTGAAAGCTTTTAGTTTAGTTCAAACATATTTTATTTGCTGAATTAAAGCAAAATGGATCTGACACACTGAGTAAATCATCATGACTGATGAAGTCTTATCCACAATACAATATAAATAAATACTGTTTACAATAATAGAATAATGCGCATGCATGTAAAGCAAACAGTATAGAGCTTTAATAATATAAGCTATACTATATAATGTTGTGAGCACCTCTTATTATGTTGCTACCACTGCATATAATGCTGATCATCAACATAAGGCAGTCATGGCGTTCCATAATTATAGGTCATTGTAGGTAAAAAAAAAAAAAAAAAAAAGAAGAGACAGAGAAAAAAAGTTTAAAAAAGTCATATAATTCTTTGATGATGACACCAGTGTTGATGATGATATTGTTCCGTGTCAGTATCAATAACGCTTTATGAAGGTACAAGACATCTGTTTGACCTTTTAGATGAAATTATGAACATGTTTGAACATTTGAATATTTTGTTCGTTGGAAAGGTCCAAGTTTCCGCTAATTTATAGTTTTGTATCTAAAACAAAGTTTTCGGAAAGCCAGTTAAGATTATCGAATAAGGTTTTCTATATGATGTATTTTGGACAGATGAAGAATTATGATGAACATCCTCAATATCTGACCCGCATTGTCAAGAAGGATCATTCATCATATACGCTCGAAAAGGTCATAGTCAAGTTAAGAATAAAGTGGAGTAACTGTATCGCAATTGCTTTAAGCAAGGAATTGTATAGTGACACTTTACAAATCCTTGCTTTAAGCTAATATTCAATTTCCTCGGGCTGTACAAATAAAACATTTCAACTTAACTTAGTAGAATATCGTTTTACAATTCTTTCTTAAATTTAGCAATAAAGTCGACCGGCTGCGAATTTTTGGATCAAGTTTATTCGACTCACGTAATAAGAGGGAATACACGATTCAATACAAATTGGAACAATAATATCACTAGTGACCATTTCGCAACAAATATTTGATTGTACTCTGGTGCATGTTTTTGGTTCATGTTAATTGCTATATATAACACATTTGTAATCTTCTTTGTCTTTTTTCAAAAAGAGATTCACAGCCAACCTCAGAGTATAAAGATTGAATATCGGTAGACCGGTAACTATTCTTGCGGCCTCTATAAACTACTTTTCGAATTTGTGTGAGTAGCATATTCCACAATTATTCCACACTTCCGTGGCATATTCAAAAATGTATCGAATTAAAACTAATGTATAGTTTTCTAAATTGTTTCGAGATACTTGGTATCTTAAGTTTATGTTAGTTTATGTACTACTTGTCATCTCAAATGTGTGTCGTCATTCGTAAATGTACATTGTTTCAAGATAAAAAAAAAAAAAAGGAAATACATGAACATATATCTGAGATTACTATAGTATATATGTAGTTATAAAACATTGAGACTAACCCGTGGATGACGATTTGTGGTCTTGGCACTACGATACTTTAATACACCATAGACTAGACTCATTGTTGAAGGGCGTACAGTTACCTATAGTGCGACAAATGAGTTGTTTGGGGCTATTTTTCAGGTTTTCAGGTCTTTGAACGCGCATGTTACTGTCGTGTCACTGTCGTGCCACTGCCGTGCCACTGCCGTACGATTGTTGTACGACGGTCGCATAATAGTCGTGGGTCATTCCCGCGTTTGGCTCCGACTCTGAATACTAGTATCTGGGAACAGTATATCTATATCTGCTAGTCACATAAAGAAGGCCCGATATTTTGTGTGCCATTTGTCATGCTTTCAATATTGTTCAGCGTCATTATAAGTTCGGTCCAAGTAAACGAAGTTTTTCGTATAAAGTTTATATTATAGTTCTGCGAATTTAAACCGTTCGATTCATGGCCTAAACCAACATCGAGCGTATCGCTGGTTCCTATACTGTTCATGGGCTCGAATCAACGCTAACAATACGATATTTTGCTCTTGTTGGGGTCTGGCAAGTCGTATATTCAGCAGGACTAATCATAATCGTTCTGGTGGAATAGCCATCTTCTTCTCCCGCCAAGTTGTCTTCTTCTTAATATAACGAAAATATGTTGCACGACGAACGTACCACTGTCGTACGACAGACAATCAATGTTGTGCGAGCATCGTAAGAAATTTGGTATTCGTGAGACAATCGTGCGACTGTATCAAGAGGGTCTTGGGACAGTCGCAGGGGCGGATCCAGCCATTTTAAAAAAAAGGGGGGGGTCCCAACCCAGGACAAAGGGGGGTTCCAACTATATGTCCCCATTCAAATGCATTGATCAGCCAAAAAAAGGGGGGGGGTTCCAACCCCCGGAACCCTCCCCTGGATCCGCCACTGAGTCGTGAGATTGTCGTACGACAGTCGTACGATTGTTTTTATTAAAACTGTTTATGTTGGTACCCACGACATTGTGTTTAATAATAATAATAATTTTATTTGCAAAATACAACATTTAATACAGACAGTGAAGAATTACAAATATAAACATAAAAAAAACATAGTTATAAATGGTAATTAATGTAACCTTTGATCGCATGACAGTCGCACGACTGTGGTAAGACGCTCTCACGACAGCCACCGGACAGTAACACGACAAAAAATCGTAGAGCAAAAAAGGTGCATGTCCAATTTTCGTCCCATGACAGGGCCACGATGCTAAAAATATCGTGCGACTGTCGTACGACGATCACAGATAACCGCGATTTGACTAAATTTCATGTCGTGGGTTCGTTGTGACCAGGGCTTAATTAAGGAACAAATTTATGATCATTTATGTAACATCAATTTGAGCGTGTTATTCCGTGCAATAAGATTTTTTCTCATACAAACAAAAAAAGCATTTCTTTAGGTTTGCCCGTCCCTCAAGTTGCAGGCATGATTTCTTGGTAGAGTCTGACAAATAATAAAGCATAAATTGGCATTTTCACTTTGGTACTGTCATTATCGAGGTATGTCCTGTCATCAATTGACAACAATTGGCCAGGTCACATTACCGCAAGCTTTTTATACCTTTTTCTTATATTTATGTATAAAATGGTCTAATCTTATTATATTTCAAATTTCAGAGATATATTCTGAGAAATAAAAGATTAATTAGCAATTTCATCTAATCCAGTCATTATCGAGTTTGGTCTTGTCAGTCAGCGATGTCACAATTTCGAAAGTTTTTGAAAAAAATCTATATTTTTTATAAAATTTATGTATTTAAAGATGACATCTCATTTTATATTTAAATCTGAGATAATTCCTTTGAAAAATAAAAAAGTTATTAGCATTTTTAGTTGGTCCTGTCATTATCAGCGTTGGTGTTTTCTAAAGTTTCTTGAAAAAAAATCTATTTGTTTCTTAAATTTATATATCAAATGATGAAATTTTATTTTGTTTCAAATTTGAGATTAATCCTTTTAGAAATGAAAAATTTATTAGCATTTTTCATTTGGTTCTGTCTTTCTATAAATATATAATTATATAAAAATCGATTTTCTGTAGATTGCGTGTGTTTTTATTAATTATGAACGCCTTAAACCTTATTATTTATTGTATGCTGTTACACTAATTTAAGCAGTATAACACCTATAACACCATTAAAAATCTTTTTCTCGGGATATATTAGTTTGTTTTGGGGATACATGTATTACGTTTTTCTCGTATTTCTCGCTGAGAAATCGTGGTACTATTGTTTCACTTTTTCCCATGGCCGACCTGGTTTTTACACGCTAATTCGTATCTCTACACGGAGACCGTACTGTAGTGATCGGCTGCAGCTGCAAGGTGCGTGCTAATCACTGAAGAATTGCATTTATTTGTAAGTTTACAGGTATTTTACTAACCTAAATAATTTAGGGTTTCAACCAAACGAAATCTATAAAATAATGTTATGCCTATGCACACATATAAAGTACACAAAATGTGGTTAGAGGCCTAGCTAGGGTCACCAAGAACTAGTAAATGCACATGTATATGACATGCTGATGTGCAATGGGTTAAAGCAGTGCAGTTTACAAGTCGAACCTGTTGCATTTATAGCTTGAAAATGTAATAAAAAAACTCACCAACAGTGACCAATGCCAGTTGAGGTAACATTATGCAGATTAGCTGGCTGAAATGCACACATGTCTTGTATAACCTGTCAGAATGGGTTTGTAATTTTCCTGCGGTCTGTCTACTCTATACATGTGTTTATACATATTTTTCTGCTGTCTGTATAAATGTATCATGGTATGTTCATACATGGTTTCCTGCCTGTGGTTATGTATGCTTTCCTGTTGTTTGTTATCTTGTTGATAAACAATTAAAAGGACAACTTTACATGTCTGTCACTTTTAATTTCACATGTTTTTGTTCCAAATATGCATGTGATATTGGCCACTGCAAATAGAGTAAACATTTAATCAATACTTATTTATTATAAGAAATTAATCAGACACAATTTGTTTATTATTTTTCTGTCAGTTGTTCTGTACACATTACAAATGGTCAAACATGTGACAGTTAAACTACTGACAGCGACAATATTACACAATAGCATAGGTATGGTTCTGGATAGCGTTTTAATAATTGAATGATAGGCCAAAGAATTATGAATAGAGAAAAAATGGCTTGAAAATCAAAGATAATACAGAAATAAAGACCAACTAGACCCCACAGTGTAGATACTATTCTGTACGCTTTCCGGAAGTCGCGATTTTCGAAGCGAGAACTTTTTGGATCAAATTTTAAATTTGTCGGATATACTATATTAAACGGTAAGATGTTCATCTGTACATTGCTTAATGATTAATTCAGCTGACATCGATACTCACAAATGGTTTATAATTAAATTTAGCACATTCATTATTCGTATCTTTGCCTTAATTAAGAGATTTTCAAGTGCATCACTAAGGAAAATCAGTTGGTGAACCTAAAAACAATCTTTTTGCACTCTTACTGTACAAATTAACGTAAAATCCAGACTTAATTTACTAGATAAAGTGTATTTTAAGTGGTGGTAAAAGTTTCAGCCAGATCTTTGAAGCCAGAAATAAGAAAATTACACTTGTTTGAATTTCTCACTGTACGATCAGTCTCGCTTGTATATTTTGAAACTGTATGATCAGTCGTTATTTCACTGTATTCTAGTAGTGATTTCAAAGTTATTTACGATACATTAAAAGATGGCATTTTTCTAAATAACACAAATATATTTTAATAAATTCACATCCTGTAAACTTTTCAAACATGTTTTAGCTTGATAGGGTGTACTCGACTTACTACATTAAGTATAAGGATGTTTGAATGTGGCTGAAATAAGAAAAAGGTTTGTTTGTTTATAGAAGTTTCAGAAATGTCCTCCGTTTTACTTAAAATTGTACAAACACACAGATTTAATAGTTACTATATAAAAATGCATGAATTTACAAACATTCGAGGCCGTACTGTAGCCTATAATTGATCACAGTTCCTTCACTTTGTTTTGGATGTAGATCTGTCTCTTTCACACTCAATTGTACACCACTTTGTGAGGCGATGGTTTATAGTGATAATGAAGTCCGTCTTTCCGTTCGTCCGTTGGACCGGTACAACATGTTTCGCCGGTTTTGCAAGCGCATCTCCACATACACCACTTAACATACATTGGTGTTTCCAGACATTTTTAAATGGAGAGGGGGTCCAATCCAGGAGAAAAGAGAATTCCAAATATATGTTCCCATACAAATGCATTTTATTGACAAGACTCCAATAGAAAACTTGCATCTTGGGTATTGCAAGTTTACCCTTGGCACTAACAAGAGTGCCTCAAATTTTGGTACAAGGAACGAATTGGGAAGACTGCCTATTGAATGTCATATAAAAACCCAAACTATTATGTATTTAGCAAGGCTTTTCACCTCAAATTTGAATCCCTTATTACATGAATCTTTTCAATTAACTAAAACTTTGGATTCTAGTGGCACCTATTCATGGTTCACTTTTGCAAAAGATATTCTTTCTGAATCTAACATTGATATAGATAGACTAAAAACCTGTGATAATTTAAAACAATTAAAAAATATTAAAAGCTATATTAAACCCCAAATAAACTCATACTACAACAACCTGTTGATAAATAAGTTAACATCTATTGATGATAAAAGTAAATTAAATTTTTATAAAGCACTTGAGCCAAATCTATTGATCAAACCTTACCTCTCTAACCCAAACTTTGAATTTAGAAAATTAATTACAAAACTTAGAATCAGTGACCATTCATTATTAATTGAAAAAGGGAGGCATTTTAAAATTCCTCGCGAAGAGAGACTTTGCAAAAAATGTAAAGTACTAGATGATGAGAAACATTTCCTAATAAATTGTTCTCATAATTCAAATATTAGATTAACATATTTTGATTGCATTAATAGAGAAAGTAATTTATTTGCTAATCTCACTGACAATGACAAAGTTATATATATACTTAACCCATCAACACCAACACAAGTGAATAAACTAGGATCCTTTATAAAAAAGTCAATGGAACTGAGGACAGGGGACCCTTTAATATTTACCTGAATTTGTGTATATATATTGAGTTACTTAGTTATTGTCTTTATTTGTTTTTGTTGTTGTTATATGTCACAAACTGTAAAGTTTATATGGCAATAAAACTTTGAATTGAATTGAATTGAATTGAAAGTTAAAAAAAAGAGTTTCAAACCGCCGGATCCCAATTTTCTTGAATCCGTCACTGGTATAACTATTAATTATTTTTTTCTCGGATTCCGTATCATAAATATAAAAAATATAAAAAAGAAGATGCGGTATGATTGCCAATGAAACAACCGTTCACAAGAGATCAAAATGACACAGATATTCACAAATGTAGGTCACCGTATGGCCTTCAACAATAAGCAAAGCCAATACCACAGAGTCGGCTATAAAAAGCCCCCAAATGACAATGTAAAACAATTCAAACGAGAAAATTAACGGCCTTATTTACATAAAAAAAAGGAATGTATTTCTGATTTTATTAAGAATATTTTATGGGGTCTCTTTATATAAGATACGGACATGAACATTGCATTATATGGGGGCACCCATCAGATATTTCCAACCGTGACCTCCAAAACCAATTGTTAAACTTTTCTAAAATTGCTCCATTTGTAATCTATTAATGTATGTATGGACCTTCTATTTCGAATATTTTGTAAAAATATTTTTGATGTTTCTCTATCGTAAATACGGACTTTGTCATAACCTTATATTGGGCGTACCTATTTTATATCCACAACTTCCTTCAGACACTTGTCATAACTTAATGAATCTTTTTTTTTCAGATTCCTTATCATTTAATTCAATTGTGTACCTCTTATTTTGGTTTTTCGAAAAATCATCAGTTTTTTATTTCCATGATATGGACTTTTCCATTACCTTATTGGGTGGTACCCGCTTACTATACGCAACTTTCAAAAACTTACCATATACTAGTATTAATAAAACTTTCTCATATTCGTTATTAAATGATGCCCCTGTGCACCTATAATTTAGTTTTTCTGGTGGTTTATTTTTTTCCAAAACATGGACTATAGAAGTGGCGGGGTATAATTTCGTTAATTCTTTCCTCAATACCTAAAGTTTTTTAACAAAGCTTTCTCTATCTATTTTTTGTCATTTTAAAAGAGACAGGCTTGATGTATGTAATCACCAATTGATCAACGGTAGACGGTGTAAATAGTCTTTAAAAATGTAATAGTTAAACAGATAACTGCAACGACACACTAATACAGTCCACAAGCGAATCATGTATTGCTTTTTAGGCATTTGATTTAAAGTAAGACTGACGGAACAAAAATTAATTTGCCGTCTACAAAAATCATCAGAAATATATTTGTATTGTCTGATGAAAGAAATTACACGTTATAGTTCCATGGACACAATCATAATATCACATAGACACGTATATACCTTCAAATTGCCGTTGTTTTTCAGTCAAGGTCGTTAAAAACTTCCATTTGTTGTTGTTTTTTTCTTCAAAATCACGACTGGTCATACAGACAAAAAATCTGAAATCGCTACTAGAATACAGTCAGTTTTAGACTGATCGTACAGTAATTTATTTTGGGTTCCTCAAGGAAAGCATATTTTTTTATTTGAAATACGAACATTCTACTTAAATACGGTAGGAATATTGAAACAGTATATATTTTACTGTAAACTGATGCAAATCTTCGCAATAAAAGATTATCTGCTTTGTACTACGAGAGCAAAATTGTCAATCGATTTCACTTTTTTCTATGAAGTTGGTGTGATGCACGCGAATATTTTATATTCTACTGCATGTTTTTGTTACAGTTACTCATATTTATGATGTTATACATACATTTAAGATGTGCAAAGCACTTTATAGATATAGGAGTAAACAAATGATGAGAAAAAGCACCAAAACAAAACCGTTCTGTTAGCCAGTTTGAAATCCTCGCTTCGAAAATCGCGACTTCCGGATAGCGTACAGAATAGTATCTACACTGTGGACCCTTGTACATGATCATAGTGAAACAAAATTTTATGACCATCATTTTTACAAACTAATGTTTTTGTAGATCTGTCAAAATCTCAAATGGTCAGGTTGCAATTCCATAAAAGCAGGTATATACATCTTCATAAAAAAGAGAGAAAGTTCTTTAATAAATTCCATTAAAACAGGTAACAGACTATTATTTGAACTTGGAATTATTTTTAATTATGGAATTTGCTTGATTTCTTGTTATTGAAATTTTTAATAAATTCCATGTTTATTCTGTACTGAAATGTTCTGTGCTGCGCACAACACTTTCTATTACAAAGAAAATAGTATATTTTCATAGAATGTACTGTGCCGCGCACAACACTATCTAACCAAAATACATTGTATGGAAAGTGTTATTTAACCGCTCAAAAGATTATAATACCAAATAAACATGGAATTTATTAAAAATTTTAAACACAAGAAATTATGCAAATTCCATAATAAAAAATAATTCCAAGTTCAAATAATAGCCTGTTAGGTGTAAAATTTGAAGATGTCATGTTTGTGTGATGTTTGAAAAATGTTTGAGAGGGTCCCCTCCAGTCATTCTTAGGCTCCCCTAAATTTGATCTGTCTCCTACAGTTTTCAACCCAACCTCTTTTATAAGTTTTGCTGTTAAAGAAGTGATCAAGTTTGGAAAATTAAGTAAAAATTTCTCAAACAATTATATGTGTGCATGTGATCAGCTTTCACATATGTGCAATTTTTTAATACTTATCAATTACATTACACAAAAGTTACCAACTTTTCCCTACCCGTAAGCCAATCTGCTTGCCCATCATCACATACTATAAGCTTGTTTTAGAATAAGTCCAATTTTACCACTAAAAAAAATATTCTGCAGAATAAAAAATAAAGTTATATGTTCTCATTACTTGTCATCCGTCGTCATGGTTTGTCGTCGTTAACTTTTACAAAAATCTTCTACTCTAAAACTACTGGGCCAAATTTAACCAAACTTGGCCATATTCATCATTGAGGTATCTTGTTTCAAAAATGTGTCTGGTAACTCAGCCAACCAACCAAGATGGCCGCCATGGCTAAAAATAGAACATAGGGGTAAAATGCAGTTTTTGGCTTATAACTCAAAAACCAAAGGATTTAGAGCAAATCTGACAGGAAGTGAAATTGCTTATCAGGTAAAGATTTGTCTGCCCTGGAATTTTCAGATGAATCAGATAACCAGTTGTTGCTGCCCCTGAATTGGTAATTTTAGGAAATTTTGCTGTTTTTGGTTACTGTGGATTCATTTATTTTCGTGGGTATCAATTTTCGTGGATAGAGAAAAAAAGACGTTTCGTGGTATACATAAATTTGTGGATCGCTGATTACAACAACAAAAATTAGATACGTAATTCGTGGATTTCTTTTTGATTTAGGAGATCATATAACATCCTTGGTTCGATCAATAATAAAACAAAACAAAAAAGAAGGAATTCATTGAAAAAGTTTTGAAATGTCACAATCCTTGCTTAATTGGTCATTCTAGGTTAAAGTGTTCATTGATAACTTCAATTACAATAATGGGCAGAGACAACTAATTATTTGTTTGTTTTACAATTTATAAATTCTTGTCTGAATTCTATAAGGCATTCAAAACGGGCGATATCTTTTTGCGCCAAAAAGTAACTCATTTGCGCTACAACTTAATTGCGCCAATACTTCTTTTGCGCCACCTAATTTTCAAAACTATAGGTATCATTTGCGCCAATAAAATAATCATCTAATTGCGCCAATTTTATTTATTTTTATTTATATATAACAACTAAATGATTGAAGAGCTCTGAATTTTTATTTTTGAAGGTCGCTCTGACAACATATCGGTTGCTTTTCTTTTGTACGCAGTTCTCAAAATTTGACGTTCTAATTTCTGGACATTTGTTTCATGACTCTTGAAAAAATATTCTATTACTAAACAATTTATTTTTTGGTGAGTTTTCTTTAATTTGATGAGTGATCAGTTAAATCATAAATGGAAAGGTTAATTATAGTACATAAATAATTAGATAAATTTTATTTTATTATTGTGTCACATATTGATTGAACATTTTACAATGAGAAGGGATAGGACATTTATCAGGACTCCGGGATCGGGTGTTTTTAAGCTCAGGGTTTCGGGATTGACCATTTCGGGACCCAGGAATTCTTTTTTTGAATTTCAGGATGTCAGGATTTAAAATTTGAATTCGGGACCTCGGGATTTCGTGTTTTTAAGCCCAGGATTTCGGGATCAGAACCCCTCCTATCCCCTCTATACAATGACATAATAAAAATATACATTAAAACAATCAGCACCCACCCATAAGATTGGCTTATGAGACAAATATCTCCAAACATTTCACACTAATTTGTTTTTTGTACATGTATGATATAGGTAAAACATGTACAGGTATCAGGGGCGGATCAAGCCATTTTAAAAAGGGGGGTTCCTAACCCAGGACAAAGGGGGGTTCCAACTACATGTCCCCATTCAAATGCATTGATCGTCCAAAAAAAGGGGGATTCCAACTACATGTCCCCATGCAAATGCATTGATCGTCCAAAAAAAGGGGGGTTCCAATAAGACCCAAAAATAAGTCAACACAACCAAAATGGTCAATTGACCCCTTAAGGAGTTATTGCCCATCATAGTCAATTATTAACAATTTTCACAAAATTTGTAGGTTTTCACTAACATTTTCCACTGAAACTACATGTGCCAAGTTCATTGTAGATAGAGATCATTGTAAGCAGCAAGAATGTTAAGTAAAGTAAGATCTATAAACACATCACCATTACCAAAAGTTGAAAACACAATTTTGTCATGAATCCATCTGTGTCCTTTATTGACCAAGGTGAGCGACGCAGGCTCTTTAGAGCCTCTAGTTAGTGTCCCCTATTCAACAAACTGCAGGGAACATAGAAATACATGGGTTACATCCCTCCCACTGTGTATGTCCATACTTGTCTGTCGCAAGTTTTGTTTCTGGTTGAATAAAAATAATAAATAACAACTGTACCAATATTTTGAAATTTTAACAGAATGTCTTTGATCCTGAAATACAGGTCAATTTGATACATTGATGGTTTTGACAATACCTTTGAAGAGTTATGCCCTTTACTTGACCATTAGAGTTCGGTATCTTCAGTTTTATTGAAGAAAATGATAACAAGCCTTTATATAGCTTGCTGTTCGGTGTGGGCCTAGGCTCTGTGTTGCAGTCTGTACCTTGACTTATAATGGTTTACTTTTATAAACTGTGACTTGGATGGAGAGTTGTCTCATTGGCACTCATACCACATCTTCCTATATCTATTAAGATAATTAAATCATTTGAAACTTAAAACACAATGTTGTGAACCATCAAATACAAACTAATTAGGTTTTGATTGTTTTAATATTTACTGTGTAAAATATGCCCCTTGTTACCTTAAAAATAGGTATTTTTATTGTTGGAGTTTACAATGAAAAAGTCAGTAAGACTGGACAAAATCTCTAAACACAATGTCATGGACCGTATGATCATTAATTTTAGGTCAAAATCAATTATGATTACATTTACTTAAAAGAGTTATTGCCCTTATTAACCTTAAAATTTAGACTTTTGTTTAGATTTTAAATGCATGATAATAAAATTTGATAACAGCTTTTTTTTAAATTATTATTTTTTGTATTTTAACGCATTGTCACAAAACATAAAAAAACATAAAATACAGGTACCATTCAATACAAATTTGGGTATATTGGTATGAAGCTGTCGTCATTGTAGTCGTTGTCCGAAGACGCATTGGTTTTCGCACTATAACTTAAGTTTAAGTAAATAGAAATCTATGAAATTTTAAAACAAGGTTTATGACCACAAAAGGAAGATTGGGATTGATTTTGGGAGTTTTGGTCCCAACAGTTTAGGAATTAGGGGCCAAAAAAGGGCCCAAATAAGCATTTTTCTTGGTTTTCACACAATAACTTTAGTATACGTAAATAGAAATCTATGAAATTTAAACACAAGGTTGATGACCATATAAGGAAGGTTGGGATTGATTTTGGGAGTTTTGGTCCCAACAGTTGAGGAATTAGGGGCCCAAAGGGTAAAAAATTAAACTTTGTTTGATTTCATAAAAAATTGAATAATTGAGGTTCTTTGATATACCGAATCTATCTGTGTATCTAGATTCTTAATTTTTGGTCCTGTTTTCAAATTAGTCTACATTAAGGTTCAAAGGGTCCAAAATTAAACTTATTATTGATTTAACAAAAATTGAATTCTTTGGGTTCTTTGATATGCTGAATCTAAACATGTATTTAGATTTTTGATTATAGGCCTGCTTTCAAGTTGGTCCAAATCCGGGTCCATTAAGGTTAACAAATTGGTCCACATTGAGGTCTAAAGGGTCCAATTGAACTTTATTTGATTTCATCAAAAATTGAATTCTTAGGGTTCTTTGATATGCTGAATCTAACCATGTATTTAGATTTTGAATATTGGACCATAATAAGTAAATGTCCAATTTAAAATTTTTAAGTTTTTGGGGAAAGACGGCTTCAAGCCGTCAATCCCCTATGGGGTTGACCAGAGTGACACTCCCTCACATCATTCATTTTGTTTTTATACATGTTATAGTGTGGGAAAACCCCCAACAAATCTTACTTAGATTGAAGAGAAGGAGACCCAGAAATGAATAGTTTGACTTTAAACACTTTTTTACACATTTCCCTTCTGTTTCTCACGAAATTATCGTATCTTGAACTCTCCTTTACACTATTTACGTTTATTTAACAATCCGGAAAAATTAGTATGACGAGATATTCTAAATATATCCAACCTACATTGTATTTTATAGTGACGTCATTCTTGGAAGAAACAGGGATATCCTTCACCAGTTCACTGGTTATTTAAATCATTCTTAGAGATCGTGCACTAATCACAAATTTGTATTTGTTAAATCTAAACATAAAATTGTTTACTGTAGATGATTTAAACATCAACATGCAATACTTTAATTTGTAGGTCAACAACTTTCAAAATAAACAAAGATCGTGGGGTTACATGACACAGGGGAAAGAAACGATTTTATTACTTTTTTCGGGTCTCACTAATTAGAGACAAGAAGCGTCAAAAAGCGACAAGAAGCGTCAAGAAGACTATTTAGCGACAAGAAAAACATATTCTTCTTGTCGCTTCTTGTCGCTAAAATTCTTTTTGTTGTTAATTAGTGAGACGCTTTCGGGTCGATCCGGCCCCACGTCGATCCGGCCCAAGTCGATCCGTCCCAAGTCGATCCGGCCCCACGTCGATCCGGCCCATATGTCAAGTCGATCCGGCCCCAATAAAAAATATTTTTATAAGGAATGAAAATAAAGATATATATTAATGTAATTCATAAATGTTTATGATTTTTATATAATGTAAAAGGTATACGGTAAAAAAAAAAAATTTCAGATGAGTATAAAACAACATGTACAAACTAGGTTGATTATGTTTTTATTACAAGTTTTTAAGAGTATTGGGTATAATTATATTAAAACAATTCAGACAAAAATTTGATTTAATTAAGTGATTACAAGTGGCATTATCTTATAGTTCACAATCGCCAGACTATTGTTGAATAAACAAACCAATTATAGACTAATGATTTGATTAATCAAGTCATTATGATGAGTTAAATTTTATAGGTTTCAGTGGACTGTAAATATTTATTTAGATATTCTGTGTATGAACTAATAAAAAATAAATAACCTGCAATTCAACAATAACACTCATTTTCGTATCGATTTAAAATAGTTCTTTAACTGGTACTCCAATACTTCACTTACCTTTTGTCATCTATCATCGGACACTTTTTGAAAATTCCATTTAAACTGTTAAAATGTGTCACAAATTCCTCCAAAATCAATATAGTTATTTCATATTTTATTATGGGGCCGGATCTACTTGGGGCCGGATCAACGTGGGCCGGATCGACTTGGGCCGGATCGACTTTGGGCCGGATTGACTTGGGGCCGGATCGGTTTGGGGCCGGAACGACCGGATACCTAGTGAGACCACTTGTTTCTGTAAAAATTCTGAGAATCTTCCTCCAATTCAGGAGCACCTCAATTGATGAGTAATTATCCACTAAAATAAAAGTTAAAGTTTTTAAACACTTCAAATGTGACATTTCATTGGATTAGTAGTCTTCTATTAAAACTAAATTTTTGTGTACCTACATAATCATTGTAATGGTAAAAAAAAAAAAAAAAAAAATTTGCATTTTTATAGTTTTAACATATTTATATTTACAAATATTTCAAAATTATGATTTGGAAACAAGCTTCACACAGTTTACATCACTCATATTTTTTTTTTTTTTTATTAGTACCTGTTTCCCTGTGATGAGAGTTGTAACTAAGAACTTTAACAATGGAAATTTAAAACTGAATAGATTTTTCAGTCCACACTTTCTAAAGAAAAAACTTTAAAATCCAAGAGTACTGTCACAAAAAATGGAAAATGCCCTAGCCTGCAGTTCAGTGGTACACAATCAAGATTTCAAAAAATATTGTAGTTGTTGTGAAATGACAGAATTCAGTTGAGTTTTAGATAATTAGCTATCAACTTTAATCAAATGTTTAGATTTAGAAGATGCAGATCACTTCCATTGGTCCAAATTGAATCCTAAACTAAGGAAATGAAATTACATAAACAACAATTGATTTCAATATTGTCAACCTTTCTACATGTTCTAGCGGTTCTCTTTTTCATTCTTCATATGTAAACTATCAAAAGATACCCCCCCCCCCCCTTTCCAAAAACATAATAAAATAGAAACAAGGGCCGTCTTTCCCCTCAGAGCTATTCAGCTCTTTGATTAAGTTTAAGTTCTTAGACCACATTCATTCTGTGTCAGAAACCTATGTTGTGTCAACTATTTAATCACAAGCCAAATTCAGAGCTGTATCAAGCTTGAATGTTGTGTCCATACTTGCCCCAACTGTTTAGGGTTCGAACTCTGCGGTCGTAATCTTTGCTGTGTGCAAGACTTTTAGAATGATGTTTTTTTTTCATTTAGTTTGTACTTTTATCATGGTTATATCTTTTTGAAATTGATACATATTGTAAGGAATATATAAAAGCTAAGACAAAAGCTTATTTGATTCTTCTAATTTCATCATCTTTTCTGAAAATCTTGAAACAGCTGATCTTGTCATAAACTTGAACTATTCAGACTTTGTATTTCTCTATCTAGGCCATGTAGGCCAACCTTTCAGTACTTCAAAGAAATTGGGTCACTAACATTTTTCCTAGTTAAAACATAAGAATATATTGAAAATATTATTATTACAATAAATCATATTAAACTAGTATTTAAGTTTAAAGTTTTAAATGCTACATTTTAAGAAAATGAAGGATAATTGATAACTTTAATGTAGACCTGCATTAAAGTAGACCAGACAGAAAAATTAGCTTAAGTTATGAAAAGTATATTACAAAAAAATATTTTAATTTTATTCTTGGGTTTGTTTCTAAAATAAATTCTATATCTCCTCCTCATCTATCTAGTTACATTTGAAGATATAACGTCAATACCACCATGATCAGACTTCCAGCTACGGTGCATCATGCCCTAGAATAGATTTTTCTTTGTCATTAAACAGCTGATCAATAACGTCCACGGGTTTTCAGACCCACACAATTATGTATTCCACTTTTCTGTGATGTCTCAATACACTAAGGTAAAATATTCAATATTCTCGCTTTTTTGCTTTGTTTTTAAAAAAATCTAATTTATGAGTTTGTTGGTCTTTTTTGTTGTTGTTTGAAGAAAGATGTAGGAAGATGAAACGCAAATCAATATCATTGCAGAGAATAGACGAACAATAACATTGCAGAGATGCTAAAACTAATCTGTTCTATTTTTATCCCTTTTAGTTTCCATATGATTTGGTTGAGATTAAAATTTTAATTTCTATTTGAAGTGTGTTTTCAATTAGTTTTTATTTGTCACGATTTGAGTTATTATAAATGGATAAGCATGACAACAATAGCATACACAGATAAAATGACACAGCAGGTCAGCTTGACCACTGGCCATTATTGTTGTTGATTTAAGGTTGCTATATTTATCATGTTAATTTCCAACTAAAATATATGTTCTGGTAGTAAGATGAACTTGAAAGTTGTCAAATATTGACCATAATTATATGTAAATACATTTGAAAAAATATTTGAATTTTGAAATTTAAGATGTACTGTTTCTTTTAAAAGCAAGAAATTTTATTTTATTTTTATATTGGTGATGCTCGCACTTCTCCTCCCAGAAATGATTGAAAGTTAGTGAAGTCAAAAGAATAGGAAGTTCTACATATTAATAATGAATTGAATGTTCTTTTGAAAAATAATTGTCATCATGGCCTAGTTGTACTTAACTTGTAGTAGAAATGTGACAATATATATGTGAACAGCTGGATGGAAAAATGTGAAGATCATTTCTCTGCCATTATTCTTAGTACATGTATATGTTGGGTTTTTTTTACAGTAGATTCTTTTTAATGATTTGCACTATAAGCGTTTCACCATTTGTTATTTGTCTACCAAAATGTATTTGCCTGCTCAACAGTGCAACTAAAAAATGCACTTAATGAAAAACTACACCTACTTTTTTATTGAATTATTAGAAACAAGTGGGAAGACCAATTTAATGTATTAGAATTTAATATTTACTGGCTTGAATGTGGGTTATATCATATATGACAAATATTTATGTCAAACAAAACTAACAATCAATTTTTATATGATCAAGAATGCAAAATCGTGTATATAGAGATACTTTTAGTAAGTAAACATTTAATATATTAGTTGCTTGTTCAATAAGTCTTGTATTTTTTTCAATTTCAGTTCATTTAAACGTTTTGGAGTTTATATGTTATAACTTATATGTCCATTGAACTAGTACACATTTTTATTTAGGAGCCAGCTGGTGCCCACCTCCAGCTGTAGGATTTTCTTACTGCATTGAAGGCCTTTTGGTGGCTTTCGGCTGTTATCTGCTCTTTGGTCAGGTTGTTGTCTCTTAGACATATTCCCCATTTCAATTCTCAATTTTACTTTTTACACAGAATTCCAATAATATGAATAAGCAGTCATTTGATTATTTGTGTATATCTGTAATGATCCCTTAACCTTTTAGATATCATCACCAAGACAGCTTTTTGAGTCTTCAAATACTTTGGTCTCACGTCTGGACCTTTACAGGAATGTACAATGACGAGAACTTATCTATCTATTTGTCCATAATAGCCTTTATCACATTTATAAGTCTTTGTGAAAGCAGATTTTTAATGGTGTTTTTGGAAATACGGTTATTAAACTGGTATAGTATGGATGGCCGGCGACAGACAGGAGGCTGCAAACAGTTACAGTACAATAACTTATAATCTATTTAACCAATGCTTTTTGAATTTGAATATGTTGTTGTTGATGACAAAATGGAGATCAGTTTTGATATTGACAATTTCACTATTACTGTTTAGGTTTTTTGAAAAATTGGAAAACGGCAATTTATGTTATTTCCGTGCTAAAACTTCAAACCTTTCCACCGATGCTTTTCACTTTAAATATATTGCTACTGATGACAAAATAGAGTTCAAGTACAATGTTGATGATTTTTAATTTTAACATTTATAAGTTATGGTCCTTGATAGATTGCAAAATGACACTTTTATGTTACTTTATGTGGTTCTGTTCCATCAATGCTTTTCAAATTTCAATATGTTGTTACTGAGGTGGCAGGAAACAGTTATTTTACAATAAATCTTTAGAATTTCATGGATTTATGATTTGATTTTCTTGAAAATTCATTCAAGCTTATATACAAATAAAATGTATGGTTTCAAGGAACTAAGATGTGTGCGTGCTTATGTAAATATATAGAAAGCCTTTAAATGTGGGTGCCTGTCCAGCATGGAGATTTTAAAATTTATAAATGCATTGCAAATAAGGCAAAAAATGTGATGCTCTGATACCAATCTAATGCTCACCTGCAGAATCCTGCTAAAAGCCGACAAGAATTTTAGGCAAAATTCAAGAGATAAAGGATATTTAGTGAATTAGAGCTTTGTCCGAACCTATCCTTACCATCAAAATCTCAAGATATTTTTGTTTACAAAAAAATGAATATTTCCCACTTTGATTGGATGCCGTCAAGTGAGGAGACCACAATTTTGACATCTGATTGGACTAATGTGTGAAGGAAATCCCCAACCTGTGTATGCAACTACTTACTTGTGTAGTACACTAGCCTAGAATTTACATTCATTTATTTTTTTAGTCCACATGATGCAATTGTATACCTCAATGCTTAACTATAACAAAATTTCTGTGTGGGACACATGTTCTGGTACAACAAAACCGGTACCTGCCACCTGATAACAAAATGGAAATCAAGTTGAATATCGATGACATGGCAGATTAAAATACCATAAAAGTGCATACAAAAAACAGGTTTACTGTCAATTTGACAGCTCATTTCTTGTCTTTTTATTTAGAAACATATTGAAAACTTCTCTAGTTCTGAACAAAAATGAAATACGGTACACTTGTTCATTTCCATAAGGTATTATGGTTTTGGATAAAAGGGAGGTACAATAAGACATGTAATGATGTTTAGTTATTGTGAGACATTAATCATGTTAGTTGTAAAAATTGAAATTTCTTTTTCATTATGTAATATTGTTTTTGTTAGGTTTTTTTTTAATACATATGCAATAAAACTTCAGCTACAAATGAGATATTTGACAGTTGGCCAAGTGCAGTTTTGAAAAACTTATGCAAACATGTAATTAAAACTAAACAAAACAAAACAATTCCTTTATGTTAGGCCAAAGAAAAAAAAATGTTTGTTTTGATATAGTATAGATTTTCAGAGCAGATAGATTTTCTCTTTTATAAACTAATTTGATGTGAAGAGGGGTAACCGTCAGTGTTATTTGAAACAACTAATTTTGAAGTGTTGGTCTGATTTGAAGAAAAAAAAATCAGAAAATATAAGAAGGAGCAAAAGGGTGATTAAGAGGACTTGAAATTTAAAACATAACTTTTGCTTTACAAATTGTTGAAGTTTAGTATAGCAAGTATTTCATAATGTAAATAATAAGAACAGGTGGATATTATGAAATGAACTTACAGGTTCATCAGCCATTGTAAGAAGAGAAGTTAAGATTTGACTCCATAGAAAACTTGTTCACACGTTGTCTCCTTTTGACATTTTAAAGAGTTGCTCTGTCAGCCTCTGGTTTATTATACCCCACGCAACGAAGTTGCGGAGGGTATAATGTTTTTGACCCGTCCGTCCGTCAGTCAGTACCGTCCGTCAGTCCTGTTTCTTGTCATCGCAACTCCTCTCAAACCACACAACAGAATTTCACGAAACCTTTTCAGATAATAAGGACATATTATGTAGTTGTGCATATCGACGGGAAATTGGGATTCAATTTTTTTTCTAGGAGTTACGCCCCTTTGAACTTATTTACTTTAATGTACTACTGCAACAGTTTGTCATCGCAATTCCTCTCTAACCACACAACAGAATTTCACGAAACCTTTTCAGATAATAAGGACATACTATGTAGTTGTGCATATCGACGGGAAATTGCGATTCAATTTTTTTTTCTAGGAGTTACGCCCCTTTGAACTTATTTACTTTAATGTATTACTGCAACCGTTTGTCATCGCAACTCCTCTCAAACCACACAACAGAATTTCACGAAACCTTTTCAGATAATAAGGACATACTATGTAGTTGTGCATATCAACGGGAAATTGCGATTCAATTTTTTTTTCTAGGAGTTACGCCCCTTTGAACCTATTTACTTTAATGTATTACTGCAACCGTTTGTCATCGCAACTCCTCTCAAACCACACAACAGAATTTCACAAAACCTTTTCAGATAATAAGGACATACTATGTAGTTGTGCATATCGACGGGAAATTGCGATTCAATTTTTTTTCTAGGAGTAATTTGCGCCCCTTTGAACTTATTTACTTTAATGTATTACTGCAACCGTTTGTCATCGCAACTCCTCTCAAACCAAACAACAGAATTTCATGAAACTTTGTAGATAATAAGGACATACTATGCAGATGTGCATATCAACAGAAAATTACGGTTCAATTTTTTTTCTAGGAGTTATGCCCCTTTGAACTTATTTGCCTCAATGTACTCTGCAACAGTTTGTCATCTCAACTCCACTGAAAACCCACAACAGAATTTCATGAAATTTTGTAGATAATAAGGACATACTATGTATATTGACAGGAAATTATTATTCAATATTTTTTCTTATACAATTTTTTTTTCTTATACTTTTTTAATTTCTCTAATGACAATGTGGGGACGTGGGGTATGTGAGCGTGCTCACTAAGGTTCTTTAATTAAATATGTGGATAGTAAGACAATATATTAGGAGGTTCCCATAGGCTTCTAATGTTGACATGACCAAATATTAAATTATGTTTTATAACTGTAAGAAGTAAAAGTTTTGCCAGAGTCAGTAAAAATAGCTTCTCAAACCAAGTGGTCGAAAAGATTTCGGTAAACAATTATGTGAACCATTTTAAGTATTCTATCAATATATTATTGTTGAATTTATCTGTAATTGAACTGCAGAATAAGATACAGACCACCATATATCTCATGTTCTGCAGGTGAACGGTGAACGGGTAATTGAATGGATATATATTTATTGATAATATATCTAGTTATATGACCCCCAAGGGTGACTGGGGAATAGAAATATGGTCACTTGGTCTTCTTCCGAACGGCAGTAAAACGCTTGCCGTTTGGCTGTGCGGGATGTATCAAATTTGCCGTCATGTCCGGTCAGATTGGGGACGTTAAATCCAATGCCTCGTGGAAGGAGAGTGCCACGCTATTTGCACATTAAGAACCCTTGCAACAACTCTTTGAGGGGTCCGTAGGTGGCCAGTTGCAAGGCAAAATTTCTGTCCCTATCCAATATACCCTCATTTTCCATTTCCAGTGGCAGTCCAAATTTCCCCGACCATCATCCCAGATGGCCTCTATTATTTAAAGACCTACCTTGTTCTCGTCCTGAATTAGCATGAAATATTTGCCACTGGACATTAAGCAACCAACAATCAATATATCTAGTTATATGAATGATAGAAGACTAAAAATGACTCATGTCATGTTAAGCTATTGATATTTAATAAAAAAAAAAATTCAAAATTCTGGGTTTTATGTCCTTTGAATTTTATGCATGTAAAAATGTATAATGTATTAGTATAACACTGAATTTTGTTATTGTAGGTGATGGTATATAATTAAGAAACAAATTATTAATTGTAATTGTAATGAAAATGACTAGATTTTACTTTTTTTGGCTAGATTCCATGCTATGAGAGTCCACGACCTTGTAAAAATCTTTGTATTTTCAACTCCTTTGAATTTCTATGCATGTACTTAATAGTTATATTAAATTTTCTTTTCTTTTTTGTAGACAAATGTCGAATTAAGATATGAAGAGCCAGTATCACCTTTAAGGTGACTTGCCATGTCACAGAGACCAAAAAGGAAAACTGCTATGATGACTGCTGAGGTTGTGCCAGGACCTTCAAGTGCAATAGAAAGAAGTATCAAAGAAGCTACTACATCACTTGAAATGGAAGAGAAGGAGGATGCAAGTCCAGACAAAAAGATAAAATTATCAGCAGAAGAAGACTCAAATGACGAGAAAAAACAAGAAGAAATCCAAGCATACATGGATGAGACTTTCGATATAAGACGTTCTTTCATTACCGTGGAAATGCCCTCTGCATTAGCAGTGAAGCAGACTTATCCACAGTTGTTTACTGGAAGACAAATGTTGGCGGAGTTTCAGAGGATTACAAATCTTGATATTGATCATTTGATTCAGGAGTACTGTGTAAAATACGCTAACAATATTATTGGTATTTCAAAGTATATTCATGGAGCAAGTGTCATTCTCCGTCAAGCTGATGAAATTAAACAGCAAAATGCAGCATTGAAACAATACTGGGACATGGTTACGGCTTTATCACTTATTCCTATGCTTTTGAAAGAAAATTTTGTTGAAATGGTGGTTGAAATCACTGATGATCAACAAGTTAATCCAAAAGGAAAAATTGTCCCTATTCTAATATCTAAGGGTACCATTTTTAGAAGTGATGAATTTTTCCTAGTCATTGAAGAAGAAATCGTCCAAGAATTTGAAGAATTCACAATAGCTTTTGCTACTTTGTTTGCAGCATACTGGGTTTTCAACATGCAGTACCCTAAAACATTGAACAATGCCTATAACTTTATTCAAAAGGCAATCATACACCTGAAGGATGGAACACCGATACCTCCACCTTGTAAACAACTAGTTCAAAGGTTACAAAAAATGGAAGCAGCAGAAAGTGTAAAGCAAAAGAAAAAATAAATTCAGTGAAATCCTCTATTGTGCCATATATTATATATGCTTTTTGTCTACGACATCATGAAGAATCTCAAAATCAAAAGGCTTGACTAGAATCTCTTACAAATAGTATTTTCAAGAAAGAAATTAACAATATTACTCAAATCATATAATTTTGTCTAGTAGTATAATTGACAAAATTTTACTACTGATTACCACCTTCATTAAAAATATTTTACTTTATGTATTAGTACATTTAAAGAGAAATAATGGCTGATTAAGTGCTTAGTTTCTTAATCCAAGTTATATAAAAACAAAGGCAGATAATTGTTAGTATCTCCCTAATGTGAGGGACTTGTAAAATGACAAAATGAGGTTTTCGTCTTAAAGTTCAATATGTGCACAAAAAGTTTGTGAGTATTTTGACCAATATATTATCAATGTTTAATAAAACTGTCATGTTTTTTTTTAATAATTTTCTTCATATCCAATTTTCTCTATATTCATTCATTATAATGACCATGCTTCCTGACAAGGTTGAATTGTGTTTTAATGTCATCACACAATATTTACAGCTTCCTACACACTAGAGAATTAACCGTTTGTGTTGCATACATGTAATACTTTAGTCTAGAAAATTTGATATACCTTGATTTTATAAAGGTGTAATTATTTTTGGAAAGTATTATATTTTGTGTTATCATGCTGTTGTGAATGTGATTGTAAGTAAAAATGTCAATTTAATTTCACTTAAGCATGACAGACTGTATAGTCATCAGTGAGAGTTATTGGCCTTACTAGGCTTTTTTTTTGTCCACTTTCATTGATATCATAGATTCATTTTAACAATAGACATAAATCTCAGAGAAGATTGTTTGAAAAAAATGTTGATGCTTAAATTTTTAAACATACGTTTCACCTAAAATTGGTTCCTTTTTCTGTAAATTTTATATTAGGCAAACATCGTCATGGGTATTTATTAGAACTTGACGATTGTATTGTCAGAGCAAAGAAATAGCCTGTTTGTGTTAGCATGGTTATAAATAGAAGTTTTCTGAAAAAATTAAGAAAAGTTCTGAGAAATTGACTGATTTTGATTTGAGTTTCATTCCTGTTTAGGACAGTATTCAGCTACACCCCGCCCCTTTTCTGTAACAGTATCTGACAAACATTTGTTTCATCTTCTGAAAATAATATCTAGGGGAAAACAGAAAAAAGTGAAATGGGCCAATAAATGATCCATGGAGCCTCCAGTTTACTTTGAGATCATTTAAGATTTATTTTACACTGACTGCTCTGGTAACTTTGATACTAAAGTATTGTTATTTTATAGAAAAAATAGTCTCACAAATAGTGATTTTGCTTTGTTTGTGAATTTGTTTAAGAATATACTCTCCTCGATATTGATTAATGTTGTGATAAATGACTGAAACAAATTTATATCCTCATGCAGCTCCAAAACAGATATGTAGGTTAAAATGTTTTTTATTCACTTTCCCATTAATGTCAACGACTCATTCATAATATGTTTGCACACAAATGAGAAACTGGGATTAAAAGGATCGACAGGCAGATTTTAGGCAGTATATTATTTCATCTATTTACTGTAAGTTTACTAACAAATAGTCCCTGTACAAGTGACCATCCCATAGATCAAGTGCACCTTAAACATTTTGGTATATTTAATATCCCTATTAACAGTAATTTGATTCATTTAGAGGATGGATAACAGGAAGATTTGAATTATTAAGGTTATATTTGTAAATTGTAGTTGAGGTACGTACTGTGGACACATCGTGTTAAAAACATAATATTTTTATTTGCATTAAATTTCTGAATAAAACCATTTCTTTAAACTTCTTTGTGAATAAAATTCTCTTAATTGCATAGGTCAATAAAACAGTTCCTGTTAATTGCATAAAGAGATGATTTGAAATATAGTATTCCAGGGAAACAATGCAACTATTTTTGTTATTAAACCAATTAGTAAGACATGTAAGAAGGACATCAAAACATCCTAAATAGAGTTTTTAAAGGTTTCATAAGTATTTTGTTTTTGTAACAATAGTGTGTCCTTACATTGTTTGTACCTACATCAAAGATTCTTCATAAGTGTCTTAAGTATGTGTGTTTTTTTCATGACTTTGATCAGGATATACATACAATTGTCAAAAATACAAAAAAAGTAGGAAGATTTTTTAGTACATGTATATAAATAGTTTTGTTAATTGCTTAATTTTCTCTGGGATTTTGCCTATGCAATTAACAGGAATCCACTGAAGTTTAAAGTGATGTATACATTTGATTATTTAAACATTTTAACTTACTGCAAAGATTGTTTCACCATTTGGATAAAAAGTTGTTTTTGAGTTTTCCAACCATAACAATGTGGCTTTGATTCATTAGATTTTTTAAAATTTTACAGCAGATTTCATTGAGTGTGTAGACAAAGGTAATATCTTTTGTGAGCTTGTTTGCTACCTGAACAGTGAAGTCATTACTAGGTTAGGTAAACTACCCTCCTTTAAGAGTAGACTAGTACGACAGATAACCAATATAATCTGTCTGTAGGACTAGGCTACTTAGAAAGGAGGGTAGTATACCTTACCTAATAATGACTTCACAGTCCACCTAGCAAAAGGCTAACCCAAGAAATTATCTTTGCCTACACACGCAATGAAATCAGCTGTAATTGCTGAAACTTTCTTTTACAAGAGGTTTAAATAAAAAGATAAGTATATACATACCAATGTAATATTTGGAATTTGTTATTGTTTGTTAAGAAGTTGTATTAGTTTTTAGGTTGTATATATTGACAGGTAGTCAGTCACTTGTTGTCTCCCTTTGATTTTTTTTAAACCAAAGATTTTAATTTTTAATATAGATTTGTTTTCAATAAAATTCGTCTGTAAAAGTTCTAAGAGCTAAGATTAAACATTTCAGGTAAAATTTCTGTCTACTTAATGAAAGATTATTATTTTTATATTATTTTTCTGGTAAATTCTGGATTTGCTATGTGGCAACAGCAAAATAAGAGTCTTTCTTCATTATGTGTAGATAATTGTATCTGTTAAGCATTCTAATTCCAACATCCAGGGATATTTATTGTTTAACAAATTTTTTGTTTGGTCATGTTTTATTTAGTCATCTGCTTTCATTTTTTTTGTGAATTACTCATTGTCTTAGCTATATTATAAGCTTGTAATAATATTGCTTTCAAAATTTCATGAACAAATAGTACATGTACAATATATATTAAAAATGACTTTTGTCTGTTCTAGTGGCAAAATATGTGTAACTTTGAATTTGAAATCCTGAGATTTTATTTTATCCATGTTATTTATCGTAAACAATGTAACTTGGAAGAATTATGTTTTTGTTTATAAAATGTCATCTTCCACCTTGTCCATTTATTGTTTGGTTGCAAAATCACGTTTTTCATTGCTCCTACGCCCACTTTATTTCTTATATGATGACCTATCGGTATCCTATCGGTATATTTCATGTTGTCATCACTATATAATTTATATAGTTTTTACAAAGCAATCATCAGTAGATATAGGAAGATGTGGTGTGAGTGCCAATGAGACAACTCGCAATCCAAATAACAAATTTATAAAAGTAAACTATTATAGGTCAATGTACGGCCTTCAACACGGAGCCTTTGCTCAGTCACGATGTAAAAAATTACTTGATTTTCATGGTTGTACTTGTGGATTAGATTTTGCTTTAAATTTTTGCTGCGAGTCACAATTTATGTATATTGAAACTAACCCCAAACTGAATAACTGTAGATCTAGAGTCGATTTTGTATCATGTGTATAGTTGAAGCTTAAGGATGTATTTAGGTGAGGTAAGGTAAAAATTAGGGAAATTAAGAAATTAAAATTGATACTTTAAGCTGGTAGAGCATCAATTAAGGATAAAGATAAGCTAAAAATATTGATAGTTCATGGACCTCCTTTTCGAGATATTTGAGATTTATAGCGAACCCTATGATAGTTTTCCATAGATTCACCTGCAAGTTACCTGTCGATTTAAACTTTTGGCAGTTCTATTGTCCCATCTAACAAATACAACAGGTATTGTTCTCTGTATAGTTTATTCACCAGGACCTTTAAATTTCTTCTAGGAGAAATATATCACTCATTGATTAATATACCTGAACAAAAAATTGAACTGTCAATGATGAAAAAATACTTATACCAATACTAAGAAAGGACTCACAAAACTGCATGTGGTGTTGTATTTATTCAATACCAAAAACTCATTTTTAATGTGTTCAATATTAATAATGATTTAAAAATTAAAATTGATTTCTGATCAAATATTCAATAAATATTTTTGTGTGTTTGATAAATAAAAATTTGAATATTATTATTTTTAAATTAAGGTCTTCATAAACATAGTCTATAAATTACAACAACAAAAAAACATGCAAATTCATTGGAAAATACTAAAAAATGTGTCTAAAATAAACTTTTTATTATCAAATCAGATTTTATATTGAACAGATTGAAAATATATTAATGATATATTGAATAAATACAATATTGCATACAGTTTATGTGAGTTTATAGAAGTATTTCAATAAAAAAACAGATAATTTTTTGGTCAGGTAAATTAATCAATGAGTGATATATTTCTCCTAGAAGAAATTTAAAGGTCCTGGTGAATGAACTATACAGAGAACAATACCTGTTGTATTTGTTAGATGGGACAATAGAACTTACAAAAGTTTAAATCGACAGGTAACTTGCAGGTGAATCTATGGAAAACTATCATAGGGTTCGCTATAAAATATGGCGGGAAAAGGCTGACTCAGACTTTTACCTTATATTTGCATTGGTATAATTTGGGTCTCAAAACAAAAGAAAGAAAATCAAGAATCTTCTCAAATTTTGGTTAATGACCTTTCATGAGCTATTAAGTCTTATATGAAAAAATAAATGGGTGTTATGGGGCAAAATATTTTACATTGTATTGTAAAACACTAAGGAGTTCGAACATTTGATACAAATTCAAAACCTCACCTAAGTACATCCTTAAGTTTATTAATGGTTTTCCACCTTTGGCTGTTTTCTGGTGCATTTAAATGGTATCTGTTATCCATGATTATGTGGTCTTTTTATCACTATTAGGGCTAATTATTATCAATACTGTTAGCAATATGTTTTCCAAAGTTAGCATACAAGCTGCTGATTTGTTTCATCCAGAGTATGATTTAATACCAATGTTTAAGAAGGTTAGGGGTATATATAGTGATCACCGTGCATTTCCCTTTTAAGTATTTCTAAAAATTAAGATTATGAGAATGAAGAACTGTTTGACCATTTTTTATTGAAATTTCATTAGAATTGAATTAAAAGCTAAAAGTAAAATTCTGAATTTCTATAATGGTCACTTTATCACTTAACTGAGTGTGTCGAAATTTAAAAGAATATTTTAAACAATTAGGTACTTGTATAACTCCAGATTTTTAGTCCTTGGTATTCCCATAAAAGAAGAGAGGCATCATGTTGTTTCGCTATGATAAAAAAAAACAGCTACAAAATTCATGAATAAGTGGTCTCCTTTGTTTTCTGATAATGGTCGTGAAGACCTAGTGTAAATGATGAAAGGGATTTAAATTCAAATAGTCATCAATTGTTCATGTAAAACATTAAAAGATAAAACATAAAATTTTGGTTCAATCGAATAAAAATGTACATTTTTTGAGTTTATGTCATCTATTTATGCAAATTTATTACAAGAGTAAAGGTGGGGGTACCATAAAAGTTTAAGTCATCATATTCACTATGTGAAGTACAAATAACCTTGATAGTAATTTCAAAGGTCATCATGATTCAAGCATTTCTGTTCAGCATTACATAATTTTATGCTTGTTCATACTCTACCTATTCCAAGGATCAATTTTCTAGTATATTTTTTGTAACTATATTTCATTATTGAATTTATTTATACACATGATATGTGTATCTTCTAAACATATATATTAACAGTGGAAGGCATTTTGAACAGAATTACACTGCAAGCATCTTGATTACATTTTTTTTCATTTAATTTTTAAAACAGCAATTAGAATTTCACCACATTTTTTAGATTACTTCTATTCTGACATTGCTTGTTCTCTGATACTCACTATACATGTACAAAAAAATGTTTTATTGATTTCAAAATTACAGCATTTTTAACAACAGTATCATTTTGTTTCAAACGCACCCTAGTATATAAGTGCCTACTGTTGGTGTCATATAAACCTTACCAAAAAAAACCATTATTTTTATTTTTATTTGTTACTGTTTACTAATTAAGTTTTGTACTAAAACTGTACAATGGTGCTATTTTATGACCATATAGTTTAAGTATGTTGTTTATGATTATTTTTATTTTTATTAATTCATTTTTTAAATCAAATATTTGTTTATGTTTTTACAATCTAATTAAAATGTAATCTCTGTACTAGGCTGGCTAGTCTAGCTCATTTTTTTCCTTTCAGCAACTAGGCATAAAAAATGAGCAAGTGTAGACTGTTGGTTTTAATTAGATTGATTTTTTTATCACTATAATTATATCCTTTTTCATTTAAGATGTACAGACGCACAGAAGTGTTGCTTATGGTTTAAATGACAAACTTTCTTGACAAAGTTTTACCATATAATTTGCCTATTTTTAAGAATTGTATAATGTTCCCATACAACATTGTGTATGAATTTCTGAATTTTAAATTGAAAAGGTCTGTCTCATGTCCCAGTGATAAATTTTATTTAAATCAAAATCTTTTTTGTCATGTATTCCAAATCGTTCCAAATGTCTGAAAAGGGAATACTACTTCCATTCACCATGCTTCGGCGCTGCATCTTCTGTTTTCTTCTGAATATAAACAACACCAAATGATATAATTCTTTGTTGAATTAACAGTTTCAGGACAAATTGCATTGTTAGAAAAATTCAAAGCAGACATAGAAATGGTGTTTTTTGCTAACAACATCCTCAAGTGTTAACTCAACACAGTCAATGATGTACACTTATTTTCATTATGGGTTTGAACAAAGTAATTTCCCATAATCCTTTATTGAATTTTATGAATATCCAAAGTGTTAAATTTTTAGTCGCAATCTTGTCATTTTTTAATACATAGATGCTGTTTGAAATATTAGGACGATTTTAACTTATCAAATTAGTTCAAAACCCTAAAAAAAAAATTATTTTAAGCACAATTTACATATTATTTGTGATAACCATCTTTTAAAGAGCTGTTAAAAAGACACATTGAAATTTATAATAATTTGTTTAAAGCATAGAATGAATGTCTGATTTAAGCTACTTAATAAATAAACATTTTAAAATTCCAACTACAAATCTATACAAAATTCAATAAAAGGTCAAGTTCAGATGTAAATACTACTTTAGAAAAAGAATTTAAAGCAATTTTCATGCATGATTTATCAGTTTCCTGGTGGAATATTTACTTCAGTGTCAGTTTCAGTTTTATATAAAGTCTACAAAACCTTGTGTGTTCATATATACTTATTTTAGATTTGAAGAAGAAAGAGATTTTTATCTATATCCTTATTGTTTCTTGTAAAAGGGCAAAGCAAAGATGCATAATAAAAACCAATGTTATAGTTCATATATTTTTCATTTCATTATGTTTAAATGATTTATGTGTAAATGTTGTCGAAACAATACCACCTTTTATCTTTCTGAAGGATGTAATTTATTCATTTTATCGTTCAAGGTCCTTATGGTTTCAAAAATGAAAAATAGCAATAAACATAAACAGTCCCTTTTGGTTATTATCTATTATGTTCCATGAGATTTTTCTTACTAAAATTTTTGAAAATTGTTTTTAGTTTAAAAATAATTTAATACTATCTTCCACATTTTTTCTGTTCTATGTGCAAGTATTTTTTTATCTGCTGCCCCCCATACACATTATTGCAATAAATATGCTTACAGCCTTACTTATAGAGGAAATATCTACTAAAGATAAGGTTATGTAAACCTTTTAAAACTATTATTTTACAATGTCTATTTTTACGTTTACTATGTCACATTGGTGCTTTTGTTCAGTGTTGTTTATTTTTTTATAATTTGTTGTGTATAAGTTTTAGTTATAGAATAAAGAAGTTGTCAGTTTAAAAATCTTATTCTTCTTTTTGCAGCTTTATATGGCATAAACTTCTCGTGTATAACAGACAGTGTTACAATGCAGATATTTGATTTCTTGGTTTTGCCAATGCTGTATAAAAAATGTGCACTAGGTTTAAAACTAAATATAATTGGTTTCCAACCAAAATTGGTATCCCACAAATATTACTGAAACTAGAGTACATAATTATTGAAGTTTATAAGAGTTTCGTTGACAACATCTAACGTTTTTGGTGGTATACATAAATTCCTACATCTTCTGTTTGAAACTCTTTGCTACCCGTGTGTTGTGAGAACACACAATATAGTTCAGTGGTTTTACATTCATTTGATTCTTTCCATATTTACAGTAGCAATTTATGTTAAAATATGTCCAGATATCCAATTTACAATAAGAAATGTGATTATTACAGTTACAGACAAAGGGAAGTAACTCAGTTAAAAAATTATACCGGAAAGAGTTTCTTAAGTCACAAATTGAAAACAATCATAACCTCTTGCCAGTGTTAACATGTACTCTTCTTTAAATAGTTCATGATAAAAGAAAAGAAGAACTAATTAAAACCAAGAATGACAGGTGAGATCTTTGTATTTCTATCTTTTTGTCTGTAAAACACCTGTATAAAATATCCTAAATTGCAAGTTATCTGAAAATTTAATGCATCACCTGTATAGTTTTACGAGTGCAGTAACTGATTAAATGGTTTGTGATGTTTTGTATTCAAGTGCACTATCCTTCAAAATCTCATTCTAAAGCAAAATTTAAGACATGATTTACTAGCCATGCTTCAGTAAATTGCACATACATGTACTATAAACAAAATGTTATGTGAGGTTATTTAAATCATACAGCAACTCCATGACAAACAATAGCAAAAGCCAAAAGAATAACAAGCAGTTAACATTTATTGTGTATTGTTGTTTTCTATTCAGGTTAACTAAAAAAGTTATTGTTTTCAAATGTACATTGTAGAACAAACTGATAAATTTCTCCATTTGCTTTGGCTTCAAAACAGCCAAGAGAAATGTGCCCAGGCTGTTTCATTTCCAGTATTGAATCATTTTGAGCTAATGGCATCATTAACACCCCTTAACATCACAGTTTGTTGTTTAAACTTTTTTCAGGACCAGAACAACAGTCATCTTTTTATACGACCGCAAAATTTTTGTGGTTATATATTGGTATCACATTGTTGTCGTTGGCGTCAGTGTCATCTGAAGATGGATGGTTTCTGGATAATAACTTAAGTATAAGTAAATAGAAATCAATAAAATTTTGACACAATGTTAAATATAACCACAAAAGGAAGGTTGGGATTGATTTTGGGGTTATGGTCCCATCCGTTTAGGAATAAGGAGCCCAAAGAGGCCCAAAACATACATTTAATATAAAAAAAGAAGATGTGGTATGATTGCCAATGAGACAACTATCCACAAGAGACCAAAATGACACAAACATTAACAACTATAGGTCACTGTACGGCCTTCAACAATGAGCAAAGCCCATACTGCATAGTCAGCTATAAAAGGCCCTGATAAGACAATGTAAAACTAACGGCCTTATTTATATAAAAAAATGAACGAGAAACAAATTTGTAACACATAAACAAACGACAACCACTGAATTACAGGCTCCTGATTTGGGACAGGCACATACTTAAATAATGTGGCAGGGTTAAACATGTTAGTGGGATCCAAACCCTCCCCCTAACCTGGGACAGTGGTTTAATAGTACAACATAAGAACGAACTATAAAAATCAGTTGAAAAAGGCTTAACTCATCAGATGGACAAAAATACAAGTGGACGTGGCCGGGTACTTGTACATCATGACAAAAAAAGACACTAGAAACAGATCTGAGAGTACTCGCAGTTATCTGACTGCTAGTTCAAAGCCACTAACAACTAATAAAACAAATCATGCATCTAAGACTAATCTATCAATCCGTACACACCCAACATCCAATGGATTTAGTGTAAAGACATCATAAACAGCCAGAGAAAAACATCACCTTGTGCAATGCCAAGTTACAGGTATCAACAGATTGTAGATCCACGAATGTGTATATGTATATAACATGCTAGTAATATTTAGTTTGCTTTTAATTTACTGATAACAAAATCAATATTTATACCAATAAAAACAATATTCAATGATCTTATTACAGTGTTGAATTGGTAACCTTATAGAATTAGTTAATTTAAAGGAGCGATAAGTTTACATGGATCATTTCGAAATTTCCTGGCACGGTTAACAACATTTCCGTAAAATTGAGGATGTGCTATCCCGTTTGAAATAAGTTTTCTACTATTATACAACCAAACTTCAAAACCCAATCTTTATATCTATGGAAAAATTTAGTAAAGGTTTTAAGTAATTTATGGTAACGATAATTTATGGTAACGATATTTAGTTTCAGGACAATAAGTATTTCAATTACTCTGAAATTGCACCATAATGTTAATACCATTAAGTAGATGGTTGAAGTTTATTTTAAGGGTGATGGGGCAAACAGTCTAGGAATTAAGGGCCAAAAAGGGGTCAAAAACAAGCATTTTTGAAGTTTCGGGACAATAATTTAACTGTATGGATCTCTATGACATTGTACCACAAGGTTCCATATAATGAAAGGAAGACTTGGTGTCAGTTTGGGGTTAATATCCCTGAACATTTAGGAATGAGGGGCCAAAAAAGGACCAAAAAAAAACATTTTTCTAGTTTACAGACAATAACTTGTGTTTAAGTGTATGGATCTCTCTGAAGTTATACTACAAGGTCTCTTACTACAAAGGAAAGGCTGAAATTGAGTTTTGGGGTTATTGCTCCATGGGGGTTTCAGTAAGTGAGGGGCCGAAAAAGGGAAATGAGGTGGCCCCAAATAATCATTTTGTAGTTTTCAATCAATAACTTGTGTTTAAGTGTATAAATCTCACTGAAATTATACCACAAGTGTCCATACTACAAAGGGATGGATATAGGGGGTAATGGATCAAATCACTAAGCAATTAGGGGCAAAAAAGGGGGGAAACAAGAGTTTTTCTAGTTAAAGGACAATTTAGACAATTTAAAAGCAGTGTAAGGGAGGTAATTCAATTCCAATTAACATTTAAAGAATACTTTTATATATATGTTCGAGACCGTATGAGTATTTGGACCGTACGCGTACGGTCTGGACCGTATGCGTACTTTTTCAAAATACTCATACGGTCGGACCGTACGCGTACGGTCTGACTAATATTAAGAAGTTGTCAAAGTTAATTCGATCCATATAACAGATCAATATAACTTAACTCTCAAATAGATATAAAAAAGTTTAATTGTAATTGAAAACAAAAAAACTATATATTTTAATGATTTAAAAAATTCACGCTAATTGAATCTGTTAATCTCTCGTATTTTTAAAACATGTCGATCACTCAGTAAAATAATTGAATTATGATTCACTAAAATTGAAAATATCGGAAGTAAATATAATGTGGGAGGACAATTGTTTTAGAATATTTAGCAACTTTACCAAAAAATATTTTTGCTAAGGAACATACACGAACTGCAAAAATGTAAATGTAAAACATATTAGTACGTTACTTGTGGTAGCAAGTGTAACATTGGTTGAGAGTACCAAAATTAGGATCAAGACATACAATTAAACAAACTATTTAATTTCAATTGTTCATTTGTTCATTTTATCCGTGTAATTGTAATAATATTAAATTAGTAAATCTGAAAATAAAGATTGTGATTAATGTTAATTTTTTAAAATTTAACCAATATGATCTAATAACATGTATGGTCAGCTCGTACTGGACCATACGCGTATACTCATACGGTCCGACCGTACGCGTATGGTCGGACCGTACGAGTATACGTATACGGTCCAAATACTCATATGGTCTGGAACATATATATATATATGTTTGATTACTTGATTACATCCCTCACACTGCTTGAAAATTATGTTAAAGGAAGTGTTAATTGTCTTGAGATGTGCATCTTCGCTAGCCAAGTGTTACAATCAACTCCCGTTCTCTTCACCTTGGCGGTTTGAGACAACTTTTGTGACATTGTTGCCAACTTAATTAGAAATTTGAATTGAGATTATTTTTGGAATAAGGGATTGGGGGAGGGGTAAACAATTTTCTCATTTCAGATTTCAGAAATTAAAAAGAATTTTGCTTCAAAGGCACAGGCACTTGTTTCTATCCATTGGAAGACCCACTATCAACGTATATTTACGTAAATATACGTTGATAGTGGGTCTTCCTATGGATAGAAACAAGTGCCTGTGTTCAAAGGTTATTTTTAAGGGGTTTATATTCAACAGCATAGTGTATTGTTCAAAAGCAAAAAAAATGTTTTAAGTTCATTTAAGAATGGAAATGGGAAATGTGTCAAAGAGACCAGACCAAAGTGAAGAAAACTACGTGGTAGTACTTAATATAACATGTTTGAAAATTTATGATTAAATTATTGATCTGCATGCTGATTTGTTTCATTGCAGAGATAAGGTCCTTTCAGAAGAACACCTTCACATTAGATATACTCAACGTAGATACTTATCTTGTCTACGGAATTAAGGGGTGACTCATAACATGCAAACAAAATAATTAAAAAGCCTAATTTGGAAATATATTTTTTGGGAGTAAACTGAGACCCATCTTCTGTCCAATCAGACATATATATATGTTTCTGGTCCAATTTTATCCTTTATTTAAACGAGATATACTGCAGTCAGAAGCTTCTCTTTTCATAAAAAGGGACAAGATGCTAGCCGATTATTCTTTTCAGTACTTATCGTTCGGCTATAAATCACATTTAACAATTCCAAGTCAGATGAAGACTATGTTCAACGCATCTATGTCAACGAATTTTGTTTTGCTCAGCCTTAAAGTATTACTTTGTCGTATTTTTGTTATTGTCATGCAGGACGTTGTCGGGTTTATTTCGCCTAATAATTTTGAATTTTCAAGGCCCTGTAGGTATATACTGTCTTTCATTTGTTTGTCTTTACGTTATTTATCTGTTGGTATAGTAACTTGTCTTTAAGTTAATCGCGTGATCCCGTCATTGTGAAACTGTCACATTTACGTGTATCATATTGAATTTCTTTACTTTATCCATAATATATTTGCTTTTCAAACATCACAGCTAAGTCTACTACCAATGGCAGATAACTTAAATAAAAAGAAGATTCATTCTTCTAGAACTGGCATGATTGGAATAATTGCACTAAAATCATCTTTATATACTTACATGAACTGAACTGTGATGAAGTGATCAGTGCAATATATGGAGAAACTGGATGGGTGTTGTACAAATTAAATAAACGTAGTTTTATAGGTCTTTTATATGGCTTGTGCTGTTTTCTGCTCTTTGGTCGGGTTTTTGTCTCTTTGTCACGTTCCCCATTTCCATTTTCAATTTTATAAAAGTTACTGTCTCATAAAAATATGCATCGCCGCGATATAGCCTTTTTGTGCTAATGCGGCGTAAAGCAACCAACAATCAATCATAAACATATGCTCCAAATATCCTGTTTTTTTGCCAAAAGTAACCGTACCACTTTTAGAGATATATATGAAAAATGGTAATAACACTTTACAAGTGTATGCGTCCGAAGCGCTGTTCAGGATTTACCCCTTCACTAGGAACACCCGAAAGATAAACATCTGAAATTCAAGGATGTGTAAGAACCGAAAGACGTGAAAAGCTATATAACTAAAAGAGACATACTGGTATATGCTTGGGATGTATAATCTTAATAGACCCCGTCACAATATTAAATTAATTCAAGCTTTGAAACTGTTCAAAAGTAAATAAATCAAACATTCTATTGTATAGTTCCATGATTATGTGAACTTTTAAGGATGAAATACACACACTGTACCTCTAATCTTATATTGAATTATCTTTTGTATCCCAACTTTTAAAAAGCTTAAGAAATATGATTTAATAATACTTCAATCACTTACGATGTTGATATGGAATCAACATTCTTTGTTCTTGAAACAGGAAATTCAATGTTTAAATACGATCCGACTTTTCATTATGTTATTACAGGCGGCTTAGATATCGCACACCTTCCGCAACTCTGGTTTTTGGTAAGTTTTGTGTTGCCTATAATAGGGCTTTATTTTTTTTTCAAGTGGTGTTTGTCATTGTTTTTTTGCCCTTTTTCGTTTTTATTTTTGGCCTTGGAATTGTTCGCTTTTATTGGACTTATGAGATTCGAATGCTCTCCTGGTATCTACAGTCTCATGTTTTGTTCTACAGCAAGTCTTAAAATTCAGTTGCAAATCACGATGCAGGAGTTGGTAGCTGGTAATGAGCAATGAAGACTTTCAATATAAAATTATAAAATCTGACTGATCAGGATATCAAACCTTTTGAGAGTAATTGTTAAAAACAAATATCTATTCAATTGGTTTCTGATGACAGAAAAAAAACTCTCACAATTTGTTTCTTGAAATCAGACAGTTTACCGAGATACTAGCATAGACACACAATAAAGAAGATTAAGGTCAGTATTAAATCGAATTGTCCAGCAGTTATTAAATGCAATTACCCTAGAAGTCGTTATCATTGTGTTAGGTGATTTTTTTATATATATAATATGACCATCATTTTTTTTACTTATGCCGTGCTATATATAGGTTTGGGGAAAAGAGGGGTGGTGCCAATATATGATGATGAGTTTCTTTAATAGAAAGTCTGACTAAAAATTGGTAAACGAATTACTGATTTGTCGATCTTACTGTTATGTAAAAAAAACTTGTTTACTAAGGAATCTTTTGAAGATGCAGAGGAATGATGACTGTTTCTTGTCCGTTATTGACTGAATAGAGTAGTTACAAACAACTGAACCTTTTAACTCTATCGTATTGGTGTCCGCCCTGAAAAGTTTTAACGATTTACACTCAATGAGTATGCGTTATCTCCCTTACATCAAACGACGAAAAGAACTAAGCAAGAACTAATGGTTTTTGTGTTGTTTTTTTTTTTTACATATTTGTATACTGCTATTTTCACTGTTACGACACACTTGTCTTTTTCCCTTTTTGACGGAGATTTTTTTCTAGTTGGACAACAGACAAAAATCCAAAATTCTTCAAACTAAGATAACAGTTTAGAGATTTGGCACACACGACACAGTTATTTCTGAGTAGATACATAAGAAATGCACATTTATAAAAGGATTCTGGACATCACAGAATGACAATAGCATAAAAAAGATTGCTGTCAAAAGAAAAACAAACTGAAATAAAAAAAAATCTCGGGAGAAAATTTCAAGGGGACGATAATATTAAGTAACTTTATGACAATAGTTAATAGCTATCGGCTCCCCAGTTTGCTAAAGCTATGTTCTAGAATAAAAAGGGCGAAAATCTTGGACCAGACTACATGATGGTGTACTGTTACACCACTGTCCCAGGAGGGTTGTGACCCCGCTAACGTGTTTAATCCCGCCACATTGAAGGGGCGGATCCAGACATTTTAAAAAGGGGAGTTCCCAACCCATAATAAAAAGGGGGGTCCAACTATATACTCCAATTCAAATGCATTCTATATGCATGGGCCTGTTCCAAGTCAGGAGCCTGTAATTCAGTGGTTGTCGTTTGTTTATGTGTGCCATATTTGTTTTTCGTTCATTTTTTTACATAAATTAAGCCATTAGTTTTCTCGCTTAAATTGTTTTACATAGTTATTTCGGGGTCTTTTATAGCTGACTATAAGGTATGGAATTTGCTCATTGTTGAAGGCCGTCAGTGACCTATAGTTGTTAATGTCATTTTGGTCTCTTGTGGAGAGTTGTCTCATTGGCAATCATACCACATCTTTTTTTTTATATAGATATACAGTGTCACTACATACTGGTCCTAAATGTTAACTGTAACTGTTGTAACCGTTTCTTTTTTTTCAGAAATAACTTTATTTTAGAAGTATTCATAAAATTCGCTAGGTTTTGACAAAGTAAGTGTGCACTCTTGTTTTCAGTCAGTTCATCTTAAAGGAATTAGATAATTAATAGGCTCTGTTGCTATGAATTGGCATGAAAGCTTGAAGAAGACAGGAACCAAGACTGAATTCGTCGAAAAAATAATTCTATAGTATATTTTAAGTCAAATTTTGTCATTTGAATATGACTCTACTATAGTCCAAATACTGAGAATATTTCTACAGTAATTATTTAAAATGGGACTATTATTAATTAAAAGAAGGTGTCTAGTCTATATCTGTAAAAAAAAAAGTGGAGAAAAAATATTTGATATCTTTAAAAAAAAATATTGAATCTAAGTATAATTCTAAAAAACGAGAATTGACAACTTCATAGACAATGTTACGGCATGACGGGGGAATATATAAGTGTAAGCCACTGTTCTCACATCCACTTGTATTTGAAAAAATACCTTTAATAGAGACAAGTGTCTGTGACTCGACTGATTAGATTTAAATCACGATTTGTTTTTTTTAAATGCAATGATTTACTATCACTTGTGAAAACAGTCATTTTCTCAGCATGTTCCTTTAAATAACACGAACACCCAAAGTAAAAATAAACATTTTTAATTTTTGAAAATGATTCACTCTGGAATTTTTTATCACCTGTCCCTAAATTTTGAGTGGCGTTACCGAGCTCGTACCTGTCAAATGACGTCATCACAACTTCCGGGCCATGGGGACTGTAATATGAGGTGAATCTGTGCTTGCGGGTAATACACAAATTAGCTTTTCTTACATCAATTTACAACTAGACTGTGAACAGTAGACTGATAATGAGTTGTAAATAAGTTCTCGCTCCTGACATTCTCCTGGCATTGATTTTTTGTGTTGTTTTTTCCATGGAACATGGCTGACGATTTTTGGTAGCATTTAGAATGGGGTGAGCTCTGTTTGTGTATTGATCATGATAAGAAATGGTATATACTATTGGGGAATTTACTATAATTCATTCTAAAGTAATTAACAAGGATAAGATGGAGGAATTGTGGAAATTAGTGCAAAATAAAGAGAGGATTATTGAGTCTCAAAGAGATGAAATTGAAAGACTAAAAGCAGCAATGTTTCACCTAAAACAAGAAAACAAGGAACTTAAAGAGAAGGTGACGTCCCTCACAGAGAATGACAGGTGTGTATAATAATTGATATTGATTTGGTAACAGGTTGTGTATAATATAATCATAATGTAATGATCAGTAATAATTGATTACCACTGGTAATACACATGTCAATTACACAGTTGGATCAAACATACAATTACATTACATGATAAACATTGAGTACAATGATTTAAAGGACACTTAAGCTGTTTATACTGAGAAAGTTCCTAAGTTGACCCAAACTGAAGAAAAAGATACTGATATTTTTAAATATATATATAGTTTGAAGAAAGAGATGGGATACTATTGTGGTATACTCAGTTGCATCTCAACTGCTGTTAAACAATTATAATCCAAAAAGCCAGATTCGTAAACGGTTTTACATTTCAGAACAAAAGTTCTGTTTTTTATTAATTGACAAAAGTAATCAAAATTTAAGCAATTTAAAAGTGTTATATGTATCTTGAAAATAATAAAACTGAATGCATAATTTCCTAGAATTCAGCTGAAGTTTGTTTACATTTACAATGTGTCATGTTTACATGTTGAACCAGTGTTCTCCCTACAGATTTCACATAGCATCCCTGTAAATAGAGAATTGTAAAATACCATCTCATTTCTAGAAATTATAAGCATCACTTCCATGATACAATCTATTAGATAGCATCACATCATGATCAACATAATGATAAAATGAGAGAACACTGATTGAACCATCAATATTTATTTCATTAATGAACATATCCTGTTATTTCTCAAAAAGAAAAAATGGGACCAGGTTCAATGGCATAGGACTCTTGCAGACTTAATTTTTAAACCAAAACCTATATTAATATTCGGCTAATGTATACAAATTGTTTTTATATACTCAAAAGTTCCAGCATTGATTAAAAACTCTGGCAAAGTACAATGTGTGGGTTGAAAAAAACTATTGAATTAAAGTCAAACAATTAAATCAATCAAATTGATAACTATATGTAGTTAGTGTTTCACATATAACGGATAATTACTACAGGGAGATTAAAAAATATTTCTGCAAGACTTTGGCTTCAAAGTTGCACTACAATGAATCAATCATTTGGGAGTTCACAGTGCACTTTTTATAAGACCGCAAATTTTGAAAAAATTTTCGTCGTATATTGCTATCACGTTGGCGTCTGCGTCGTCGTCGTCGTCGTCGTCGTCGTCGTCGTCGTCGTCCGGCGTCCGAATACTTTTAGTTTTCGCACTCTAACTTTAGTAAAAGTGAATAGAAATCTATGAAATTTTAACACAAGGTTTATGACCATAAAAGGAAGGTTGGTATTGATTTTGGGAGTTTTGGTCCCAACATTTTAGGAATAAGGGGCCAAAAAGGGCCCAAATAAGCATTTTCTTGGTTTTCGCACCATAACTTTAGTTTAAGTTAATAGAAATCTATGAAATTTTGACGCAAGGTTTATGACCACAAAAGAAAGATTGGGATTGATTTTGGGAGTTTTGGTTTCAATAGTTTAGGAATAAGGGGCCAATAAAGGGCCCAAATAAGCATTTTTCTTGGTTTTTGCACAATAACCTTAGGTTAAGTAAATGGAAATCTATGAAATTTAAACACAATGTTTATGACCACAAAAGGAAGGTTGGTATTTATTTTGGGAGTTTAGGACCCAAGAGATTAGGAATTAGGGGCCAAAAAGGGACCCAAATAAGCATTTTTCTTGGTTTTCGCACTATAATGTTAGTATAAGTAAATACAAATCTATGAAATTTAAACACAGGGCTTATGACCATAAAAGGAAGGTTGGTATTGATTTTGGGAGTTTTGGTCCCAACAGTTTAGGAAAAAGGGGCCCAAAGGGTCCAAAATTAAACTTTGTTTGATTTCATCAAAATTGAATAATTGGGGTTCTTTGATATGCCGAATCTAACTGTATATGTAGATTCTCAACTTTTGGTCCCGTTTTCAAATTGGTCTACATTAAGGTCCAAGGTCCAAAGGGTCCAAAATTAAACTTAGTTTGATTTTGACAAAAAATGAATCGGTTGGGTTCTTTGATATGTTGAATCTAAAAATGTACTTAGATTCTTGATTATTGAAGTTTTTTTGGTCCAGTTTTCAAATTGGTCTACATTAAGGTCCAAAGGGTCCAAAATTAAACTTTGTTTGATTTCATCAAAAATTGAATCCTTGGGGTTCTTTGATATGCCAAATCTAACTGTGTATGTAGATTCTTCATTTTTGGTCCTGTTTTCAAATTTCAAATTCTACATTAAAGTCCAAAGGGTCCAAAATTAAACTAAGTTTGATTTTAACAAAAATTGAATTCTTGGGCCTCTTTGATATGCTGAATCTAAACATGTACTTAGATTTTTGATTATGGGCCCAGTTTTCAAGTTGGTCCAAATCAGGATCTAAAATTATTATATTAAGTATTGTGCAATAGCAAGTCTTTTCAATTGCACAGTATTGTGCAATGGCAAGAAATATCTAATTGCACAATATTGTGAAATAGCAAATTTTTTTTTAATTAGAGTTATCTTTCTTTGTCCAGAATAGTAAGCAAGAAATATCCTATTTGTGCAATAGCAAGAATTTTTTTTAATTGGAGTTATCTTTCTTTGTCCAGAATCAACTTAAATCTTTGTTATATACAATATACAATGTATATACACTTTTTACTACCAACTGATAAATTTAAATAATCTTTACCATTCAGTGATAACAAGCAGTTTTTTTACATCTTAATATTTTATGATGTATTTAAATGAGTAGTTATTGTTGCAAACTCCATTAGAAATTTGAATTGATATCAGTTTTGAAAAAGGGAAACGGGGATGTGAAAAAAAAGGGGGGGGTTAAATTTTTCTCATTTCAGATTTCATAAATAAAAAGAAAATTTCTTCAAACATTTTTTTGAGAGGATTAATATTCAACAGCATAGTGATTTGCTCAAAGGCAAAAAAAACCTTTTAAGTTCATTAGACCACATTCATTCTGTGTCAGAAACCTATGCTGTGTCAACTATTTAATTTTAGATTTAAAAAGTTTGAAGAAGAAATCTTTAATTGATTTGTAAAATCTTGGCATTTGTTTTGTGTAAAAAAAAACCATGTAATGTCAAAAATTTGATCACAATCCAAATTCAGAGCTGTATCATGCTTGAATGTTTTGTCCATACTTGCCCCAACTGTTCAGGGTTCGACCTCTGCGGTCGTATAAAGCTGCGCCCTGCGGAGCACCTGGTTGTCAGAGTGATTGACATTATCGGATCCCAAACTGTTAAAAAAGGCAGAATTATTTCACATATGTTCAACATTGTCACGCACCTGCAGTTATTCAGTTGCAATTGCATAATTTGATATATTTTTTAAAAGTTTGTGTGGTCTGAAACTCTGAATGTCTTGTGCACATGAGCAACAGTGTTTCAATAAATGCACTTTGCACAAAAGCCCATCTGTACTCTATAGAGGTTTTATAGATTAAGATTTTATAAAAAATATGCAGATCATTTCTTTAACTAAAAGAATCAAAGTCAAATCAAAATCAAGAGTAAACTGTAAATTCAGAAATCATTTTCTGAAGTATTCATCATACAACATGTATAACTGGAGAAGTACATCTTGAGATTGAATAATTAATTTCTACATTGGTCATGTTGATTGGTCTAATGTCAAAATCACAATTAAAGAAATGCTCGCAATAATTTCTGATTTTTCAGTAGTTATTTACTGGCTGTGGACCTTGAAAAAATAGGCTCTGAAAATTTCATTGTGAATAAAAGGGATAGGGCTATGAGATTTCAGGTACAGATGTAATTTGGATGTGTTCCTTTATACATACTTGACCTCTAAACTCTAAAGGGAACAGAAAAAAGATCAGCTGCATGTTCAATTTTGCAAAACATCTATATCAAACTTTTACTTGAAATTTCTTAATGTGTCAATTCAAGTTGCCATTTTCAGTATGGCCATGGCCAATAGCTTAGTCAAGCCTACTGAAAATATGTATGTTATATTTATTTTCCAAAGTCAGAATTGTTTCATGCAGAGACAGATATTGATTGAATTTTTATCAGAAAGATGAAATATGTTATATTAACTCAGAAAACAGCAATTGTTTCCTAGAGCCGAAAATTAGATTGATTAAAATGATTGATGTGTACTAAACAAAAATGTTTTAAGCTTTTAACACATCACTACATGAAACAAAAAGAATTCTGTTGTAGACTGAATAATACCACATCAAAGATCTATGTTGAATAAAATCAAAGTGTAGAAATAGTATTAACCTGTACTTAATGACTTTAGTAGCTTTCCTGTTATACTTCAAACTTGTATTTTTTGAATTGGAAAAGAATAGTTTAAACTTAAAATTTCAAGTTTGTTTTGGTTTGATCATCATGATCATGGTAGTGATATTCTTAAACAATTCAATTGTTGATGTTCAGGTTTGATACATGTATTGGTGTGCTAGATTAAACGTTGACAATACCATTTTAGATTACATACATGGGTCAGAATAGACACTTTCTTGCAAGTAAAATTTATGCAGAGCTTAATAATAAGTCAAATTCTTAAGAAAATAGACACTATAGTTACATTTGTATTTACATTACTTCAAGGTCAAGCAAAAATCATTTATGCATAATAGTTGAAAAAAAATATGTTCAATATGCTTATTTAGTGGAAATCATGTACAGGTCTACTTAAAATGTAAATGAGAAAAAAAATAAAAAAGTTATTCAGTTAGTTAGGTCCTGATAATAGAGCTGGCTGGACCAAAAAGGGGGGCGGGTTAAGTTGACATCTTCTGTATAAAGACAGCTTTATTGTTATGGTTGGAAATTGTAAGCGATCTCTGATTTGAAAGGGGTCAATTTTCATCCAGAAGAAGATATTTGGATATCTGTGAGACATTGAAACCTTACAAGTTAGTTTTGCTAAATCTTTGACTGCAGTAAAACTATTTTTACTGGGCCAGGCAGGTTTTGAGAAATTCAATGTCTATAAATAATGTGGACATGATCCGTTCCTAACATCATGTACATGTATTTCATGTGCAAGTATTTGTATAACATAGATTCAATAGAAGATACTTCAACAATAGGTACTGTTTGCCACAGCTGTGTTTGTTAAAATGTACCAAATTGTATATGTACTTGCATATATGTGTATTGATTTGAGGTGTAAAATTCAACAATCAATCATGTAAAAGTATTAGGTTAAATAAAAAGAGCAAACTCAAACTGATCCTCTTTCAGCTTTTAACAAAAAAAGTGAAATACCATCATTTATCCTTTGGCTAAGATTAGATAAATGTTCTTTGACCTGGAGTGACCTTCAGCTTTGGTCTGTCACTTGTTAGTTTAAAAACAAAAATTGATTGATACAATACATTGTTTCTTCAGGAAAGAAAAAAAGCTTATAGTTATAATGGGCGTTGCACAGAAACTTTTTCCTAAACCTGGCATATAATATATATTTTAAGTAAATTTTTATACAAATCTTTTTCAGAAAAAAACTTTTCCCTGAATCATCCATAGGATGACTTCTTTTTTTTTTTTTTTTTATTTGTGATTACAAAGCTGCAGGATCAACGTTAACATGATCTTTAATTTTAAAAGACAAACAATATAAATATGTCTGCTGACCGACTTTGAGATAAGTTCATTTCTAGCATTCTAGAAATAGTATTTTGTGTTGTTCAATTAGACAATGAATCCCATTGACCCTGTAATTTGGTAAAATGTGTATTAAAATTGACCAAAATTGATCGGAATAATTGTCACAACATTTTAAATTGCAAGTGCTCCATGGTGCATGTGCATTGTGCAATGCATGAGTTATTTAATGATGAATTATGTGTAATTTAAATCAGGTTTTGGTTAGTAGAAAACATGTAATTTGTCCAGATTTTGTCAATAAATGGAAAATAGATTTGAAAGATCATGTAAAACAGTTTCCACCAAACTGAGTAATATGTTGATCAAAACAGAAAGTTTTTTTTTAACAGATTTGTACAAGTTTTGATGAAAATGCTTGCATTATAAACTGTTATATAAATTTAAAATTAAAAAGATACCAGAGTTTGGGGACGGGCAATCAAAACCATAAGTCAAACACATACAAAAGTTGAAAACCACAGTCAAAACAAAATTTGACCAAAAGAGAAACAACACTCATTATCTAAACACTACACAGAAAGTTTATCAATGAGCAAAACAAATAAAACACTGGGCCTAAATCAGGTACTCAGGACATATATCCCATGTATGTATATGATTGTTTTTATTTACAAATACTCTCCTGACACCTGATACTGAAGTACTTATATCAGATGCATTGTAAATTATCTGAATCATTGTTTGTGAAAATGTCATCTCATTCAAATATGAATAACCTTTTATATTTAGTGTTTATGACACTTCAAAGGATTTTGAGTTATGAATTATAACTTATTATTATACTTTACAATGGAAAGCCTGTTCATACTTATTTAAGATATATTTTTCTCCATGTGCACTATTTCATATATATATGTCAATGGTCAAAATGTAAGTAGAAGGCTAGTGATGTTAGCTCTAGTTTTTATATTGGTCTGGGACCAAGGTAACCAGGGGCAGATTTAAAGGATTTTTCAGGGGCACAAGTCCCCCTTTTGTGGAAAAGATTTGGTTGATTATATAGGGAATCGCCGAAACATGACTGGAGCGGGCCCCAGTGGGCCCCCTTTTATGTAAATTTCTGGATCTGCCGTTAGTAAACAAGTTGTCTTAGTAGTTTAACTACAATATCACTAGCCTGTCAACACCGAGGTTGTGAGTTTGATTCCTGCAAGTGTCAATGAGGTACCCTCTACTCCAATATTATTTTTAAACTACTAAGGACTGTAAGTTATCCTACCGAAGGTCAGTGGTTCTCTCTAGACACTGCGGCTTAATCCACCAATTCAAAATTATTACCACAAAAGGAACGTTAGTGCTGAAATGGCATTTAATACCAATCAATCAATACATAGGTCAGCGGACTAATGTTGGGTTTATATTGAGGATAGTCAAGGTATCAGTATCTCAGAGAGCTTCAAGCTAAGATGTTAGACAATTAAATCAATTTCCTAAAACCAAAACCTAGAAATTAGATATTTCAGAGATAAATATTACATGTACAGTCATTTTGAATGATGTATTATGGAGACAATAATTTACCGATTTTCCAAAACGCAGGTTAATCAATTAAGAACAGACAAATTAAAATAACATAAAACAAAAACTGATTGCATGGCATGAACTGCAAAGAGCATTGATAACTTGGCTTTGTACCAGACCAACTCAATAAGTTTTTTAATGTACTAGCTCACATTCTAAGGTTACAGTCTTTGTGAAAACATTCTGCACCACTTAGATGCAATTTTCTGAATTCAAGCCAAACCATTCTCTTCTTAATGCTGAAAGCAGAGAAGTAAGAAATATCATTATTAAATTTTTGCTTTACCTGGCTGAGAATCAAATTTAGGCAAAAACTTTCATTCAAACACACATAAAAATCAAAGGTAAGGTGTCAAATGCTGTTTTTTCTGGCAATGCTGAGATTCTTGGATTGGGATATTAACATGCAGTGACACTAAGAATCTTTCATTTTAAAGTTGAACCATTGTAAGAGATGAAGGTCAACAGTATAACACTTATCTACACTAATCATTTTGTTATAAGAGGCATTTTGAAAGATGCTAGAATTAGGCAAAGATTTATTGAGAAGTACTTTTTATGCCCCCACAGTTTTACCATTGTCCATCCATACTGTGTGTCCTGAAATTTGTTTCGGTTCCCTAAGTTTAGTTTGCCTCACCAAAATGTTATGAATCGTATACACAATGAAAATATTACTGATACAAAACACAGTTCCAGTTTTGAAATTTTGTGGGTCCGCTATTACCATTCTTGAGTTATGTCCTTTTATAAGGTTATATGTAAGCCAGGGCATCATCTGTGTCCCATAGACATTTGATTGATTCGGTTTACAATTTAATAAGTTCTGATTCTCAAATTCCATATTGAATAAAAAATATATTCCTTTTTTTGCTTTTTGCTTTTCAAATGCATTTGATACAACAAAAGAGAAATAAGAAAAAGATGGTCTTATCTTCTCATGGTTTTATAGAATCGATGCATGCAAAGTTAATTACATTAAGCTATTTTGTTTTGAGTATCTGGGCAGTGCCTGCTGGCTTTCAGATAACTGTTGTTCTAATTTAATGTTCCAATTTTGAGCCATGATAAAGATATAAATTTGTTGGATTGATCTAAAAGCGCAATATTTTATTCAGAGTAATATAATTGTCTTGGCTGGTGTATCATTAACTTCATTACAGTTTGGTTTTTTTCAAATGTCTATGAATAAATTTATTTAATATGTAAATAAGCACTTAGTAACATGACTTTTTAACATTAAAAGTCTAGTCTGTTTATTTTTATAAACCACCTGTAAACATGTGAATATCTGTGATTTTGTGTAAACCATATATACATGGAATGCGACAAATCTGCGTCTTCTTGACTACCTTTTATGGTTAAAAATACATGGATTACGTCAAATAATTTGAAATTGCGACTAAAAATTGAAGTGAATGTTATCAGTTGAAAATCATTGTACATTTAATGACTGAAAAACTATTTATATGAAAAGTTAATGAAAAAGAACCTTCCTCATTGACAGTTAGTGCTTCTTACTATTGAAGTGTCAGCGAATGTTTTTGGTTTGATAGAAGGAAACAAAATAAATCTCTGAAATATCAAGGTAGTCAAGGTGCCTTGATGGTTTTATAGGTGCAAGTTAGTGTTTTATTCTGACTCATTGTTTGTGATTTTAGGACTATAAAATTTAGGCTCCAGAAGAGGGTCCCTATATCCTGAGTATATTTGGGATTGTTGGAGGCCTTCGATTTTTAGTCTTGTGGATGTTTGCCCTGTTCAAATAAATCTACTATAGATATACACGTACAAGAGAAGAATACAAAAAAAATCTGTTTGTGAATCTTGCATTCTTTTGAGAAATGCAGGCCTGCATCACAGGTGCTATATTGAATCCTTTTTCTTCAAACAAATCTTAATCAAGCATTGTGCTGGACCTGGGGAATGGAAAGCATGAAATGATGAAATGCAAACATAATTGAAGGACTACATTTTGTTTTATTTTTCGTAAAATGAAGCTCAGGAAGCCTCATATTCAAATGCAAATAATCTTGACTTCCTGTATAACCTTTTGAAAGATAAAGAGACCACAAAAGTACAGTTTATTATGTATTTCCATATCTTTTTTCTTCCCCCAGGAAACCATAAAAAAGATATTGTTATCAAACCATATCAAACTGATACTTGGAATCTATAAAATTCTTATTTTTCCTGTTGCTCTGCATAATGATAACTGTGAATATGTTGACACCGTTTTTTTCAGACATTTATACAGGGATTTTGTCATTTCAACTTCTATAGACTTCAAGATAGTATAAAACTTGAGATTAACTCCAAGTCTATAGTAAAATCTTATCAATCTGATCAGGGCCTTCTTGTCATCAGTTCATGTTTGAATTTTTCAGGAGCCAAGCTTTGGAATGCAGTAATTCTTCTGGTATTACACTTAAAAGTTTATAATCATTGCAAAAATTGCATAATATTTACACAGTTTATCTGACTTGTTGAGAAAGAAGTCACGATCCATCAACAATATTTGTGTTATGAGTTTCAGATACAAATATCTCAATCATCACTCTCTTGCCTCCTCTCTATAAAGGGAAAATGATGAGCTGTGAGTGAGTGAGTGAGTGAGGAGCTGTGTAGCACTGGCTCTTAATTTTGGACTAGTCCCCTAATATATACATGAAAATGTACATACTCATTGCCATGGGCTTGATGTTTCTTTCATATTGGGGTGGATTCTTAAGTGAAAAAGTGTTTTTTGGCTGTGCAAGATTGCAAAAAACAGCCCTTATTATACTAGATAGACAATTTTTGAGATACAGAAATTCAAAATGTGGATTTAACATTGAAAATAAGTTAGAGAGAAAGAGAAAAAACAATGACCAATACTTTGTGAAGTTCCAAAATACAATACTCAAGGTTCCTGTTGCTTTTCTTTACACAACTCTCCCATACCTATTAGTTCTATGAAAAACTGGTCTCAATTTACTTTCTTCTCCGTTTAGGAAAGCCATTTTCGGACTTTGGTCAATAGACAAGATCATGTTTGTTCTGATTAGTTTCTCTTAATTTTGAAATTCATGTTATATATCTTCATTCAGTAGCTGCACTCATGTTACCTAATAATTTATTGCAACCTCTGCTGGCCTCAGGGAGGGATAAACAGAAGTTCGTAGAACTAAAAACTTTATTGGATTATCTGCTCTATTCCATAGACCAGTGTCTTGATGATATAAAAGATAAAAAAAAAATCATAATTGAGAACACAGCTTCCACTAAGGGAAGAGAAATAAAAAATTTACTGAATCTGTATTAAAAGTTAATAAAAAGTTGAAATCAATTGTTTCATCATAATGTGAGTTAACTTTTCTGAAGACTGAATCTAGGTAGCTTTAAATAAGATGTGGAATCGTACATACTGTGGATTTCTTTATTTTTGTTGGTACCAATTTTCTTAGTTTGTGGAGAACTTGTATTTTTCATGGATATTTCATTTCCTGATTTTGACAACGTTTGCATACATTCCTTGCAAAAGTTTTTAATTCCTTGATTATGATACATAATAAAAAGGATAAATAAAATGTACCTAAAATAGCTTAACATGATATTAAAATAGTTGACATCAATATGAATTTTACTACATATATACAACACCATTTGATATTCAAATAATCACTAACATATAAACTATTACACGAAATGAAGTAACATTTACTTTTCATTTTCAGGATCAGCTCATTAAAGGTCATAGATTAAATCTTTCTCATAGTATTTTCTTTGATCAAAAGATTTGGACAACTTCAATTGAATGAAATATTATAATAAACAGGTTTCCTTCAGTCAAGTGGATTTGTATATATTTATTTCATAACAATGACATTTACCTGGGAATATATTAATGAAATATATATATATATTATTGTCTGCAAACTTGAGGAGAGAACTAAGGTGCTGTGTCGTTGCTTAGAGTTTTGTCAATATTGTTCGTTTAAAAAATGGATTTATTTTCAATTTATCTGATTTCGTAGTTCTTTATTTGCAGTTTACAAAAAGAGTTTACGATATGATTCAGTGTATTACTTTCAAGGTACCCGATTTTGACCCCATATTTTCAGTTGAGTAAGCATTTGATAAGGTTATGAGATAAATACATGTCAGATTTGGGTTGTTAGACTGAATTGTTTTGGTTTAACAAAAATGAAATAATGCTACCCGGTATTGGGGTATTTAATTTGGAGTAGAGATATCTGCTTTCAAAAGGGTTGTAGTCTGATAAGCTGTGAAAAATAAACATTTAAGCTGGGAAAACCCATCCAAATTCTATGGAATTCTAAATTTAACATAGTGAAAATTTGTATATATATATTGAAATTATGCAATAAATCTCTGACACTGTATGATTTAATAATATTTGCATTTGTTATCTAAACAGATTATTAAGGTGCCTTTTTAAAGATTTAGTCATCCTTTTCTTCATGGTAGATTTTGCAGTGGTTTTAAATGATAAAGGATGGGGGAAAAAAAGAATTGGACAACCCCCTAAAAGATTTTTTTTTATCAGTTATTCATTTTAGGCCTGTATATATATGGGTCATCATTTATTTATACAAAATGTCTCTTTGAACTTCATGAATTTCTCATTGCTAACATCACATTTAAATGTTTCTTCATGATGTATAAAGTATTAAAGATGCTTAAAATTTAAAGAGCTTTTAGTTTTAGTGGAAATTTTCAAGGAGGCAAGACTTGATCTTCATGTAAAATTATGGTTTTATGAGGATTATTAAATACCAGTAATTTTCAATATATAAAGAACAGTAATATTTGTTATTTATATGCTTAATCTTGGGAGAATGTTGTACTACACACAGTATGGGTATAAACCTAAGAATTATTGAACATCGATTAATGCATACAAGCTATTATGAGTTAGTATAAAACTAAAACTATTACAAACAAAAAAACAAACAAACAATTTATGTTCTCATGAATAAAAACTAGACCAAACAGAACTGCTAATAAAAAACAATTAATGTCTTTTTTGATTTCTGAGTTAAATACAATAAAACTTTTTATTCCAATCTCTCACAGAGGGTGGTATTTACTAGACAGTTAACGTTTTACTACAAATTGATTCACACCTGTCTGTTTGTTATTGAGAGGCCAATAATGATAAGAACTAAAAGCTGGTTTGGTATCTTTCAATTTAGATTGGGAAAAAGATGTTTCTTTTAGAAGATAAATTGAGGCATCCTGAAACTGTTCAAGTTCAGAGATACTGAAAGATAAATTCTGACTTATGTTTTATACTTCTTTGGAATGTGGACATAAACATCAAACAATTTTATTGATAAAGGAATATAGATCAAATTAGACAAATTGTATCAAGACAGATAGAGTTATTTCCCTTAGAATGTAAGTTTTAAAGAAAATGTGTTTTACAAGTACAACAGAGTTGCTTCCCATTGATTAAATAACAGTAAATGTTTTTTTTTTTATCAAACTCTTACAGATAAAGCTCACATAGTTTCCACAGCCAATATAAAAGGAGACCAATGCTGTGGCTTTGTTTGTCAAAGTTTACTAAGTACTAGTAGAACAGTTATATGTGTGATCGAAACACCAAATCTTGTATTTTGAATTCTGAGTCTGAGTAGAATAATCATGGTCAAAATTAAGCTTTGAGTATAGCTTAAGTGCTCTGGAAGGATAAAGATTTGATGTTGTGAATTATTAATCCTTGATAGATGGTATTCACTTCATGGAAGAATTAATGAGTACTTCAATTCATTTATGATGAAAATTCTCCCAGTCTTCTGCAAAGTTTAATTGAAATGATTTGCATTAAAAAGATCTCCAAGAGTTGTCTCTCTTTCAACTGTTTAGGATGAGGAATATAATAGGATCTGATCAAGTTGGATTCTTTCCCTTTTAATGTACCGGTAGATGCATACAATATTTCATTGACAGAGCATGAGTACTTGTATGGTAAAAAACAATAATTCATTATTTCTTTTTGGTAATTTGAACAGAATAATATTATAACTAGAAGTCATTTGATAGTAGTGTATGGCTTTAGTTATGTTTTCAAAGATTTAAGGATGTAAATTTTTAGGTAGAATACTGAGAACAATATTTTGAATTGTCTATTGTTCAAGAGGAACACTGTGTTTTATAGGTTACTGTCTTATTGATGTTCAAATCTTCTTTTTAACTCCACGATAACATGCTGTGTATAAGAATGTGACATGATAAAGTTGTCTTGAATGTTTTAATGTTTTGAGATATAAATAAACACTGTATTAAAAAAAGATTTGAAAATTTGGCAATGACAAATAAACAGTTTAAAAAGATAAAATGATAATTTGGCAGTCAGCACTGAACACAGTGTTTTTTTTCTTCATGTTTGATAATGTCATTCACATTACATACAAATATTTTAGTAACAATCCTATCAGTTTAAACCTAAACATTTGGCATAATTTGAGCACAATTCTTTCAAGGGGTTTAGCATAAATGTCTTTGATAATTAATTTTGTAGCATAAACAAGAAGCTTTGTTTTATTCTTTGTTCATTCTACAAATTTGTCAATATTTGTTGCCCATGATCCAAGATTTTGACATGACCTTTTACATTAGACCATGTTAGATCACAAGTCAATATTTTGAAATCCTTTGGATGCCATATATATTATGTATGGATTCAAGCTAACGGGTCCATACTCGGCACAAATATATTTTGCAATCAGGTTTTAGTTCATTGCTTGTAATTCACGAAAGGAGTACGACTATTCAGTTCTAGTTAAGGATTACCTATTCAAGAGGGACTTCTATGATATTCTCATCTGTTCACTTTCCAAACTCATTTTCGAGTTCAATAGCCAAAGCCTGGCCATGGTGGATTACATTTTAATTGGGTAACTTTTTATCAATATTATTTTATCATGTTCCTTACTTTTATTATAGCCAACAATTGGTATGAGTATTCAATCATGGAAATGTTTTTTTTCCATATGGGCCATACTAAAAAAAGATAGAGAAATTGAAGTAAGAAGTACATATGAACCAGGTATTAAAAATGAAATTGTGTCAATAGCTTATATTATTGTGAATTTAATCTGACAATGAGACATCTAATGGAATGGTTGATAAATATATTGCAAGATATAGATTACATGAATACCTACATAGAAAAATCTACAAGTAACACATTCTAAAACAACCTATTCAATGAATGCATTGTGACAAATATTACATTTTTTTTTTTGTACAAAACAAAGTTATCCATTAATCTTTGTACTTTTATTTGTAAAGAACTTATTTACAAAATTTGCTGTATCATTGGTAGGAATGAGGCTGGTGTTTGATGTAGGTATACCTGTCCAGGTAAAAATGTGTATTGGCTTTAGGCATTACTTGATCTTTTAATTAAATTTGGTCATTGAATTTCCTCCTTTTGAAGAGTTCCTATTGTATGTTAATTAGATTTTATCCAGCTGGAAAATGAAAACTTCAAAAGAGGTTTAACTGTTGTTAAATTTTAGATATATATAATTACAATCTATTAGAAAAATCTTTGTGGAACACTCATTTATAAATGTTCAGATTTGTTTGGGTGTTCTATATGACAATTTTCAATATTTTGTCTTTTGATTATGAAATTTGTTTAATATTTTGGGCTTGTAATTTTAAGATTAAAGGTCTAAGAACTTTCTTTTGATTTCTATTTTCTTTGATATTCTCCTCCTGGCTAAGTTTAACAAGTACATGATACCTCGATGTAGTGAGTTTTGGAGTGGGAGCAAATATTTGCAAGTCCCTACAGATGATTTTTTGGCTCAGGTGCATAGAAAATGACAAATATTTTTAAATTGCAACACAGTATATCAGTGCTAGCATCACATTATTGTCTATCATCCACTTTTCATGAACAAACAAAACTTTGCTTGGTTCTTTTTTCCAAAAGTACTGATGTCTTTAGGAAATTGGTTTTAAGTTTGAGTCTCTTTTGAACGTTTTCAGTTGCGGATACAGAAATTTTCATAAGGAGGTGCCCTCTGACTGCCAAAGAGGGGGCCTGTTCCATTCATGCTTCTGTGATTCCCTATATAATCATCCAAATTTTCCCCTCAATGAAGAGGGGGGGGCTCAGGCCCCCTGAAAAACCCTCTTACGCCACCTCTGGTTTTTATATGCAATGGTTATAATTGAGGTACTGGCTGTAAAGTGTATGTTGTTACGAATCATGGGCAATAGACCTTTGTGCTCACCTCACAGAGGACAATATATGATCACACAATCCCTTTTAAAAAGACTTAAGGTGCTAGTTTTGTATGTTATACATGTATGTGATATTCTAAAGAATTACTGGAAATGTTCAACTGGAAATGATTTTCCTTCAATCGATCTTTTGACATTTTGACCTAATTTCACTGGACTTCTTTATTTAATTTATTTGACTTTAGACTGAAGGAAGTAATATTAGAGGCAATTTATAACAATGAATGGTACTTTGATTCCCTCACTTGAAGGTGTCCATTTATAATGAAATTGGTCAACAACTACAATAATAACACTACATAATGATAATAAATATGACTGCAAAATAAATAAGTTAACATAATGTTGAGAGGATCCACTTATTTAGTTTGAAAGGTCAAAGTTGAAGGTCAAGTTAAGTAGTCCTATTTAGGTCAAGGTCAAGTTAAGAATTCCTATCACAAAATGTATAGCATGATAAAAAAAAATCTTACCTAAACCATAAAACTTGCAACTGATTTTAAATTTCAAAGATCATGAGATATATATGTATAATATATTATAATGGTTAAAAAAAAATGACTCAAATTTCATAAAAGATTTAAATGATATAATTATTGAATTTCCATCAGCAATGCTGCATATAAAAAAAATTATATGTAGATGATTCAGATATATGATATTGATATATAATATTGAAGTTTCATTAGCATAAATTAAAAAAAAAAACGTATTGAGCTTAAAAACGTTCAATGTTTTTTACCGATCCACCATATCTAATGTGACACCATAATGTGTCAGCTGTCTCTGATGCTATTGGTTTAACTAAAAACCAGCTGAAATATCAGCTGATTTCTATAAAATGTAAGAGATATCTTCCTGGTTAAATTGATTTGTGACATACTGTATACAGTTGACCACTTGCAAAAAGCTTTGTTATCCCAATAGATTAGTATAGGGTGTTCTGTATTTTTCCAGCAAAACCAATTTTATTCTGAAGATCAGAAAGATATGGCAGTCATATGTTGTACAGCACTGGTTAATTTTGAAAGGGACATCAGCAACCATGAATTCCTGGTGAATTCAATTCCATTTCATTGTAAGGTTCAAGCAGGCATTTCTGTCATCTTTAAACTGGGAAAAAAAAACATGTTAGTTTTATGTTTCAATTTTTTGCTGCAATAGCAAATCCATTAGAATTACCGGTATAAGAAACATGTATACCGGGTAGTTAAGCACCTGTACAAATAAACGAAATGAGTATTTTATTAGACATTTTCAATTGAAGCACTGTGTTTTTAAAAATACAACACAGATGTCCTTGATGGGAAAAGTTAATGTAATCTTTAGTAACGAACTTGCAATATCAGCGATTTTTTAACAAGATAACAATTGACCAAATGAATTGATCTGAACAGGCTCTCTCATTGCTGATTGGTCAAATGTCAGTCTGATATCTACATGTTGTATCAATCATCTTAGTAATGAAATGAACATAAATATCTTTGATGGACAAAGATCAATATTGCCTTTTGAAATTGGATTACTATTTGATTGGTGGGACAAAAAAAAACTCAATTATCAAATTGTCCCTTTCTTGTTTTATTGAAACAAATAGAGTGAGAGGAAAATGATAATTGGATTATTGGCCTGTTCTTTTTTTGTTCTTTTTATTGGGTTTGTCTGTTGATTTGATTTTTATGGATCAATTTTTAGTTGGTCTCTGGAGAATAAAGGAAAATGACATGTTTATTTCTGTAGCTGCATTAATATTGGTGTTTGAATATCTGTAATTATTTTTTTCTGGATTTTATATGGTATTCAGACAATGTTGGGTTTTTTATGATAAAAAAAATAACAAATATTTTCTGACCATGAACCATAAATCTTACAATCAGATGTAATAGACAATGTTTCATAATCAGGGGCAGATTCAATCATTTTAAAAAGGGGGTTCCCTACCCAGGAGAAAGGTGGGGTTCAAACTAAATGTCCCCTTTCAAATGCATTGATCGTCCAACAAAAAGAGTGGCTACAAACCCCTAAGGAATCCTCCCCTGGATCAGCCACTGTAATGCTGAAATCTTTTTGCAAATTAAAATTATTTATTTCTAGGGAGAGTTTTTTAAATATATATATATATCATGATATTTGAAAGACAATACTAATAATAAATATTTCCTTGTTGAAAGTGAAATTAAATGTATTTGTTGTTTTAAGATCTTATTATTTGTTTATTTATGATTGAGATGTCTATCGCAAATTTAAAGGACAACAGAGTTCATTATGTCAAATCTGGTTTCATCTCAGTTTTTCAAAAGACCATTGTTTGTCAAGTTTTCATTTCATTTATTCAACAATTAAATTAGTCTTAAGAATTTAATTATCTTTTAAAATCTTGTCTATGTTTGTCTTAGCTGAGCTGGGGTAGACCTACAAAAATCTGATATGTTTATTTTAAAATAAAAAAATTCTTATCAACATATTCTTTAAATTCTGTTCTTAGCTCGGTGACACTTAAATAAATTGAGTTCTCATGATTTGGGGTTTAAAATAATGTAATTTGACGAAGAATTTTATTAATTTTAATTTCCGATGTGACATTTCAATAAATTAAATTTTTTGTTGTTGGTTGTATTAACTGTATCAATTTGAGACGTTAATATACATCTGTGTAAACAATTTTGTTTGTGGTAGCGTTCTACCTGGATTAACTTGTGGGTAAAGATATATATATATATATATATATATATACAAATTTACCTATACGTTTTTCCATGAATATTTGTTTGCTGATATTGAAAGGTACACAAAGTGTCATAGAGATGTCTTAGTAATCAGCTGATTGTGTGAAATATCAGAAATTCTAATGTTTGAAAAAATTCACAACTAACAGCTGACGTGTGATTACGGCCATTGGATTATAATGACAGATGTCTTTTGACAAAGAAAATTACCCATAGAAGGTGAAATATACACTTTGGAACTGTCCATTTGAGTGGTCGCTATTGAAATTTCTATTTGTGTACACTTCAGCGTGGAGTAGCCAACAAATATTTAAAGACTTGTGAGAGTTTAATGGAGAGAAGATCTGAAATTGGACACCATTGACCATTGGTCAGAATTTTGATTGCTGAAACTGACCAGTGTATTCCCTGATGGCAGTCTGACACCTCTTATCAGTAGGAGAGATAATAGTGTAACTAAAGATTTTTATGATAGATTTTTACAAGTATACAAAGGAATTGATTTTTTTCTGCTGTTTTTATTTGTTGATTTGCCACAGATGGGATAAACACCCTGATAACATTGATTGGCAGTGGACTAAATGATTGCTTGGCAAATAATGTTGACACCTCAGTAATAATTGGACAAATCTCTATTACAACCTACAACATTATATTCACAGTTCCAGATTCCTGCTAGGCTATTGGTCATTTATGGCCCTGAAACTATTTTAAGACACTTTTGACAAGTTATTTACAATTGTTTTGTGAAAGGCTGAAATTTTATATAGTTTTGTGAAATTTACATATATGTAATTGGAGTTTACCTTGTTATGGTCAATTTCTAAGTCACAAAAGGTCAATTACTCAGCTGACATATTTGAGTGATTTATTAAGGTTGCACTTTACTGCTGGGAGGATAGTTGTGTATAGAAAGAGTGCAATTATTTATATCAATAGAAGATATTAACACTGCAAGTTATCTTGACAATACATAAACCTTATTGAATAACTTCACTGTGGAGGATTATTTAGATTAAAAAGTCAGCAACATTTATTGATTTTTTAAAGAAAATTATGATTGAAACTTGGAATTGATGTGCTGGAAAATAAACTACGATTTGTGGAATTTGAGTTAATAGCACAATTATCGCCTGTCGTAACTCATCAAGATTGTTGTAGCATAAGGTCAGTGTGGAATTCGAGGCAATAATTAAAACAATATTGACCACATAGTTTGAAAATGAGGTTGTAGTTTCGGAATGATAATAGAACAGAGGGATTAATTAACTAAATATTTGCCGATTGCTGTGGACACGTTGGTCACTTTGGAACCATAGCATGACAGGAGCTTACTAACTGTAGGATTTATACAGACAAAATCAACATGTATATTTGTATCACTGGGTAGGTAGAGTATTTAATCATTTTTATATCTACTCTGGATTTAATTTGATTGATAATTTTAATGTAGATTTGTTTACAGAGTTTTGAGATATCGTAGGGTTATAATGCCTTCAGATGACTCTGTCAAAATATGTCTTAATTTAATATACCTACAAAAATGTCAAATATAATACTGATAATGGTTTAAGTGGACCATTGTCCAGTCTTGGTGACTTTGGTCAGAAAATGCAGAAAAGAATTTATAGACAAGTTCTGTAAATTTCTAACTGATGAATTGAAATACAATTCATTTTCTCTTCTCGATCAGGTTGTAATTTACAATTCTTTCAAATGATATCACATAGACTTGAAAGATTCCCAATTTTATTTGATGCCAAAAAGTTGCATACTCTATAGTTTTAAGTAAATAAAAAATTCTGGAATTATAGCCTATATCTCAGTGTAATCCCTCCTAATTGCTAAATTGTGAACAAGTACTTATGATTTTTTAAAGCAATTGCTTTTATGCCGTCGCGTATGGCCATCTTTGTGACCCAGATCAGAGACTCCGCCCAGATCAAGCCATAGTATTTTGTTAAACAGGCTCCTGGTCAGTCATTCTTTAACACCTATGTATGTTTTCTAATGCAATACATAGCTTGAAACTTTAAAAAAAAGTTAGTTGATTTAAGAAGTTTCAGAATATGTTCTTGTAGATGTATTTTTGTATTTAAAGGGTCAACCGTTTGACTATCAAATAACATAGAAGTCCGAGTGAAAAAAAGTACATTTTTATAAATGCGATTCCGTTTTCCGCCGTTCGTACGATGTTTCAACAAAATATGGATTCATTTCAGTTGTTGATTTAGTATTGAAAATTTAACTGAATTATCTCCTAATAAATACGGTTTTTTATGTTTAATTTGTGTTTCTTTAAGAGGTCTGGTGCTCTTGTTCATTCATAAAATTATCGTTCATTCATACATTTATCGTAAAATCAAAATCACTACACAGGTTAATGCGTAGTGTCAAATTATTACCTGTAATCTAAAAATAGACAAACTTTATTTGCGCAAATAATTTAGCGGAACGAAACCCTTGTTGAAAACACATAACAATAAGTTCGTTTTCCTTTTCTGTCAAAACTCCGTAATATTTATCGATCACCTTACTAATGAAATGGACCCGTCCAAACGTAGTAGATGCCAAGTCGGTCAGATGAAGAGATATTTACAATTTGGAATTTTCTAGTTTATTAATACATAGATTGAAAAAAAGTACGTCTTTTTAAATATCATGATCAAAACTGGGTTTGCATAACAAATGTCAAATGAAACCATTATCCTCGTCTTTTCAGTGAACAAGTCTACTACGTTTGTTGACACTCGAAGGTCCACCGTGTTAGCAATTTTATTTCACATGTTATCGAAATATTGAAGATCATTTTTCGCAATGTTTCCTGAAAATTGATAAATATCAAAGCAACGTAGAGCTGTTTGTTCTTGTTCGTATAATAAAATTGAGAATGGAAATGGGGAATTTGTCAAAGAGACAACAACCCGACCATAGAAAAACATACAACAGCAGAATTAAGGTCACCAACAGGTCTTCAATGCAGCGAAAAATTCCCGCACCCGGAGGCGTCCTTCAGCTAGCCCCTATACAATATATATACTAGTTCAGTGATAACGATTTAATGTCATGTTTGTCTGTGATGACCCCCCTTTTCGGGATTGCATGAGAATTGTAGTTATCTCGTACCCACATGCACTTGTTTCTATCCATAGGAAGGTCGACTATCCATATAAAACTATTTATATGGATAATCGACCTTCCTATGGATAGAAACAAGTGCCTGTGCTCGTACCGCATCAGAAGGACACATATCAACTGAGCAATAATGTTTGGAACTTAGTTTTAAAAATGATGACAAAGTAACATTATGAAAATATTTTTATTAAGCTGAAATATACATTTATTCTTTACATGTTTATGTCTTGTAAGATATTTTATTTCTTTCCCGTTTTTTAACATTTGCGTCTGGAAAGTTGAAATGTTTTAACTTAATCATTTGTGTTAATGGTTAAATATAAATTAATAATGAAAATTGTTAAATTAAATCAATAAAGGAAATTATTGCCAAGGAAGTTACAAACACTACCAGGGGATAATCCATGATGATTTCTTTTTGAGTTATATGTTTCAGCACATGTATATTTGACCCCAACTTTAGCCTGGTAAACGTGTTGTCTCCTTGTGAAATATAAAACATATTAAAAATGACTTTCTGCTAAAGTCTTTTATTTATATAAAGTTAAAACCTTCTTACTTTTAACTAGACAACACTCATGTCAGGTTTAGTTCTTGTATATATGTGGATGAAAAATAAAAGTCCCCAAACATTAACATGGCAGCAATTGCTTTTACAGCCTTAAAGGCTTTGATTAAATTTTGCCCTGACCCTTCATAAAATTTTCTCAATTTTTATCCTCCTTCTAAAATTTGGATTACTTTCTCATCTAGTTTCCTTGTGCTTTTACTCAGAATCGCCACATGTTGTGTGTCCTACATGCAGAGTAATTAATTAGATGCTGCTGGTCATTGCAATTACATGTACATGTAATTATGCTAATTAATTAGATATGAAACATGTCAAAATACACTGGAGATATAAGCCATAAGTGTCAAGGCCTCATTAATTCAGGTTAAGTCGATTTTATCTTAAATATTGCATATTTGTATGAAAAAAACTTGAGTGATAAACTAATTTCATAAAAAAGTAGTTAGCCTCAGGGAGATGAAAAATTCATGTGTTCAATTTCCCCTTAGTGACATGTTGACATATTTTTTTTATGGATGATGAAAAAATATTTTTTTCCTACTAATGTACCTTAAAAAATGTTATAGCTATCAATTAAAAGTCCATTTTTACATCAATTAACCTTTCAACTTTGGGAGGTCAATTTATAGATCTTAGATTTGTGCCACCATGGAAGTTTACAAATAATTTGCCTAATAAAATTTAAACTAAAGTTCATTCATTCCATTAAAAACATGTTTTGATTGTATCTGGCTGAAATGCTAATTGATGAATGGATCTGTTTGACTGATAGAAAAAATATTTACACAAATAAATTTGCCATTATTTTTATTTGTTCCTGTAAAACCTAATGGCTTATTTAATCAGCCTGATGTTTTTAACACCAATAAAAATCAGCTTTTGATAAGGCTTTCTAAATATTTACATATCAATGTTTATCAAAGTCTACTTTTTATATACCAGTACATAATGTATAGAAAACTTTTGCACTCTTTCGCTTCACAATTTACATAGTGAATTGAGACTGTGGCCTTTCACAGGTTCTGTTTTATATGAATATTGAAAATCTTCTACCAGTAGTCGGTGGATTTTTTTATATTTGATGTTTAAGTATCAGAACTTTGTTAAGAAAAATCTATATGCGACATATCTTACAAGAATATATAATCAATGCTATGGCGACAAAAATTTGTCCAGAATACTGGTTCTTAGAAATTGATGTTTGGGTAAACATAACGCAATAACAGGATTAGAAATTATGGTTAAGGAATAGAAATATTTCAAAGAAATATTGAAGAAAATTGACGCCATAATATAAAACCATTAAACAAACCTTTGCTAAGTTTTCATATGTTTATCTTTTTAAAAGAAGCATATATTACTCTAATTATGTATACTTACATAATACATGTACAACCCACATGCACAAATACAAAACGATATGATTTGTGGCACTTTCTTCATAGAGCAATCATTAAGAAGTACTAAAATTGCATCCAGCAACAATTTCTACCTAAGCATAAACTTTGTAAAATTTAGCTTAATCCCCCCCCTTTTTAGAAAAATAAGTTTAAACAAGCTATGATTAATCTGGCATACATTTAAAAATACGATTGTCTGTGTTTTGATTTTAACAGATTTTTATGCTCATCATAAGACTTAAAATGCAAGGTTTGCACATTCTTAACATCTGATTAAAACATTGTTATATTAAGAACATAGTTTGATAACAAGATACACAATCAGTTTTATTTGATCAATTTGGATTGACTTTTAAGAATTGCAAAAAATACATCGCTGACAGATACTGAAGAGGCTTGAAATAAAATGGCAAAAACCAATAAACCTTTAATTTAGAAAAGAACAAATTGATTTTTAAAACTGCTTCAAATTCCTCAGAATGCAGTTAAGTTCTTGCAAAATTCAACAATGCTTTTATTTCTAACACATAAAGTTATATCATGGAAACATAAGCATACATTTCCGTGATTGAAGATATGAGGTGATTATATCAATAAGACAGCAACCTAAGATGACTATAAAATCAAAAAAGACATTTATATCATCAAACAGTCTTCAATGTCAGACATTATGTAAATGTCAAACTATAAAATCCCCATAGTCTAGACACGAGTAAATGAATTCACCAGAATGAATTCACAAGAGACAATCAAAGATCTGGTTTTAGTTCTGCATCTTTTCAACAACTAATGGTAATTGATGCTATGATGGTTCCTGAGTTGACAGTTATTTGGACAACATACTTTTTAAGTAAATTTGAATTCAACCATATATAGTGATTGCTAATAGATTGAATTGCATTGTATCTGCCAAAGATTGGCTTGTCCTTGAGTAGTCATTTATGGTCTGGGATCTTTTATGCATGTAGCTCCTCAGATTTTAACTGGTCTGCTGTGGTTGGTCTTTGAATCAGTTTAGCTTCAATAATGAGCAGAATGGACTGTGATTTAAAAGGATTTTTAAATCCGGTCTTCAAGAACTAAAAGTAGGATTGTTTTAGTTTGTTTAAAGGTAAAGCATCTTATTTTTGAACTTGTGAATAATTCATTATACTTAAACTTAATATCATTTAGTTCTCGTTGTGGGGTCCATAATATAAACAGTTTAAGCAGAAATTATTTCTTTTTACTCCAATTTGAAATTCATTTGATTTGTTTATAAAAAAATTGAATCAGTAATACATATATATATTTATAATAGGAGATTGTTGTGAAAATTATAAAATTGATCATAGTGTACTTGGAATTAATTCAGAAACATGCTTTTACGACTTAAAAGCTTTTGTAATTTAGTTTATTTGGATGTTTATTGAAATTTTATTCCAATTTTATTAGTTCAAATATACTGTCGGAATGCTACAGTAAGAGGTATATAAAAGCTAGAATTCTTTTGTATTTGATCGAATTAAAACACCATAGATTGTAATAGGTTTGTGACGGGACATTATTACCAAAGTTTAAAAGCTTCGTTGACCATAATGATGGGCTACTTATATGACCAGGGGGTAAAGAAATAAAGTTTTTACCAAGATAGGGAATAGAGGAATAGAGAGGTACGGTTAGATACTTTGCATAACCCACCCCTATTAATTTGAATTTGAAGGGTGATAAACGACTTTGATGGGAATATAATTGGCGGGTATATAAAAACCGCTAATGACTCATCAAAGGAGAGATGTGTTTTGAAACATTCTGAAAGAGTTATCGACATGGTGAATTGGTGACCGTAATTTGAATGTGTGGGGAATGTAGACTGAAGTTTTAAAATAGTGTGAGAATACTTATATAACTGTGAATATTTTCAGTATTTTTTGCACCTTTTAATGCATTTCATGCAAAGAGGATCAATAAATATGCATATTTATTATATGTCAAATATAATTTATGACAGATACACTTAAAAACATGCTGAGGATATACAATTAAAAATCATGGCATAGAATTGTCTGTTTAGGTGCATTAGAAGAGTTGCATAATTCCACAGTCAATCGAACATTATGATTAGTAATTGGAAAATATTAATGATGCTAATGCACCTATAAATTATTATTTGCATCAATGAATGCAGGTTTTACTAAGCATGCTAAGATATCTCAAATCCATTTTAATGTGAAACTGAAGTTAATCTAAATTTTCACATGAGAAAAATATTGAATGATTTGTGTGGGTAGAATTAATGACATCTCTAGAATTAGTCAGATAGGCACCATATCACACCATACAATCACTAATGTTATTGTCTGGGACAAATGTCATGAATGTAAAAAGGCATTCAAACTTTTCTAGGATTATAAATTATACTAATGTATCTTTCTGTTGAAGAATCACATGTCTAAATAAAAATGTCTTTCCTATTGCATTTGGGATATTAAATCTAAAGTTCTATTTGTTAGAGAGTTTACATGCATATAAAATTGTCAAGGGTTTACATCCATACATCTGGTTTTTCTTGACTGTTTTCAACCTGTTTTTTATTTTTTAAAAACTAAAATTATTGTCTTCAGGTACACTTAAAGAGACCAAAATATGAAAAGCATAAAGTGTCAATCTTTTTGAGTACATAAACCTCGAGGGAAAAGCGATCTAAAGCAAACTTTGCCAACGTAAAGTTGCAACATTTAGAAAAGCACAATAACTTAGTTTTTATGCAATGAGAATTTGAGGACCATTGAATTTGGCTTATAGGTACAAAAGATTTCAAATGACCTAGAACTTTATATTAGGACTGCAGCAATTATGAAAATTAATGTAGCGAGAGACTACAAAAACAAATAATAATTTGTTTAAAATGATGACTGACCTTTAGTGACTTAACGGTCTGTCTAATGACTGCAAGGTATGGTTTTTATTAGGTCTTCAGACATGTACAAATGACTAAAACATGGTTTGGTATGGGGATAAATATCAAAACAATATGAGAAAAACATTTATATGGCTTTTCATCTTTGTTGTCATTTTTTTCCTTTAAATGGGATTACTTAAAGTATGATTTACATTGCAAATATAAGTACAAAGATATAATTGAATACCTGACCATATCCCAACAGCTTTATACCTTTAGCAAGCATGAAAAAGGGGGGTAATCAAAGATGTACAATCTTCAGATGTTTAAGTAATTGATTGACTTATATTTTCTTATGAATTCTTATATCCTCTTGTAATTCAATGAGATGTTATGTTAAATTAAAAAATTAAAAGGTACCCATATCATATTCCACATGGATAATTTATATCCAATGTCTTCTATTGTTTTGTTGTACTTGGTACTTGATCTTTGTTTATTTTACCACTTGAAATTTGATATATCATGGTACTTACTTATACTTGACCCAACTTTAATAACAAAGTTGCTGTTTCACTGGGTATACCTATATTTTCATGTCTCTTAAATGTAATAGGGGTCTAAAGTACATCTTTTACCTACTAGAATGATATCGGACTCAGATGATAGGTCACAGTGCCTGTAAAATTTAATCCTATAGTGTCATTCAATCCTTGCATCACATGGGCAAAGAATTTGTAAATAAAACTAAGTTGTCTAAGGATTACTTTACTTTCGTAACCTGCACCACATTCTTTGCTGTAACAACCATATTATTTGAGCAGATTAATGTCTTTACAGTGTCCATGGGGGATAATTATGCTATTATGCATTTCTGACTAACAGTTGTATATATTGTGTGAAGGTGTTTACATTGTATCTTTGACTGTAATTTCATTGTTTTTAAAAAGACACCAAGAAGTAACTGCACAAAGGGCATTATAGCTGCACCTCAGATGTTTAGGTTCATTGGATGGTGCAAGAATGAATAGTATGACATCTTGGGAAGGTTGCCATTGTTGGTTTGTACACATGTGTCTGTGTGTCCCTCCCTCTGTCCTGTATAAGAATGTTTTTCTTTGAGAAACTTAGCAATGAAGTTTTGGTCACAATCACATTAACATTTAATAACTCAATACATGTATAAAAAAGGAGATGTGGTATGATAGCCAATGAGACAACTCTCCTCAAAAGAGCAAATGACACAAAAATTATTAACTATAGGTCACAGTACAGCCTTCTATTATATAAATGTGAACATTTCAAAATTTATATATATATATATATATCTCAAATGAAGTTTTTGTGGTTTACTGGAGTGAACATAGTGCTTAATGGGGACCTATGGTCACACATTCTTTTCCAAATTCACTCAGTTTGCATTAGAGGTGTACTAGTACAGTCATAATTGTTTAGGGGCCACCTAAAACCAGCCTTCAGGTGCCGTTTTTTCTTGCTGTGTTGAAGACTCATCCGTGGCTTTGGCTATGTTATTCTCCTTGTTGGGTTGATGTCTCTTTGACACATTCCCTGTTTCCTTACTCAATATTATATTGCATGTGACAATAATTTGTCAACACTGGTTTTAAAGCTCAGTATAGACATACTGTACATCAAACTGTTTTCTTCAGTTGATGAATGTTTTGACAAATGCGTTGTTGACTATTCAGAGGTAGATAATCTTGGTGCATTCTCATTGTATTTTATAAAGATATTTAGTTCAGTGACATAAGTTACATACATTGAAATGACTTTTCAGGTCCTTCAACTTGGTTTATCTTTACAAATGTAGACTTTCTTCTAAAAAGTGATGAAGGCTGGGAAAATTAAAAGATTAAATGAGATATGCACAGCTTTTAATGTATTCATGCTTACATTGCATTCCTATTAGGATAAGAAATTTAATAGATAGGTTAATATTTCATATAAAAATCAATGCTGTCAGCCTGTGGTTAAGTCCTTTATAATGTTGGTGTACATGTGGTTTGGTGCGTTTTGATTTTAATAAAACTGTCCCATATCTAAATTAGTTCAGATAAAAAAGAAGATGTGGTATGATGGCCAATGAGACAACTGTCCACAAGAGACCAAAATGACACAGAAATTAACAACTATAGGTCACAGTACAGCCTTCAACAATGAGCAAAGCCCATACTGCATAGTCAGCTATAAAAGGCCCAGAAATGACAATTCAAACGAGAAAACTAACGGCCTTGTTTATATAAAAAAATGAACGAAAAACAATATGTTACACATAAACATACGACAACCACTGAATTTCAGGCTCCTGACTTGGGATAGAGCACTTTAAACAGTAAAAATCTAAAGTTTTTCAGTATAAGACGATTATCGACAGGATCATGTATCTTTTATTGTAATTTTTACTTCTTTCTAATGAAATAGCTGTTTTTCCCTGTATAATGTCTATTATGTATTCCATCATAGTGCATTGTACTAATTAACTTGCTCACTGGTGACTGATTGGCTAATTTACCAGTGTAAATAATAAATTAATGCAAAAGATATGATACTTGGTCATAGGTAATCGTGTAAAAGCCATAATTTACAATGTTCGTAGATACATATTTGGTCTTTTTTCCCATTTGAGTCCTTCAAGAAATAGCAACTCCACTATGTTTTCTGTGATTAATTTGAAATTCTAATATGACGTGCTTCTTTCGCTTTGTGAACAAACCCATGCTCTAAATCCAATAATATTTGTTTGCACATGCGTGTATTGACTTCTTCAGAATAATGATTTTTATCAAGTATCATGCACTTAATATATTTCCTTTAACTTTAAAACACTTTCAAACTCTTAAATGTTGCACATGATGTTACTTATTCATTTATAATGACTGTAATGTGTTGCATTCCAATATTGACATATTGGACCTAGATACAACAACCGTTCATGCTGGCTGTTCAAATGCCTCCTTCTGAAAAATCACAGTGCTAGCCGTTTGCTTCTTTACAAACAAAAAAGGGAGGTTCATGGAAGACCCTACACAAACGCTTTAACGCTTATACTTATCGAACATTATAGAAACTAATTGTCCTATTCAGAATCGAATTCAGAATTCGTGTTATTTTAGCCCTCACTATGGCTCGGGCAAAAATAATCACAAATATAATGCCTACCCATGTTAAAACTACAATAAAGTATAGCTTGCATCAATTATTTCTTAATTAGAAAAAGAAAGCTGCTTCTACAAGAATCCAGCTGAAGTAGCATTTGTTTGAATATTGCCTCTCAAGAAAAAAATATCAGATACAACACTCTCATTCTTCATAAAAAGCAATATTTGTAAGAGTCTAATTAGAAAGACCATTGGGAGAAAGAAAAAATTTGAGTTTATTTGTTTGTATGGAGCCTGTAGCCCTTTCTGTTGAAAGATATTAGAACATTCCCCCAGTTGAAATATATCATGTGTGTTTACTTTGTTAGGACAGTTGTCCTATGAGAACATATGTGATATATTTTGGTTTGAGGTGAAAACCTCTTGTGGCAGACCAGTTAGATATTGATTGGTTGTTTTTTTAAACAACTTTCTTGTATAGAAAAATTATTTATCTGTATAAAAAAAAAGATATGTAGGTTCCCTGAAGGTATAGGAAATAAGTTGTTTTCATTAACAGATAGATGTTAGATAGATGTTGTATTGACATAAAAGTCTGCCTAGAACAAGGATCTGATAAAACTGTTGATTGGAAAAGTGTGGATGTTCATTGCCCTCAAGTCTTGTCTACTAGTTATGGAACTTGTAGGTGTTCTTTTGTAGATTTCAGTGGGAAAATAATGTCATTTTATAAGGAGCATGCTTTTTCCATTTTTTTCATTAGGTCGACAGCCTCAAAAGTTATAAAAAGAACAGTTTCTCATTTGATTCACCTAGACAGTTGCAACTCGCTAAAAGTCAAGTCAATGGGAATTTTTATGAAAGCTTTAAGATAGGCTTAGGACAATTGTTGAAATTGCAATTAAAAATGCACAGAATGAACTGTGGCAATAGGCATAGTCAAGTAAGACTCATCACTATTATTTTTTTTATTCCCAATATGCATATATGACAAATAATTAGTATAACATGTATAACAATTTTCATTTCTTTGACAAGGATATTTATCAGTTGTATTACCTAAAGTACATCTTATGTTTACACAAAGAAAAACTGTTTCCCTAAACAGTTAATTATTGTGGTTTTGTTTTGTGGTTTAATAACACATATTCCTTTATTTCATCACGTGCACATGCTAAGCCAATGACACTGTTGATAAATGAAAATCAAGAAGAAATGACTAGAAATGAACAAAGATTTTTATCCAGAAGGGGAAAGTAACTAGTGTTGTCATTTATTGTATTGTAAGCCGAGACAAAAATAAATCATGAGCATGCTGCTATAAGACCCTGTGGGATATTGTTATTATTTATCTAGATTTTGGGGTTATTTTGCTTGCGTCATAATATTATATACTAGAGGTTACTGTTCTAATGTGATAACTTGTTGATTAAGAGCTTTTTAAAGTTCAGAAATATTTGAATAATCTTACATATTTTTTTATGTTTGATAACAAATTTCATTAAAGTAGATTGCATATCATTATTTTATTAAGTTTTATCAGACTAGATAAATTAGTTGAATTGAAAACAGTTTGTTTTATCTAAAAATGGTTTATCTGAAAAATATAATACACTGAAATGAAAACTTTTTTGAAGGCAGTTAGAGTTATTCCCCTTTCATCATACAATTCCTTGGTACAATGTAAATTGTAATAGAATGAAGTGACAAAGTTCTTAATAAATTTATTGATATCTGATTTATGTTCTGAAGATATTTTGATATTTTTTTCATTATTAAAATTATAATTGTATTATTCATGAAGCTAAATTAAATTGACCATTTTGATTCAAAATATAGTGTCATATGAAATGCTAGTTTTAAGGCATGTTATATTTTATGAATAGTGCTTTACATACACATAAAAACCCCAACTAATTTGTATAACTAAGAAATGTGTCTATCCATTATAACGCAGAAGCCACTTTCAATTTAGAATATTTGATGAAAGATATATTAACAGAAATATAAAGAAAATAGAGGATGAATGGTTCAACTGCCAAAGGCCTTATGCAAAGATGATGTAGCTCCACTCTGATATCTGCCCCCTCCCTGTGTATCTATCTTTCAATTGTTGTTGCACTGATTCAAGCATCTTCATATCTTGTTAAAGATCTTTTTTCATTTTAAACTGGAACCAAGTGTTATGGTTATGATACGAAAAATTAGAAAGTGGCTAAACAAAATATTTACAGGTTACTACTCATAATTTTGTGCTTGCAGTCCTAATATTCTATTATTTGATTATTTTGTTCATATGCTTCAATAAAAGGTGCTTAGGATTCATTCAAACGATGCATTAGTGGGGTATTCCTTTACCTATGTGGGGAACTATACCAGGAGTCCTTGGTTCAATTCCCTTGCCTGGTACAGTGCTGTCAGTTGTAATTCAGGAAGAACTATCATGCTCACCCAGCTGTTACCCTATAAATAGACCTGATCAGGTAAACATTGCAGTGCTGAACATTGATCAAAGCTACCAATCCATCAGACAATTTGTAGAACATGAAAGATGGCATTATATCCTGACATGCTCACCTGCAGGTATGAGATTCGTGTGGTGACCTGCATGGTACTTCTGCTCATCAATCATGCAAGATGTAAATACACAGATATCCAAGGCCTTAAATACCATTTCCCACCAGTGTCAGCACAAAATTGTAGAAATAAACTTGATTTATGAATTATTTATGATTTGTGGTTTTTATAAAGTTTGCATAAATTATTCTCTCTTAATTTTTTAATCAAAAACTTGTCATGGTTGAGTTGTTGAAACACTCATGACTTGCATGTTTTTCAATACACAAAATTTGTCTTAGGGTTCTTCACCTGTTCAACTCACCTGTTTTTCTTGTGTGACGAAAATGATTATGTTATGTCTCTGACAGATGTACTTGTATGTTTCTATAAATCACTTATTTTAAATGTTAAGATGTCCGGTTTTCATATAGTGCAATCTTCTTTTGTCATATCTATTGACATACTTTGAAAACATAAAAATTTACGAGCTCTATGTTTGAAATCAACAAATATTTACCTGCGTTCTTTCACCTGGATTACCTACTTAAGATGCTGTGGTCATTTACTATTAATGATGTTGTAATTTGCTGACTGTCTTGAAAAAAGAAAAATCATCGTGGAAAACAGCTGCTTATATTTCTGTTAACAAGGCATTGTATACATACTTAATTGTTTGTATATTGTTTGAGAAAGTGATGTATTCCGCTGGAATTTATGTTGATCTGTTTTTGGCCTAAGCTCAAACAGAACTGACATTGATAGCATACAAAATGATACTTGTAGGATTGCCTGGAATATTGAATAGTTGTGAAAAATCAATGCCTTGTGCCATTTTTCCATTGAGAAATTTAGAATCGAATATTCTTCTTTTAGATTAATTATATACGTTAGGAGTTTTTGTTCATTTACATTCATGAATTTTGGCCTGATTGGGAATATTGGAAATTACCTACTCTACATAAGAATGTTGACTTGTCCGGAATGAAGTTATGGCCCTTAATTGGGTCCGTAGTTTGATTGTGCAATGTTTTTGCCGACGTCCTAATAATTTTCTGAAGGATAAAGGGAGTGGATATTACGGTGAAAGTCAGGACGACCTTTATGACAGTGATGGCTTTTGGGACGAAAAGGTGTTTGTTAATAACATGGGTCCAGAGATAGCTTCTTCTTTTGAAACCATTCCCCAGATTGTTTTAATTGAAAGTAATCCAGCTTTTGAGGATGACAGTGAGTCTGTTACAAACTCTTCTGTAAAAAAGTTTTTAACAGTTCCAGAGAAAAGGTATTTATAAATAAAAGGGAGATTTGGGTTAATAGGAATGAAACAGAAGCCATACCAACTACAAAAGAGGCTGTAGATAATAAGTTAATATTGTTTGTCAACAAAAAGTGATCTTATATGTCTCAGAATGTCTCCTCAGTGAGTTCAAAAGGTTAATTAAATCAAAACTGCCCAAAATATGTATCTTTTTGAATATATGTACCACCAAATTTTCTCGTATTTGTTGCAAACTTATTTTTTAAATTTGAATTAGGAGGAAGAGGGGGGTGGGGCTTAGAATTAAGATTCTTTCTACCCTAGTGATCCTTCATCCCATATTTTCTTTCTTATCCTATAAACTTGACCTAAAAAAAAAACCAGTTATTTATATTTTAATCTTTATTCTTCTAAGAGCTGTGGGCGTTCAGTATATATTGTCCCCATAAACTTCACAGAATAAAATTGAGAATGGAAATGGGGAATGTGTCAAAGAGACAACAACCCAACCATAGAACAGACAACAGCAGAAGGTCACCAACAGGTCTTCAGAAGTTCCTTCTACTGGATGATGGCCACAATCAACAAACTGAATATTTTGCCCTGACTTTGGTGCACATTGTTACAGACCCTTTACCCTCCCACCATATTGTTTGAATTTAGTTTAGCTTTGCCCCAGAGTATTTAAAAGCCTTGACTGACAGCGCTGGTAGCCACGAACTTTGAGAGATTATAGCATCCCTTCAATGAAAATAAGTGGGAATATAATTCACATTCAAGCAATATATCATAACATTAGTTTACCATGGTACCAAAAGGCCCTGGGGATAACATTGATGCTTTGTTGAAGTTATTTGTTTTTCTATGTTTAGAATTGATCATTGATTATATATATGGTTTGTTTATAATCTCAATTACACGTGGGTGGTGTGAATTTATTGGATTTTTTCATCCCTTAGAAGTAGCTTATGCTGTAAATGACTATAACAAGCATGTTTGTTACCTTCTTTGAAATAGTGTATCTTACTCAAACATGCTGCCTGAGTTCAGCAAGGAAGCAACAAATAACATTTTACAGAATATTTGTTTTACCTATGACATATGTCCAGGACATCCGTGGACCTCTTGCATTGAAACAAATCAGTATGTTTCCTATCCAGAATCTACCCACACCCTGAGAAAACAGAGCCAAGAAGGGAGATAACTTTATAAGCCTGAATAAAGCCCCAAGTTGTTTAAATAACTCAGCATTTGTGTGTCCCCTGGCGGTAATAAATGTACTTGTTATATACATGTATATTTTTGTATTTAGAAAAAAATAGGAAATAGTAATCTCTATTTAGCACTGGACCATTAAGCTCTTATGGAATTGAATACTTTGTTATGGACTTGCCCATGAATCCTATTCCAATGGATCCTTATAGGATTCCAAGCTATATTCTAACTGCTGTAGAGTCATTTATATTCATTGTCATCAATTGTTTTGTGGAATGATAAAAAAACATAATTTTTGTTGATATATGATGTTTTGGTTTGGCCAAATTCTGATTAATATTTGTTGTTCACCTGTACCCATGATATACACAAAAAATATAATCCAGTAAATGATAATGAATTCACAGTATTTAACAAAGTAACCATGGGTAAAAAACAGTTAGTGTAAATTATCGCTGAGCTGATCTGTATGATACAGAAAAAAAACTATTTTTATGCTTTGTAGTAAAATTGTACATTGCTGAGATTGTATGTTAAAGTACTGTGCTAAATTTCTCACTCTCTGCTACATACAGCTTCTGTAGAAATGGAACAGGAAGAAAACAATGAATACTCAAGAAATTTCATATGATTGATTGATTGATTGATGTTTAATAGATATAAGAAGATGTGGTTTGAGTGCTAATGAGACAACTCTCCATCCAAGTCACAATTTGGAAAAGTAAACTACTTTCAGCAAACTGCACTACATCATGGTGGCCAGTTTATACTGGCGTGGGAAGCTTGGGTAATACTTGAGAGCCACCAACCTTCATCAAAATGGCAATCCTAGTGGGAATGTGGAGTCAAACATACCTTGCAACGTGCAGGATTCAAACACAAAGTTATATTGTTGACAGGCTAGTGTGATCATTGAGATATATATCACAAGGCTACCAAGGCTCTTTTATTAGGAAGAACAAATACATTGAAGAGACCTTCCAGTTATAGCCAAAATATTGTGAACAACCATTTGGTTATTTTTATTTTTCTAGTTTATGGCATGTTATTACATTTTATTGTAACAAATACATGATTTAATTTTAAACCTGTTATGTGAAGCTCGTTGAAAACGTTTAACTCAAATAATCTTGGTCACAATTCTGATCAGCTAAAAGAATAGACGCTCTTCAAGAAGCACAAAAGTTATAATATTCAAAGAATGGAAAATAAATCTTGTTGACTGAACATCTAATAGTATCAATATTATATTGAATTAGCTGGAAGTACTTGCTGATTTAATAGTCATTTTTGACTCAAACTGAAAGGAGATACATTAATGACAATTTTCTAATATTTTGCAGTGATAATTGTTGAGATTTTTAGTTTATTTTGGCTTAGAAGTAAGAAATTCTTCCACACCAGATTAGAGAAGTATGTGATGCATTTATATCATTGCCAATAAAAAGAAAATAATAAATGCACTAAATAAACATTAGGTTAAGAAGAATGTCTTGATGTTTTTGTTATTTATTATAAAGTTGTTTACTTCTTTGATGTCTTTGGGAGTAAGAGTTATTCCCCTTTTGTCACACAGGAATTCAAAACGTGTAAACTGATATGATTTGAATGATAATAGGTTATATTATATATAATACACCTGTCATCATTTTGATTAGAAAATTTGAAAGTTAATTTCAATACAGGAACATGGCTTTTATGATGTGGAGCCCTATTATAGACAATGAAAGGTATGATCAATTATTTTCTATAAAATTTACTTTTGTGGGGACATTTTTTTCTGGAGGGAACTTATAATGTTTAGAAGGGTGAACATAACTGTGAAATGTCAGAGATATAAGTCAGTTGACGTCATAAACAAAATGATGCCAATTGATGAAATACTGAATATTGATTCCAGTGTTACCAATTGTACTTATTTTTGTTGCTGATCCTTCAAATTTTCATAACAGTCTGACAGACATATATGTATCTATCATTCTATCTGTTAAGTCTGGTAACTGGGCAAAGTCTGAAGGTGCTTTTTAGATATTTGTACCTGAATGTTTTAATTAATGTTCAGAAAAGAGACTGAGTTGGAATTCACATTAGCTAAATATATTTTAAGAGGTTCAAAATAGCTCGTTACAGCCTTGTTATGAAATACCTAGTAGTTTCAAGAGAAATATAAATGTTTATGCAAAGAATTTTTGTCCATCCACAAATCTTGATTTTCTAAAGGACCTGTATTGGGGAAAGACCTTGCAAGTATAGGTTGGACTATTGTAGAAAGGATCAAAGATTACTACAAAAATGTTAACCTTGCTTTTCGTTCTCCCTAGATATTGAGGTCTTTTTAAATCATTTAAGTCTTAAAGACAAATAAAAGTACCCGGTACCTTAAATTTCTTGTACATGATAAATTTGGGGATGGGGAGCAATACATTAGTACATTGGACAAGTTACCAATAAAAGTATAAGGTAATAACATGCAGAACAAGAATGTGTCCATAGTACACGGATGCCCCACTCCCACTATCATTTTCTATGTTCAGTGGACCGTGAAATTTGGGTCAAAACTTTAATTTGGAATTAAAATTAGAAAGATCATATCATAGCGAACATGTGTACTAAGTTTCAAGTTGATGTAACTTTAACTTCATCAAAAACTACCTTGACCAAAAACTTTAACCTGAACTTCGCACTATCATTTTCTATGTTCAGTGGACCATGAAATTGGGGTCAAAACTATAATTTGGCATTGAAATTTGAAAGATCATATCATGGGGAACATGTGTACTAAGTTTCAAGTTGATCGGACTTAAACTTCTTCAAAAACTACCTTGACCAAAAACTTTAACCTGAAGCGAACGGACGCACAGACGGACGAACGAATGAACACATGGAGGCACAGACCAGAAAACATAATGCCCCTCTAGTATGGTAGGTGGGGCATACAAAAACATTTGATGGAAAACATTTCGTTCTGGGAAAACCGCATATGAACATAAGTTTTTCGTTCAGAGACAGCAGTTGGAAGAATGTCATTAAAATATACTTTGGACTTTAATCTCTGAAGAGACAGTTACATAATGGTACAGAGTTCTTCTGTAATACAAAATACTTGTTGTCTTAAATTTCATCAATTATTTTCCAGTGCGTTGTATCATATTTATGTTATGAAAGGAACACTCTGTACCAACCCTTTGACTTCAATTTGCATAATTTTTCATAACAAGTTGATGAAATTGTTATTCTTAACTTTGCAGTTGTCTAACCAATAAGAATATTGTTTTCCCTCAGAAACCACTTGAAGTCAAGAGGACTTTTAAGGATGTCATTAAACAAGTATAAAAGGTGACCTAAATACAATCTCTTGAGAGATTTGAGGATTATTTGTGATATAATTTATAAATCCTGTTGTCTTAGCACTTTCAATAGTGTTAGTTTTTCCTTGTATTTGATATATGTATAGTTTGTCAAGTATGTTATGAGTCTGTCTGTCTGTCTTTCTGTGTTTTTCTTTTTATTAAAAGTCATTGATATTTGATTTTTACCAAGTTTTAGATAGCTTTCTATTCAGCATATTATAGCTCTAAACTTCATGTCAAATCTAAATGCATAACTCGTGAAGAATGAAAAGTAGGTCACTGAGTTTCTCAAATAAAATAATTGTTGAGTAGATTAAACTATTCTTGCTATTTTCAAGAGATAAAAAATTAAGCCTGTCCAGTCAGTAGAGGGTATTGACATTAACAAAATTTAACAAAGTCAACACATTTAACTGACATGTAAATGTTACTTATTTTACACTTAAACTGACTTATAAATTCTACAAATTCAAAATGTGTTATAAACTTTGACTTTTAAGTAAGCTTTAATTTTGTTATTTTCAACCTGTGCATTCAGAAAGTTCATTATATAAAAGCAAATTGTGTAGTTTTTATGCAATAATATTTGAATGTTACAATGTTGGAATATCATTGTTATTCATAAATTTAAATTTGATTTTAATCTTTCAAATTATTGTTCGAAATGTACTAGAATTTAGTTCAAAATAAGGTGAATGTGGTCGTTACTTATGGAAATTTTATTATCTTACATAAGTAAAAAACTAGAAACTTGACATCTATGAATTTTTTAAAAAGATTGATTTCTATGTCGTTTTCAATAATTCACGGCATGTCACTCTAAACGCTGTGGAAATTTGATTTTTAATTGAGATGTTTATTTCTTTTATAGCTTGTCAATTGCCGGTGTAGTTCTTTATTTATGGACAATAATAAAATGTACCTAAATAGGGAAAGGCCAACCATCCTTATGAAAATACTGTATTTACTGGACAATAGTCAGAAAATTGAAAATTAAAAGTTAATTGAGAATGAAATTGATGGTTGTGTTTGGGTTTTGTAATGTTATTAGGTGGTTAGGTGTTTGGGGAAAGTAAAGTGATTTATTAGAACACGTAAATTATTACTTTCAAATTGGATATAAGTGGAGCATACTTGAAATGAAATCGCTTGTTAAGAGTTTACTTTGGTAAGACTTTTAATACATGTGTTTTGATGTTAATATATTTTGTTCATTTACAAGATCATTAACTCATTGTCTTTAAATGTTTTTAGTGGGAGTTTATTGCTGAGATGTAAGCAATAGTTTTTGATGGATGAATTTCCAATTAGCAATTGTGGATATTATATAATCAACAACTGAAAGTTTTTCTGGTTGATGTTTATAGACTGACTGTGTTATCTAATATTGAAATCTATACAATTGTTATGGATAAAAAAATCTAATATCATTACTTATCATTCATTTTGCCTAGAATTCAGAATTTGATAGTTATTTTGTAACAGTTTCCTCCTGGATATTTGCAACAGATGCCATATGCCCTGAGGTCTTTTGACTTCAAATGATTTCAGTGATCTTTTTGTACTTGAAAAAATATGATCTAGCACTGGTCTCTGAGCATTTCAGAACACTCTAACTGACTGACAATTTCCATCTAGAGACCCAAATTAATTGGGATTGTTTTTATGTTCCTCATTATTGTAATATATAAAATTAGCGTTTTACAATCTATTTATTGCTTGACAGTCAATTTTATTGACTACTATCTTTTGGGCTTGAAAACAAACTACTACAAAGGGACATAACTCTTGACAACAGTAATGACCTTGGGGTGATTTACAGGTATCAGTTTTTCATTAAGGACAATAAGTATGTATCATCATGGATCCTAAAATTGAAATAAAATTGAACACACTTGATCAAAACTTCATGAGACATACAGAAAGGAACCAAGGATGATTTATAGATATCAGTTTTACAAAGGACAATCAGATTGCCATTGTTACTTCATGTACCGTGAAATGAGAATCTAATTGAATTAGCTACAGTAAAACAACAGGGGTATTGAATTTTCACCGGGCCCTTTATTTTTATGTTTGATCTGTGGCCTGAAACACCTTTCCTAACTTGCAACTGTTACCCAGGACTGGTTACGCCTTCAAGTGATGATTCTTTGCAAACAATGTGGTCAGGTCAATGAGTATGTGGTTGGTTAACTTGTCTAATGATTTTGTTGTTTGATTTTGACCATAGTTTTGACTTATTTTTGTAGCTATGCAAACAGGAGGGGTTTTAGGTGAGTAGGTTTTAAGTGTAAATAATCAGGATTTTATATGTTTTTTCCGATCTTAGTTATTCCCACACTCTTGTTTTTGTATGCAGGACATCAGAATATAGATTTTTTTTTTTCGTCTTTACAATTATTTTACGTTTAGCTTGCATGTTCAGTATAATTATCTCCCCTGACTATAGTTTAATTGTTACTCTTTTCCTCTCATGTTTTCTTTATAATTTGTTTTTTATATGTTATTCTCAGTTTTAATTAGCATTATTTTTTAAGCTGTCTGCAACTTCAATGTAATTAACCGCTGGAGATGGTTTTTTATCGTATAAAGCTCGGTATAAAGATTTGATCCATGGAAAACGAAATGATGTTGTCATAAAAAGCTCCAGCTTTTTTTGAGTTTTGTATCCTTTGCATTTTTGAAACATTTATCATTAATTTACAAAAAAAGTGCTCAAGTAATGAAAAAGTAAAACAAGATTCACCGAAAGCCCCCTTTCTCTTTTCTGTTTGGCTTCATTTCTTTTAAATCCACAGGTACTTTACTAGTTAATCAAAAAAATGAAATTGAAAAAAATAACTTTAAAAGAAGATCAAAAGACAGAATTGTTAGTGTTAATCTTTGTACAAACATTTTTTTCAAACTGTTTAATCTTTAAAGGTACTTGATAAGAATAACAGTATGTATAACTGTATCAGTGATAGAACAATTAACCTGTAAGGTCATATATATATAGGTGTTACCAATTAACACTTATTTATGTTCACTGTAATAAATCCCTTTGATGTAGGTAATTAATTGATCATGCTTGTTGAGATATAAGAATTAGATTTATGGCTTGTGTTGATCAGGGCAGAAATAATCAGGACATGTGTTTAGATTGACACCAAATATCTAAAGATATAAACAAGGGTTTGAATTTCATCCCTGCACATGTTAGAAAATTTGAAGTGCAGGATATTTTTTCATAAAAGGTGTGATATTTGTTCTTCAAGCTGCATGTCTTGTCCAATTAAAAACAGTGACAGATAAAGTTACAGTTTAAAAGCTGTTTGGAAGAGGACATTTTGCATTATTTTGACCAAACGTGAGGTAATGTTATAGTGGACATCTGCCCATCACGAAAAAGGTTGAATAATTTTTGTGAAAAATCAGACTTAAGCCTAAAAACCTTTGATGAAACTGTTAAACAGGATGTTTTTATACAAAACAAGTGAACATTAAGTTGACCAGGATATACTAGTGGCCTGATTACATTGTAGATTAGATAACTTGGACATATTTAGTCTCCCTGATCTATACATTACAGGCTTCTTGTAGATGGTAAGTGTTGTAAAGGGGGGGGGGGATACAAAATTTTAACATGGGAGAAATAGCAATCTTAGAAAAAGAAGTTGCTTGAGAATGATACATACTGTTTATGGTATAGCAAGAAAGTGTGCATATGTTTTTGGTGATGGATTTGCTTGAATAGTTCTTTCTTAAATGTATTTTTTTAACAGTTGCATCATCATCATCATCATCATCTATAGTTGAATCAAAAAGGAATAATTGGAAATGTTTCTTGGACTGGTAACTGTCAAGTGAAATTATAAAATATATATATAGATTCTCATTGCAGGCAATAATGTCATTTGAATGGAATCAATAATTTCTTAATTTCAGTTTTGCTTCATTGAGAAACTGATACTGATGTTACTTAAATGACACGAAAAGTGTTTGCCTCTTTGTTACATGTACGCATCTTTTTTACATGTACAAGGCATCAAAATCACATTTTCAAGTAAAAATGCATTGTTTGCCCATATCTTATGGGAAATGTCCTTAAATATAGGCAGTGTCTGCGCGTACCCGCATGCGGGTACGAATAGTCATATTGCCAGTCTTGGCTGCGCGTACCCACATCCGATTTTCTATTAAAATGCCATCGGATCGGGAATGAAACGTGAAATATATACGGAAATTATCGATAATATAGGGATTTCGTGTAGAACGAGTGAAGAGTATGAAAAATAATATTTTCAAATTGTATTTATTAAATAATGATACATAATAAACATTGCAAAAATTAAATGCACAATGATGGAAAATGAAACTGTACATTCCCTGTAAAAGAAAACATGATAGAAATTAATACTATTATAAAATTTAATTGAAAATTTTAAGAATAAAATTTTAATAATTTAAAAAAATACCCATATGATGTTTTAAAATAATCTTTTAGTAAAATGTAAAACAGAAACTGAAATTTTAAAATATATAAAAATTCTAAAATTTAAGCTTGAGTTTATAAAAATTAAAGAAGCAAGTAATGATATCAATTTAAACCAATTATAAAAGATTCATGTAACTAATTAAGGTTTTGTCCATCTTTAGTTACGCCAAGTTTAATGTGGACTGAAGGACATTCCATTTGGAAAGTACTGAAATTAGACATATCCTTAATATCACGAACGATTTACAATACAAAAACTATAAGTAATCGACATTATAAAAAACCTTAAATGAAACGCGTGGCAAATTCGATTAAAAACTACAATTTAAAACAAATACCTTGTATTAGGCCTTTTTCTTGTCGAATTTGTTTGGAATTGCTTCCCACCATGAATGCAGGAAAAATTTATTCTGTTGTACTTTAAATCTTCTTTAATTTTTGTGCTCCCGGTTCTTCTTTTTTTTCTCTGCGGCTTCTATAAATTCTTATATACAATTGTATTAAATATATATGTGTATATTTATGAAAATTCTGAGTAGTTTTAATCAATTTATTCACTAATTGCAACAAATTCCGTATATATTTCACGTTTCATTCCCGATCCGACGGCATTTTATTATAAAACCAGATGTGGGTACGCGCAGCCTAGAACGGCAATTTGACTATTCGTACCCACATGCGGGTACGCGCAGACACTGCCTTAAATATATGTAGAGCATTAATATACCAAGAGTTGATAAATTTTGTATCTTGGCGATTATGATTTCTATACTTTCTTAATTTGAGAGTCAGTAAAATGATAGTTGCATGCAGGCCACCTACTCTGATGACATTATTGTCCTCAATATGAGTGCAAAAACCTAATTATAATATATATAGTACCAAAAATTTCATATAGATTTCATAAATATATATATAATTGTTATTAAGGCTACATGTAGATGATTTTGGAAGCAGTTTTTGCTAAATAATGTGTCAAATATATTGAATACTCATGAACATTTGAAAAGAAAAGTAGTCAGTTTTGAAGCCTAAATCTTTTCCATTTGAAAGTTTAAGCAAACATTAAAGACTTACTAATCATAGCATTCATTTGAATTGCTTGTTTATTTTTAGGAATTACTTTAATCTTTAAACATCAATAAAAAAATTCACACTTCTGATGTGGTTTTGAAAAAGTACAACTGAAAAGAAATTCATATTCCATAAATAGTATTTATATGAAGAAATCATCAACCAGGTGAGAGGGCCAAGATATTTCCATCGACCTTTCCCAGTATTTATTCAGAAGTACTCGTGAATCATGTTGTTTAAATGTATTTAAGGGCAAGACCCTGGATAATTAATAACTATAGGGTCAGTACCCCGCAAATGATAAACTCCTCATAAAATTATTAATATCAAACAATCAATGCCCTTCCTTGTGTACCTGGTGTGTTGCACAAGGTAAACAATGCTGGCCGATTAATAGGTGATTGACAGTTAGGAGGAAGTTGAATCAGTGGGGGGAGGGGTTCAGGTTAGGTACGTCTGTACTATTATAATTGATTTTGAAATCATAAGGTTTGAACATAATGGTATATAATATCTTTGAGATTCGTTTGAATATGAAAGTATGTAAGCTATATTTATGCCCCTACGGTATCTTTACCTCTCAGAATTTGTGGCCAATTATTTTTAGAACAAATTTGACTATGAGATTAATTGATCGTTGCATTGAAATGAAACTTTTTTTGTGGATATTTTCAAGTATATTGCTACTTTATAGTCAAGAAGCATAATGTGACAAATGCTTTAGGAGGAGAATGGGGGGGGGGGGATTATATGGACTGTATGCTATTATTCAAAGGACCTAAATAAAGTATGCTTATGATTTGATGTCTGACAGCAGCAGGTGCTTTTGCTTTTGCTCTATGAAATGTATAAGTGATTTTTCATCTAGATCAAATATCTGCTTGACAATTAGACAATTAAGTTTACAGAACAGTAAAGTGTCTTGGTGACAATGCTTTAGAACATGGAATCAGCATAGGCTGTGGTTGGTTCATTGGGTGTGGTATGCCTACAGGAAATCTCTTCCTTTCTGAAACAAAACAATTATTCAGTCATTGCATGTTCTTGGTTTCAAGATAGCCATCAAATTTTTCATGCCGTTAATTTTTTTAAAGGGCTGTTTATTTAATGTATGAAAAACTTAACTTCTATAACACAAGTTGACTGTTCGGAAAGTCTTGAAAAGCTATGAATATAATGCCATCGTCTGCTGATTTCTTTTTATAAGGGGAGATAATATTTGTTGGTTTGATGGCATTGACAAGATAATTATTTAAATTATAGGAGTTTAAACCACAATTACCTAAAATTAACATAATGTATTGCTTTTTCACCTGTCTCATTTGAACCGTGAACTTACCAAAATTAATTTGAATTCTACATGCAATCTGCACATTTTGGTTTCCACTAGGAGGAATGTAATACTTGTAGTCCGTATAGACTGTGGGAATACTGGAAATGGAGAAGTAGGTTTGTATTTCTGGTAAACTTAAATTGGCGGAGATATCAGTGAGGGATTATTAAAGTGTTTATTTTTCTAAATTATAAGAGAAGAAAGTTTGGTATTGTACGTTGAATTTTTTTTCAAATTTGCTTAAAATTAATTTGAGCCAAATTTTGTAAAAAAAAAAAAATTGAAAAAGAATTCAGAAAAAAAAATGCATGAAGCAATAACATTTCTTCATAAAAAAAATTGTACTTTTTGACATATAACAGAATTTTTGAATGAAAACGAACTGAACTTTTCCATCAATCAACTGTTTTTCTAAACTTCTGCTCAATCATGACCTTCAGAAAAGAAAACTGAGATTGTTAACAATTGGATGAGAAATGCAGTGATCCTGCAATTATTTTGTACTGATTGTATATCTATATATACCTGCTCCAGGTGGATATCTTGTGAGATCTATATAGTCGTTCTGTAGGTACTGACGGCAAGGCCATGGGAGCTTTAATTCACTTCATTAAGGGTAAGCATTTCTTCTTGTTCCTTTGGTGTCTGTGATGATGCTTCTTAAGAAACGTTGATTGTTTAATAATGGAAAAAGAAAATTTAATTTAGTTTTGAGATTCAACAGATATACCAGCTGAGAAACAATTTAATATAATAAAAATTGCTGATTATAGGAATTAGGTGTTAGATATATGAGATTTTAGCCAAAAATTACGAAATTTCATTCATTTGCTTCTTATTTTTAAGACTGTCTGTTGAATTGTTTGTTAATGAATTGCAGGGGAGGGTTGTTAGATCAAAAAGAAAATTATGTAATGAAATTTAATTCAGCAAGTTTGAATAAAACCCATTTGTAGAGATTGTCATCTTAATATTTTACATTATCCCACTGTGGGTAACATCAAATTATTTATTTATGAAAAAAGGGACATCTTAATAACACTTTAGACATCCTAATTGTATTTAATATTTGAAATAAATGCATGAAATTGATAATAAAAAAACCCAGAACAAACCTTATGACAATAATTTTGTATTAGGTTGTCTATATTTTCTATGATTGTCATGTTATTAACGAAGCATATGGTGGTTCTATTTCGTTTAATCCCAAGAGAGGTCGACCCTGTATTAGTTCTTGATCACAGAAAATTATCAAAGAATCTCTCTTTTTTTTGCAATTGTTCCATATGATGCATCCATTATGATAAATAATTGTTAGTTTGTGAGATTATTAATCGATGATATTTATCCTAATTTGGATGAGGTCACTGAAAAACTCTTCGAGGGGAAATATGAAAGAGATATTCAGTTCATGAAATCGTCAGTATATTGATTTCGGAATAGGTTATGGGCATGATAGATTGTAGTCATGCATATTTAAAGAGCTTTTTTGTTAAAATACATTTTCGATACCTAAAAGTTAATGAAATAAACATTTATACAAATTGGAATGAAAAAAACTGCAAATAGTATTCAGACACACTTTTACATGGATTGCTATGAATGCAAGTTGCTGACTGAATTATCTTCATGTAAATTTATATATGATGAAGCTTGAAATAAATTACATATTACGGGGTATATAAAATACGTTTTACACCGTACGACAGCAGGAATCGCATATCTCAAGTTTATATTAAGTTAGCAGAAAATTGCACTGCTTAGGTCTTCCTGTTTTTGACATAGCATTCTCTTGTAGTATTAGAGTTGTACTGATCTCTGATACATGTCTTGTTGTATGGCAAAACAAAATTACTGCAGTAGGTACATCACTTTCTTTTATCTGTAATGAGAGCTCTTCTGATCGTGATGTTAATGTTGGCATAGAAGTAGATGAGTACTGTTAGTAAAAAAAAGATGAGGCATAATAGACAACTTGAATGAAGAGTTATGAGACCGTTATGATCATAACAAAAAAAATTGGCAGCTGTGACATTGTTGATGATGAGAGATGATGCTTAAATGAATAAAAGATAGTAACTCAGTAGTATAAAATAGCGCTTGTATATGTTTTAAGGGCAAATCTGATGAAATTTTATTTTATTTATCGTAGATGAAAAAAAAGTACAGCTCTATTAATTATTCATCAAGTTTTGGCAAAATATCCGTTGGACTCCTTTGATATCACTTGATACAGCTTTTCAAGCTTTAATTTTATTACGCACAGAATGTACATTATAAAATCGTTCATTACAAGATTTAATATTATCTCTGTGGTAATCAACAGAGAATGAATAAATTCATGATTATGGAATAAGCGAACAAAGTCTGTAATTGTATTACTTTTATTTAATGTCCATTAAGTATTTAGAAAATAATTGATAGATAGAGTGTTATCGTTAATTACATTGGCATGGTGTATTGATTTCGTTATGTAAGGCATTTTGTAAAATTACTGCTGGAAAAAAGGACCGATCACACTGTTTGATACGTCGTATGTTATTCTAGTGTTCTATAGCAATGTACAATCAAAACCACTTAGTTTAACTGAATAGTAGAAGTCAGAAAGTACAACGATTGGCTTGCTGTTTCTCCTGAGGAATTCTGTTTGTGAAAAAAAACGGATTTTACATCGTTGGTATCGGTATTGATTATTGGAGAAAAATAATAGTGATGATAGATTTTTATAGAGCTTCTGTACTGTTTGAATGTCTGTACAGTAAAAACATGGGACAGAGTGCTTGTTGAAGGAATTGATTGTTTCAATTGAAAATTTGCATAAATACATGGATAGGACGACAAACATTTAGACATTATCAATCTTTGTTCTATTTGCCAATGCATGTTTGTTTGCGTTGCTGTTGGTTTTTCTTAATTGTCTGTTACGAAATGTTAGACGTTTGAACGTAAAATCTCATCAGCTAAATTGTGATTGATATCTGTGTCAGAAAATGAAAATTCAATGGAGAATTTCACATAGATTTAGCCAATTGAATACATATATACTTATCGAGTTGTAACAGTTAACATTGTGTCCTTGTATACTTGAATTTTGTCGTAAATGAGGGAAGTGAGTCACATGCGGCAATCCAAACATGAAGTAAAATTAATGAAGATTCATCTTGTGTTAAGTATTAGCGTCATACAATGGACCCAACTCGTTTACTTAGACAGAGATGTGCCACCAAAAGGTATGTGACATGTTGTTAATTCTTGGAAAATGCTTCTAGCTAGATCTTATTCTATTAGGCTTTTTTCTATTCTTCGAATAACATTACGTGACATTTTTCATAATTAGTGTACGATGGGGGTGTGTATAATTTAAGGTGATTTCCATGTTAGGTACAACATGATTTGTCAATCATACGCATTATTGCGATGGTTCAGATAATTTATTATGTTTTCATTTTACACTGAGAAACACATGCATTTGAAGGGAATAGAATTTTGTAAGTCTTATAAATATTATTTTTTTTCACTTTGAATTTAAAGTTGGTGTGGACACCCTTTTTGGGATGTAGGTTCTGCTTTTAAAATTATAGAGGTACATGTATCTCAAATTCAGACAATATCAGATAGACATTGCAGATTCTAATTGTACGATTATTAAGTGCATCCAGACTCATTGAACCCTGTGTGAACTCGAAACTTTATAAACAGGACAAATATCAAGGTTTTTATACAGTTATCAAACTTGAGTGAGCTAAACAGCTTTCTTCCGTATTTATAAAATTATTTTTTAAGTTGTTGCATTGCTCACTGGCTTGTTGACTTAGAAACCACAAGCCTGTGACACACAAAACTCCTTTCAATTTTCTTAAAATTCTCAGCACTTATAATTGAAAGGGTTCTTTTAAGACCGATTTATTTTATCAATTGTCACTCTCTCAGCTCAATTTGAATTTGAATAAAACCACAATTTCGATTTCTGCAGGATTTTGAATGATGTTGATGCTATTTGGAAGCATTTGTCCCAAACACACAGAAATATGTAGAGGTTAAAAACATGTAAATGTTTCATGATCGACAGTTGTGAAAATCTTGTACGTGCAGCATGACTATCTTGTGACTTGTTACCTAAGTATGAATGAGGTTAGCCTGAACATCATTTGCGTTTTCTTACCGCTTGCCCTTTTGCATTATAGATATATTTATTTGTTTTATGATGTATTTACATTTGTAATTTGATGGATTTGTCTTAAAAAACCATATCAAAACATATTTACAATTATAATATAGGAAGTATATTATTACCTGTCATTGACTTTGAAGGTGACTTTCGTATATTTCTAATAAATCTACGAAATAATTCATACTTCAACTGTCAAGAATCTAGAACCAGAACATTTCATGCAAGGAATAATTTATTATGACCTTGTGCAAAAAATAGGAGGTTACTCTGGGTTGATAATAAAGGCAGGATCAAAAAGCAAAATAGCAGCAATTATCATAAAACGGTGGAAAAAAATGTGTAATACAAGTATTTAACCACCAATCTCAGTAGGGAAAAGGAGGGGGTATGAACATGATATCATATCTGTAAGAATTATGTAGCAATCTCCAAATACTGGAAAACAAATTGCAACCTTTTTGCCTTTTTATTCATATATGAGTTAAGCTCTTTACAGTTAAAATAAAAATTATTCAGTAGGTTGGACATCTGTTATTCAGACTTCTTGGTGACATTTTTTTTTGCTAGATTTATTTTGGTATGAATACTGGCAGTTTTATGGCTTGTAAAGGTACAAAATCATAGCCAGGTGATTTATATTTTAAATATTGACCTGTTTTGTAAACACGTTAATCTGCAAAATCAATCAAAAGAAGCATGTCCCCAGGTATATTTGGCATGTATTCTGGTCCTTTGATCCATCAATCACACCCTGGAGTCATGAAGAAAACTGGTACCAGTCCATTTTACAACCACCAATTAGCTCTAATCTAACATTTAACTATTAAAAAGATTAGGGTATATTGTGTTTGGGTTTGGCAGGGGGTGGTACATGGTGTCTCAGTGGAGCCGATATTTACATGTGTTAGGTATGGAACAGTAACTTATACTGGACAGGAGTGAGCTTGGAGAAATATTAGTTCTCAACAAGCCTAAGAGTTTGATAGATCTTGTTTTGCTGTGTATTTGTTAATGATCCTATTGTTTCTAGATATGTGCTGAGAAAATTTACTAGAACACCCTTATAATCTCAATCTGTGGATTTCGTAAGGATTAAAAAAGAAATTCTTGTTTGCATATGTTACAAGACCGAGGATAAATACAGTCAAATACAGTTTGGTCTTTTTGCAGTGAAGCCAGGATCTTTTAAATTTACTAAAAACAGGCAAAATTTTGAAGGATATATATTCTATTTCCTTTTGTGTCCATTCATCAAGGATTATATCTGACTGTAGTTTTAGATAAATAACCTTTAAAGGTTGGTGTGACTGGACTCTAACACTTGACTAGACACTTGTAAACAACAGTAGGGTGCTGGCATCACAGACAGTAGACTGTACGATTAATTTACCACAGGAATACAGGACAAATCTAATCCTAAGTATATTTACCATTGGGGAATAGGGACAAATCTAATCCTCTTGGCTCTCATTGTAGTTGGATAATTGACTTAATGCAGTTTGCTTCAAATCTGATTTACTGGTATTTTATGGGTGAAGAATTCTATGGTTAAACTTGGAATTTAAAGTAGATTGGATTTAATCGGACAAATAGAAACAGTGAAACATTTTGTCAGACCATACCACCTGATATTATTTTACATACATGGGAATATATGTCATTGATTAATTATTTATTTGGGATTTGACACATTGAAATAATATAAGGTAAGATACCCTGTTTTTGGGGTTGAAAATAGTGTAGTTTGAGTTAAGATTTCCCCTGCACCATTTTAGTAAAATTTTGTTAAATTCTAAATACTTCATATGTTGATTTAATTTTTACTGTGTTAAAATGCACACTTATGGTTGAACCTTTACATTGAAAAAAACCTAACTTATGTACTTTATACTTTAAGATATACATGTACACGTTAAGTAGATGTGACTGCTCATGTTTAATTATTTTGGTGATGTACGCTTGTGAAAACGGTGATGAGGAAAACATGTTTTGAAACCTTTAAAGGTTAAAAGATGTCATCCTCATTCAGGTGACTGATCAGGTGTTTCCGATAATTACCCTCTGCATGCATTGTCATGAACAACAAGGAACTTAAGGTTTGAAGTCTGTGTATTGCTGAGACAGGACTGAGTTATTTTGTTGTCATATGAGTTGAAAAAGTTTTTGACATCTTTGACATTTCCAGATAATAATAGGGGGATTTTAATGATACAGATTAAATGGAGTTATACAATGAGATAGTTAACTTCATCAGGTAAGCTAAATACATGCTAGTTAGATGTTACATATGATAAAGGATAAAGTTGAGGATTAAAAAAGTTTGATTTTCATGGTGATAAAGTTGAGGATTATTTTTTTTCATGGTGGTCTTAATATAAGTAAATGGATTGTACAAAAGTGAGTTGATTTAAAACGAAGACATTTTTTCAATACATAATTGTCCATACAAGATCCTTTGGGATAAAAATGTATTATTTTATAGATCTAACTGACAAGGTTCTGCATTTGTGTATTGGTGCACAATGCAGCTACAAATTTGTATCTCACCGATAATACTAAACTGTCAACGGGTGACTGGTCAAGAAGATTATTGTCCCTGATAAAGTTTTATATTGGGAGGTCTATATATTGTGACACTTTATGACAAGATTTGGGAAGACATTTTCGGCCTCATTAAAGTTGAATAAAATATTTAACATTTTTGATTTGTCATATAAGATACTCAGATGAGTGACATATTTGACACTGATCGTGTGACTTTGAATGACAGTTAAATCGTCAATGTTATGAGGTCAAGTTGGACAGAAAAAACATCAGCTGGAATTAACAAAAAATAAACTCTATATAGATTAAAGATTGTTTAAATGTAATGCGACGTTATTTCAGGTCATGCTGGACAGAAAAAAAACGTAAGCTGGATTTAACAAAAAATGAACTCGATAGTTTTAAATATTGTTTAAATGTAATGGGACGTAATCTCAGGTCGCTGGACGTGGATACACTTACATGAATTGGTGAAGATTATATAAAATCCACAACATAAATAAAAAATCTTGTCAAGTGTCATTTACACCTGTGTGACATATGAACATATATATTTTGACTTGATTAAGACATGAAACATGCAATAGGTTGATCAGGGACCACAAACAAAAATACTTTTCATATACTTCAAAAAATAAAAATCTAGGCTAAGGAGGATTTAAAAAAAAGTTTTTGTCAGTTAAGTGTTGATTCAAGGGATATAATTAAGCTGAGTTTGCACAAAATGGATACAGAGAGTTTGGATTTGATAAAATAAACTATTGTTCATAATTGCAAGGTTAATTGTTGAGAATTTATTTAGAGAAATGTTGGATTTCATGTTGAGATATTTTATTCAGGTATGTTAATTATGTATTTGTATAGATATCTTTTAAATGCTAAAAAAAAATTCCTAAGAGATTGAAACAAACGATTCTTTATCATGGGTGCAACTGCTTATAAGGAAGGAAAAAGTAGATATCGATCAATGTTTTTTCGTGATTTGTCAGCTTAAATGGATTGAAGTTAAATTGAAGTCAGAAAGTCAGTTAAAAAAGAATTCTTTTGTCGTGATTCAAATGTTTGATAACTCAGTTGGTGAAAGATAGACATTTTAAGAACAAGTCCTTTATTATTATTTTTTAAGATGTGATATGATTGCCATTTAGGGAATCATCCTTCAGAGTCTAAAGATGTGCACATGTAAGCAACTATAGGTCATGTTTTAGCCTTTGACAATGAGCAATAGCAGTTAAAATGTGAGCCATCATTTGTTTTTCCTTTCTACTTGACTCATTCAGCCTCTTGTTGCATGGCAGGAAATAAATTAAGGAGTAGTTAATTATATTTTGAAATCAATTTATTAGCACCCATCATTTTATTTAGAATTTATTAGCAGATGTTCCATAATAGTATTAGCACCTTTGGAGATTTAATATTGAATATAGTTGCCATGGAAACTAATATAAATTCCATTGATAATTATGATGAATTTATCATCATTTCTACCACAATATGGTGGTTTGATTGATTTCAGTTCATTCATTATATCTCTTGTAACAATACATAAAGCATACAGATCAATTCTGCATCAGGAAGCCATTTGTCTTTGGCATCGGTCTCTGGGATAGAAAACAAAGGAGGCAGGACACTTACTAGCTGTTTATCTGTAAAATTCTGTAATTTGTAAAATCATATTATTGAAATGCAATATTTTTTATTGGACATAGCAAAAATTTCTGTACAATATATTACTGCAGAAAAAGTTTTACTCAAAAGAATATATTTAATTTTGTAAATATATGGTCATGATGGTTGTATTCATTTAAATCTCCACTTCCACCTCACTTCCAAAGAGTCTATTTTTAGATAGGTCATTTGTCTGTCCAAATGTGTAACGTTTTAAAGGCTTGTGCCACCTTTATGAAATGAAATAATGTACAAAAATAAATATTTCTGGAAATAGAGAATCTGCAAAGGGGAGATTACTCTTTCCTTTACTTTAACCTTGAAAACAACATATTTGATTTCGACACATTAAATGATTGATGATAAGTTACAAGTAATTAATATCATCTACAGCAGTTGTCAAATATAATATTTCCTATATTTTATTTGTTTTGGATAAAACATTACTGCAATGTTCAGCTGTTGCTGAGTGTTTTAATTACAATAATGATTATTTTCCATGACAAATGTTATTGGTGGTAATATCTATCATATTCCACTATGATATTTGTGATATAATAAAGGTAACAAGCTTTCTGTCTCCACTTTATAGTTCAATCAGACCTATATGTCTCAGAATTCATGTTTTCTGGCCGATACCACATGTTATTTAGTATTTCCTTGGTTTTTGTGGTTGTTTCAGTTCATTTATGTTAAATGTTTGATAATTGAATATGCCACCTGAAATTAAATGATAAAACCATAGAACATAGATTCTATAACATTTTTCTTCATGATTTTTTCTTTTCTTTTGTAAGTCATATAAGATGTTTAGCTCATTTTGTGAAAAACTAATCGTGTCCATAGTCCATCCTGTTTTCTGGGTGTGGGTGTTTTATTAATTCTTGTGAAAAACACAATAGAAATTCAAAATTATAATTATAGGCTTTTTTGAACTGTCAAAATTTTATTCTCAAGAGGGGAAGGGTGATTTGAATAAGAAATATGAACATTTGATATAAATAATTCAAAATTATGACTATAATTACCGACTTTATATTAAATGTATAGTTAAAAGGTTCTGTGTGGTAGGTTGAAGTAGGTAAGATTTTATGTTTGAACTACAGGTGCAAAAACTTTAACCTTGTCAAGCACATTAAGAAGAACTATTTACAATTTCACACCTGTGAATGTTTACCTCTATAAAAAAACTTAAATATTATGGTAGCCCAGTGGTATACCTGTTCTTTAGTGATACTCCAGACATGGTGAATATGATGTGGATTACAGAGAGCGTTTGTATTTAGCAGGAGAAAAAAATTCTTATGTGTGTATGTTTGGACTTGCCTTGGATTCAGATAGCAAAATACAAGAGGTGTTAATGATTGCCATTGAGAAGCTATTCAGCAATGGCCTTCAACTTAAGAACATGTTGATAGTGCATTCACTTGTAAAAAACATGGGGAGTTTTGTTAGCAAAGTTTGAAGTCGGTGAATGACCAGTGAGGTTCCCCATTGTCCAGACTACAAACAGGTCCAGCAGGCCTGGACAGCAGATTTTAATGTGTGTTACTGAATACCTAATATAGCTTAAACTTTAAATAATAATAATTAATTTCTAAAATAAAAATGAAAAATGAGGAGTGAATTGTTGTACTTTTGGGGGAAAAGACACACTTTGTGTGCAGGTATCAGATTTTTTTTAAAGGCTTGAATCTCAAGTATTGCTCACTTATTAAGGTGGGATAACAGTGATTTTGGTGATATAATTTATGGGATATTTAATCCCTTCTGACTTTATTTACAGAGTATTAATGTGTTTATTTGTCTTTCACCTATTCCTAATTAATATTGGGTCACCAGGTGTACATAGGTTTGTTGTTGAAGATTCACGGTCCTTCGGTTCACAAACATGTTACTGTGTATCAGATGGTTGAGAAACTTTGGAGTATTGCCATCCAAGGTTTTGTAGAGATTTATATGGGGATTTATTTTAAACAAGTAAGTGAAAAGAGTCTTGCACCATTAAAATTCAAATTTACACCATTATATTTTAACTGGAGTATTATGCTTCATATTTAAGTCCTTGCATTTGAATGGGATCAGGAGTGCTAATAGGTCTTGATATACATTGTATGTTGCAGCTGCAGTTGTTCTTGTTAGCTCTAGTCTCGCTATGAAAGTCTAGTTAAAATATGATGGTCCATTGTTTACATGAATAAATTGCGGTTTAACTGAATAAATTGAAATCAATTATTTATGTTAATTTTAACAGTAATTGTGGCGCCTGACTGTCAGGTCTTTGTTGTAGAATGAGGATGTTTTGTCAAGCGTGACAGGGAACCATGCTCCTGATCTCGTGCCTTGCATATTACAGTTTTAATATACAAGGGACAATATTTTCATATTTTCATTTCAAAGAGGCTTCAATTGAAATCTTAGAAGTAAACTAAAAAGGGGATGAAGGATAAAGTTTGATTAATAAAGATGTAAAGAGATTATTGATTAATCTTCAGTGATTACAAAGGATTCTGTGACACAAGATGCTGTAGAATTAAGTGACACATGTTCTGATGGTCACGTTTGGCTTCAGTTTGATGTTGTTCAGTGTAATGTAAATGTGTAGTGGATTAGCATGATGCAAGTTTGGATATATAGCTTAAAAAATAATGAATTATTACTAAAAGATTCTAATATAAAAAGTTTGAAGTTGGTCAACTCACTGGACAGACTTAAATAAGGGGGAATTTGTATGGACATTATACGTTAAATTTGGGTAAGAATTTAGCTTGATAGTTTCTGTACAATGGAAATGAGAATGTTTACAAGTCGACCTTTGGGATTTGTCAAAAAAAAGTGTTAAAAAAAATCTAAAATTTATCTGTTCACTCAGCTGTTCATAGTATTCATTATAGATATTTGATTGTGGGGAAAATGATAAATTGGATATTTATCAGAAATTTATTTTTTAGGAACTATTATTATTTATTTTTGTGGTCAGATGTGAAATGACAATGATTAATGAGAATATTTATCAAATCTTTAGTTTTTACATACAGTTTTAGTCTCTTTTTGCAATTAATGAGACATTTTTATGAATCATATAATATATAAATATTTTTTTTTATAAATAACAGTTTTATGCTGAATTGTCATTTTCTTCCATATTTTTATTAACCAAGCATTTGTGCATTTGCATAATTGCGCAATTATTAATGGTAAATTTACCTTGCAGTAAAATGTTGACAATAATCTGCCTTTTATAGAGAGTTATTTACAGTCCCTTTAGATTATAAATTATAGATATGAATAAGCTCATTATTATTTTATCAGTAATTATAAGAATGTTGATAATAGGGCAGTTTATACCCCAGGTACAGATTACAGGTGTAGATATGATAGCAATCTCTTCAGACAGGTAAACACTATAAAATGAGAGTAGAAAATTAGTCTGTTTACCAATGTGAGTTAAATAACAACAATAAAAATCGGTCTAGGCTGTGTTATTTTTGTATGGATTTATAAAGGATATCTAGTTTTGATTTTCATCTTTACCTTTAAAGTAAGTAATTTCTTTCAAAAATTCATTTACGAAATTAAGTTGGGGTATTACTAAAGGCTGTTTTAGATATATTGGGTAGTGAAGTGTCTTGAATATCCTTACAGGTTTACAAATTACTGCTGAAAATGCAATGCATGAAATTTTAGACCCAGCATTTTCTGCTTGCATGTATACAATGTAATCTTTTGACCCCCTTTCATTTAAAGATTGAAGATTTTTGGGAATACACATCTGTTGCATAAAAATAAACAAGTCTTGTGATAAAAGTTGGGAAAGTTTGCAGATGTTAAGATATAAAGACAATAATATGGATGGGTGCTGGTTCTTAAGAGCTTTGTTAGCTGGAGCAACATGTTGATAGCTTTGTCTGTAATGTGTCAGATAAAATTCACTTGTCTGTTTCTATAAAAAGAATTGAGAAAAAGCAAGCATTTAATTGATTTACAAATAAAGAAAACATGTCTTTAACATAAATTTGATATAATTTAAACAAGAAAAAGATTTTTTTTGGCTACATCTTACAATGCTTTGAAAATGACATTTTTCTCACTTCTGGCGCTGATGCAGAATCATATAATTTGCTTCGATACTTGAAAACATAAGTCATTTGCCTGAGAGGAAACTGCTTTAATTACATGATAATTTGTTCAGGCAATTACATAAGATGTAGCAAGCTTTTAAAGTTTTAACACATGCTGATAGGAAAATGGAACCTTGAAGACAAGATAATGAAAAAGCCAGGTGATAATGATAAATAATTTCTTAAAAGTAGATTTCAATCTCTTCACCTGTAATTATTCCTGTGCTCAACAATAATATTTGGTTAAAGATGATGCAACTTATTTATTTTATAGAGGTTGAAATTAAAGAGGTTTCATATGGGATAAAAGAAAATGTATGTTTGGTTTTGTATTTGCCAAGTTTGATCTGTTATGAATCAGGAAGTAAAATTATAGAATAGAAAAAAATATTGAAGTGTTTTCTAAGAAACCTTTAAAGGAAGTCCTTGTATGAGCACTGTTACATGCCAGAGGCTTCATCTTGGATTGGAAAAAAGGGTTGGGATTCAGTGGTATACAAAAATCTTTTGCTGTTGCACATTTGAATTTAGCCACTTTGCAGAATGTGTTATTGACTGTGTTTGCCCAACTTTTTCATAATTTCATCTCAAGACTTAATATAAGTTATGACAGTTTTTAAGACTTGCTGGGTGTTTTTTGCACTTAATGTTGAGTTGAAAATACTGATACAGACATAGACTGTCATTTGAACAGAAGGAAAGCTTCAGAATATGTTGGAGGATAAACTTTGTGTCTAGATTTATTTGAGTATTTCAACACTCCATATGTTATCTTTTCACCTCCATAAATCTTTAGCCACTCATATACTTTATAAACAGGAACTAAAATGTTTATCAGTTCCCAACATGCAATTGACTTTTCTTCAAGGTCAAATTTTAATGAGGTTCATTGTTTCTCTCTAGATGTTTCCTTCCTTCTATTGAAGATAAGAGCATGATGAAGTCAATTGCTATTTTGTCAATTTGACCTATGAACTTTAAAGTGTCTATTCTTATATAAATTTCCTTGAAATGAAAAACAGCTTGAAATCAATTTATGCCTGGTGAAAGTTATACATGGGTAATTTGATGTTAATTAATTATCTTTTATTGAAGGATTTCTGGAGTTTATTTTTTAGACAAACTGACTACCTTGCGATCTTCAAGATCATGACTCAGTTGTCTCTAAAAAAAAAGTGTGTTAATTGCCAATTAATGTAGTTTTGTTTTGAATTTTTATCTGCAAGAAGAAAAGTTTGATGCAAAAACATGTAATGAATCATGCTATCTGGTATTAAGAAACTTCATTATGTTTTGATGTCTTACGAAAACATATGTTTTGAAAACAGCATGAGTGTCATCATAGGAAAACAGTTATTGGAAAATTAAAACATCTGGAAAGAATTGTTGTTATGAGTTTGACACGGCTGTATATGTCTTGCAGAAGTTTGTTAATTAAAATTACCAAGATTTTTGTTATGTTGTGCTTGTCTGTTCACGGTTGGAGGACATGGCTAATTAAACTTCTCCTTTGATAAATTTATTTTCTGTGCGATTGAACAAGAGTTCTATTATCCACTGTCTTGTTGTTCAAACCATCTGCCAGTTGAATACGATTCTTTTGTAGCATTTGTTTTGACGCAAAAAAGCTGTTTCCAGCAAGGTGTACGCTTTTTGATATTAAGTTATTAATATCTGCTCCGAATGTAATTAATGAATTGATTCTTACATTTATTGATATGATTATTGATTCAATCCAGGTATGTGAAGGTTTCTATTCAATTTGGTGTTATTTAATCGAGAAATCAATTATTGTGTCGGATTATTCTTATATGTTTTATTTCTATTTTACAGTGTGTCAGGAGCTAAAACAGGAGACGATTTACTGAGAAATAAATCAAGGTCACGATCAGTCGGGGGATCACCATTGGAGTCTCCGAGAAGTAGTAAACTTGTTCATCAAACTAGTACACATGGTAACCGAGCTCAGAGACAGCGCTCATTCAGAAGCAATGAAGAGGATGTGAAACGTTCCCGTTCTCATTCCGTTTCCTATGAACTGTCAGAAGATTTAAAAGAAAAACAATTGGAAATGCTAGAGAGAAAATATGGAGGTTCACTCAGATCTCGCCGTGCTGCTAAAACTATTCAACAAGCATTTAGACAGCACTGCATGAACAGAAACTTTGAAAAATTACGACATTCTGCTGGAGAAAGAAGATTATCGAAACGATTATCTGAATTAGGTCGCAGTAACACAGTTTGGACTGATAGAATTTCAGATAATGTTCATACAATGGGTGCCCTATTAGTGCAAAATAACATAGAAGGACACAATAATAGTGACAGTTATCAAAATAAGGGTGGAGAATCTAGACTTCGACCTCAGATGTCTTTAGATCAAAATATGAAAATCGATTCTTCATTACGGACAAAACTTTCAAAATTTGAAAGGAAAAAACTAGAACGTTGTAAAGAGGTGGATTTAAGCGACATTCCTGAAAATCAAAATTTTAACAAAACTGTTGATGAGGCAAATAATAATCGGAATTCTTATCCTGAAATGAACCAAAGTAGTGCTACCGATACATCACAACGTGGACCAGCCGAAAATGCAGTTGATTTACCTAGTCTTAATTTTGAAACTCTGTTAGATAGTCGAGAGACTGAAATTTTAGTTGACAGCTTTAATAGTGACAGTATGAACAGTGATAGTCAAAATGAAATTACAAATCACACATATACTCATAAACCTTCTGCATCATCATTATTTTCAAATGCAAGTACGGACACTTTAGAAAGTAACAAAAGTGCTTCTTATGAAAACTTTAGGACTAATTACTCGGACTCAGGATCATGTGGGAGTCAAGGGGATTTACAAATCAAAGGAGAAACTGATAGTTCTTCATTAGAAAATATACGAACACCAGAACAAAAACAAATGGCAGATCAGACTTTAAGATTTTATATGAATCAGGAAGTTAAATTACGGAATAAACAAATAGCAGAGGTGTTTTCAAAGAAACCTCCTCAAGTCCCGATAAGAGCTCCTGAGGCTTCACCTGTTTGGAAACGAAAAAGTGCTATGAATGGTAGTATACAAGTTAAACCAGTAGAAAAACGTATGAGCAATATTTCAGAGACAAGTGAAGGTTCATTTGATGGTAACTGTTCTAGTTCCCCAAGTTCAGAAAACGTTAACGGTGAAAATGTTAGTTTAAATAGTGAAAGTAGTCTACATTATCAGAGACGATCACGACTTAGTGTAACGCCTGATCACCATCATTCTGTTCCTAAATCTGCAGACAAAGTCAGAAAACGTACCTACAGAATCGGAATGAACTTATTTAACAAGTAAGTTTTGAAGAATGTGCTAGTTCTTAGCTTGGTGTTTTCTATTTTGTTTCAATACATATCTTATAAAAGTATTATAATCATCGTAATAGATGAGATAGCTTGATATTTGAGTACAGTTAGAGAATTTTATAATTAGAGAGCAATTTTAAGTGAAAAGACCCATGATCTCATACAAGCACTGCCACCCTTCTTGGTAATGTCTACCACGGTATATCCATAGGTTTATTGCCTCATTACGTCTTATACCACATAAGGAAATATCTATTTAGTTTTAATTACAGCTCCAAGTGTGGTTGTAATTTGAATGAACATTTTCAATTAGGGACTTTTGTTTATATATATATTATATTATGTTTTAGTTTATAATAATGACATGTAATATCAAATATAGTTCCTTATTAGTCATCAGAAATCACTTGTGAAGCATTCTTATTCTCACACCACATCCCTTCCTTTTCGTAATCATTTCTTTCCTGTTGTTAACTTTGATTACAGTCAAAAGTACAAGTTAGGGCCATGTCTTTCTTCTGGAAACTATGTAGGTCATTCGAAATCATCAAGTCATGTGATTTGGGAAAAAATGCATCATGTTTTAACTTTAAGATGGAGTAAATAGATTTGATTACAATTATATACATAAATTCTTAATTAGCCAAAGGGGCTAATATGCACTTCTTGCTATTTGATGAAGTATATTAAAATGGAGATCTGGTATGTCAATGTCAGAGACAACTAACCATCAAAGTCTAAATGAGTTTGGAAGTTAGCAACTACAGGTCACCATACAGCCTTCAACAATGAACAAAATTTACAAAATCCATACAGTATAATCAATGCCACAACAAAACAAAATGTAAATCAATTTATTTTGAGAAAGACTGAAGCCTTTAATATTTTTGAAGAAAAAACAAAATTTAAACTTTGAAAATAAACCCCTTTACAGTAGGATGGCACAATATAGTTCTTGTTGCAATTACCTTTTTATATGAAATTGTATTCTTCTCCAGGAAACCAGATAAAGGAATAGAATTTTTATGTGAGTGTGGATTTGTAGAAGAAAACCCCCATGCCGTAGCAAAATTCCTCATCTCACGGAAAGGACTTAGTAAACAGATGATAGGAGAATACTTAGGAAACATACAGAATGAATTCAATATGGCAGTACTAGAGTAAGTTTTTACCAAATCTATAAATAGCTTTAATGTTAATTCCACAGATCAAGCAAGAGCCTAAGCAGTCAGCCTGAATTCTAGAATTCTTTACTGATGGAGTTTTGGTTGGTGTCTTTCAACTAGTATTGAGTCTTAGTTTAGTTGTCTTTGAAGTTCAAACACTATAAACAAATACACTATAAACAAATTAGAGAAATAAACTTAGGGGAGCCAGACATGTGACAGACTTCTTTTTGAAATAGGACTCCTTTAGATCTTTGTTTTAGACTCCTGTCTGCTAGTTATATAATGAACAAACAGTATAAGAACCTACAGAAGTGATGGCTTTTATGACCTCAAAAAACTCATACTCTCTTATGTCAAAGACAATTCTCATTTTTCTAAATCAATTTTTATTGTGACGTTCTGAAGAAATAATATTTGCATAAGAATGTTCCTTCTACGTGCTTCTTTACATGTATTTAAATATTTTCATTTTTACGATTTAATTTCCCGTCACAAAAACCGAGTATATTAAACATAAATTGTCTCAGATGTTACACACAACAAGAAGCTTATATTTAGATATTTCCGATATAAAAAACAGTCTGTGGTGACATATGTCATGTATGTATTGTTTATTGAACGTGTAGGCTGTTGTGTATAGAATTTGAAGGTCGTATGAAAGATATTTATAAACATAAGAAATGGATTCTATGTATTTAATTCAAAACTTTTATTTTCTATAATAAAAATTAATCATATATAGTATCTAGTGGCTTATTCAAAGGACTTTCAAAGAAGAGTGACTGAGAAAAAATACCTAGATAAGGAAACTAGATGGTCAAAATTGGAAAAATGTACTAAGTACAAATTTTCAGCCTGTTTGCATGATTTGACAATGTTTTTGTTTTAGCTTTCCACTTCTAATAACCCAGGATTTGCCCTTGTGCCGTTCAATATTTGATCATCCTTAAGTAGTATAAATTAGTTTTGGGAGTACTAATGATGAAACTATATAATGTTATTACTTATTCCGTTTGTAGAATAACATACATCTGAGAGATGAAATAAATCATTAGGTCCTTCAGATGTATAGGGAAATGTTTACTTATAAATAATAAACAAAGACTTGTTTGATCTGGTCTATATATCCCTCAGGTTCAGTTGATTGAATAAGTCATCTAGATAAGGACATGCCTGGGATTAATTGAAGCATACAAAGTCATTTCTAAATTACATAACTCTATAGTTACATGTATATGGTCATATCAGGTATATCTACCCCATTTCATTAAATGTCGATTATAAGTTTGCATAAGTAATGGATCTTTTACTGGTATTTGGAATTCCTGACTAAATGCTATCACTCCAAGGCAATAATAAATGTTCCTGGTTTATTGTACTTGTCCCTGATCATTCCCTTGTAAATTGGCAATAAATAATTAAAGGTTAGGTGTCAGAGACTTTGGGTATTAGGGCCCATTACAGCACACAACCTTAAATAAAAACATGTATTTGTTTAGGACTCATTATAGGGCAATCTTAAATAAAAACTTACATTTAAAGCAAATTGTTGTATTATTAACCAGAATGCTTCACTGCAGGGTTTGCATAAGCTTGCTTGCAGTAATAATTAACAAGCATATCAAAATGTCTGTTTCACATAAAATATTTTTTCCATCAAAAATTAATATGGCAATTTGTGAATGATTCATCAGTATTTTTTTAATTACAGATCTCTTACAAAATTTTGAACATAAAAATGACAAAAGAGCTGTACTCTTGACAGTGAAAATACATCAAAATCTGTAAAAACCCTTCTAACAACTCATTTGCCAACATTAAAAAAGTTGTGAAAAAAGCTGTTGCCCTCATGGAAAATTGGTGGCTGAATATTGTCTGAATTATTTCTGAATTCTATCTGAATAATCGTCTGAATAGGTCTGAATGTTGTATTTGTGTCTATTTCTGAATATTGACTGGATTTCGGACTATTCAGCCAGTATTCAGAAACAGAAATATTCAGAAACTAAGAAATATTCAGAAAATTTATGGTTTAAATGATGCTGTATTAAGAAATATTCAGCCATTTTTTAAGACATATTCAGCAATATTCAGAAATCTTCAGCCAACATTCTTCCAATCTTCAGCCATACTAAGAAATATTCAGACATATTAAGAAATATTCAGACAAATATTAAGAAATATTCAGACATTAAGAAATATTCATATATATTCAGAAATATTCATATATATATTCAGAAATATTCAACCATATTAAGAACTATTCAGACAAATTCATCCAATCTTCAGCCTTATTAAGACATATTCAGCCATAATAAGATAGCATGAAATGGAATCAAAACCCCATTGTAACTGATTTGATCTTCCAATTAAGCCCTAGGTTTATCACTTTTTCTAAGAAACACAAAATATAGTGAGTGCTTTGATCATAGATTGATCTGAATATATTCAAATATTTAAATAAATAACATTCTTAACATCCTATCCATGAAAAAAATGGCCTGCATGGTTTGCATAAGAATAAAAACAGTAACTATGGTCAGCTTAAACCTCACTCACAAACTGATTAACTAATATAAAAATTATGTGTCAGATATAAACTTCTCTTCCTTTCTGTAATTTAAAACTTGCTGTCTCTGTACTTCAAACTTGAATTGCTGAATAAAGGTATTAAAATGGAGTCTGCATAAAATCTGTTTCATATCATTGCTGGCAGCTCATATTTAATCCCCTAAAAGTACAAAAATATCCACAAAGAATCAATTGTTCTTGAGGTTATGAAGCAATAAATTCAATACACCTTATCGCTATTTGTCCGCCATTGCTGGAAATCACACAGGTTCCCGTAAAATTTTGACGTCATAAAACAAAATATCTGACGCCACAATGGAAAAGTGATTGTTGTTGACGTCAAAAGTTCAAGGGCGGGTCAGCCGGGATTAGCGATAAGGTGTATAGAAACATTATTGCATTATGCATTTGTACTGTATCTTACATTGGAAGCCTAAGCTCAAATTAAGACCCCCCCCCCTTTTTATCCCTTGAAGATAAAATTGGTGACTTATAGTTTTCACTAAGTTTGTTCACCCAATTTAATTTCTACATTTAATGTAGAAAGTGGTAGTGCATTTTTTAAGTTATTGACTGCAGATTAATATTTGTTTTATGAATGTGACAACAAATTTTGAACAATATATATATTCATTACATTAATTGTCTGCCAAAATTTTCTGATGTTTTCTCAGATTTAAATGTTTTATAATAGTGCCTCAACAAATTGCATTTTATAATAATTACAATCATCATATGTTCAATCAAAATACTTATCTGAAAACATTTGCGTTTGGATCACAGGGGGTTCGTATGGATAGTAAACCCGGCAATTGTAACAAGCCCCTGTGTTTGGATTCTCCATTTTGCTTATCCAGCGTAATCTTTGATGACGTATGCCAGTGCGTTTCAGTCAAGGTGTCAATCTCGCCCCATATCATATCGGCCCGAAATTGATTCGTCCCCGTAACGGTGTTTCAGTGAAACTTCTCAAAACATCCCGCCGGTCAGGTCCCAAATTACGGCCGATTTGCAGGGTTTGCTGGTTAGTTGAAATTTAAAATTTCGAAGAGTAACTTCCCCTTAATATGGGTGTTTGAGAAATATTTAAAAATGTATTTGATCTTATTCAAATATACGTTTTCCTTTGTGAATTTTAGTTTTGTGAATAATTTCTATTGTAAAATACTGCTACAACTTGTATTTCATCTTATTTATTTTTTTTATTTTGCAGGAATAAAAAATAAAAAACACCATACACTAACGATTTTTCCCTAATAATTATTTAAAATTTGTAAACAATGTATCACTGGAAATTGCCGGTATTCACTATTTGTAAAACAGTGGGATAATGAAAATAAATTGACAAGCTGAACAGTACTCACAGTTTACTGTCTTTATGATACATAACAATGTTATTACTAATCAGTGATATTAAGATGACAAGGCCCGTTTTATGAGGTTGAATTATTATGATTTTAATTATTCAAATACAAAAATGACACTTGCGTAGTATCCGATTGAAAGGAATCATATGGCCAGTTTTGTAAGGTTAAATGACCATTTAATGTACGGGTCTCCTTGATTTAGCCGGTATGGTGGGAGAACTGTATTTAGAGAAGTTTTAATGTATAAGAAACATGAATTCCTGGTGTTGCATTAAAAACATTTCCCCACTGAATGGTTGTTTTATTGTCGGATTTGCACCTTGCTGCAAAAGGTGTCAAAGCTAAAATTAAATAGCCTTTCAAAACGTCATAATTATTTGGACTAGGTACAAATAAATTGTACTGATAATAACTGTTAGAATTTAATATAAGTACCTTTTCTACCAAAATTAATGCCCATGCACCAGTATATCCAATATCTTAATGATAATAAAGCAATACTGCTTTAATTTTCAAAAACACAATATTTTAAAGTGAACAAGTGTTTGTTCAGTTTTTCATCACTAAATGATCAAACTACTCATGAGTTTTTTATTATGTACACTTGGTTCTCGAAAGTATTTCATAGTTATATATCAATGGGTTTAAACTGATGACTGTAACGGTCATCCCAAAATGTTAGATGAAAAATAGGGGGGATTATTATTACCCCGGGATCAGGTGTTTTAAAGCTCAGGATTTCGGGATTCACTCTTTCGGGATTAGGGAATTCTTTTTTTGGGATTTCGGGACGTCGGGATTATGGGATTTCGTTTTTTAAGTCCGGGATTTCGGGATTAGGACCCCTCCTATCCCACCTCAAAAATAAGGTCAGTAGCTATATTGACTTGGGAAAACACTGTAAGATTCTTGCACTTTTATGTTGATGAGCCAGATGAAGGATTTCAAAATTTTTGTAATCAGGGAAATTAATTCTTGCTGTTATTTGTACATTTTCAAAATATTTTATTTTTATGTAGTTTTGTTGGTGAAACTTATTCACATAACATTCAGACTTTTGAAGAATTATTTTTTATGTTTCCATTTATGTGTTAAAATTAAATAACTCAGTGTAATTCAGATCTATGACTTATTTCTAGTTTTCTGAATTTTGTCTAACTTCTGAATGATTTAGAAAACTTCAGACAATATTCATTTCTATGAGATTATAATTTACTTATTTCCAGTTTTCTGACTTTTGTCTGACATAACTTCTGAATGATTTTAAAAAATTCAGACAATATTCAGATCTATATATTAGAATTTACTTATTTCCAATTTTCTGAATTTTGTCTGACATAATATCTGAATGATTAAGAATAATTCAGACAATATTCAGATGTTTAGGGGTGTATTTAATTAATTTTTGGTTTCTGAATTGATCTTACTGCTGTTTCTTAATAATTCAGACAAATAAGACAGTATTCAGAAGTTCTGAATATGTCTGAAACTTTTTCTGACTAAATAAGAAGTATTCAGACAAAATTCAGAACTATAAGACAATATTCAGACACCATCAATAAACAGGTCAGACAGGATTCAGACACCTGATTTGTTCTAAGACACATTTCAGCCAAAATTCAGAAAATTTCAGCCACATTCAGCTAATATTCAGAAATTATGGTTCATGAGGGTGTACTACTATAATGGCACTTCTGAAACAAGTTGATTCTTTCGTTTATTGCTGAGATACAAATGGAAGACACTTGAGAATTCAAGTTTTTCTGAGAATTATCCCATTGATAGTGAAAAGAGTTGATTAAAATGACATTATTTTTTTACACTAATGGAGGGAATTTAAGAGTGGCATGTTATCATGCTGTTATTTGTTAGTTACATGTAAATATGGCTTCATTAGTGATTTCTGTTTGTTGTTTTTTAAGACATCCCCTCATTAGGAAGAATTTTATGTATTTATAACTTTTTTCTTTGGGTTGATAAAAGAGCCTAGTAAGATTTATTGTAATGATATCGACACTAGTCATGCAACAGCTCAATTTTATATGTTAGATGCAAAAGCTTAGATTCAAGAACTCAAATTTTATATCTATGGTACAAAAGCTTAGTTTTTATGGCTTTTAAAACATAGTCCTGACTTTTTCATGTTGCTTTTGGGGAGATCGCAGATCTTGGGACCTTTTAGTCAAAAGTCAGCGACTAAAAGTTTTGGTGTTGAAGGAAACACATTGTACTTCAGCACTCTGTCCTTTTGATTTCGGGATAATTCTTTGAGGTTTTTGTATACAGGTTGTCTTCAGAGGTTTTTTCATGAATTAACTGTTATGTATTGCAAAATGTATCAGCAGGTGATCACCTTGCTTTCAGATGAGGTGTGGGAAACTTTACTAAGAAATTGTTGGAGTGTTAAACTAAAAGTGAAGATAAAAGCCACACTAAATATAGACTTTGCTTTCACTCTAAATCCCTAATAGTATGCAAAGGATTTAATTTGTAAGAACTATAAGTTGGAAGCTTACAGAAACAGTAGGAAGTTCCGGGATTCCAAACAAAGAAAGAAAAAAAGTCATTGATCTAACTTAAAACGTGCAAATCCCAGATGTAACGATTTTGTGATAAAAATCCCAAGGTATTAAAACTTTTAACATTTTATTTCCAATAGATCTCTTCCTGCAGGCAGATACGAATAAAATTATTGTCAGAAAGCTCATTACAGAAAAATCACACTTTCATAATGGTATTATGATACAGATGGATCAATAAAACAAGGATTTCATTTAAAATTGTAAAGCTTTTATTATACAGAATGGCATGTGATCAATATTTGAGGAAATTATGAAATTTTAATCATTAACAAGTGTTTTATGAGGTAGCAGAGGTAACCAGGTATCAGGCTTTGTATTTTATTTTGTCGATTTTTATGTGCTAAATGTAGTTCTTGGAAAATATGATTATATTTAGATATGTTTTGTTCTTCTAAAGCACCATGGTTGATTTTCTACTTTGTTCATCTTCTTATTTGATTTTCTAGTTGTTTCGTTCTTCAAAACTGCGTGCAGAATGCTTTTCCTATGAAACGTGATATAGTTTGGACCCTATCCATGGAACTATCCCTTAAAGGGTCTTTCTGGAGATTTTGGCTCAGTGGAAAGATTCATGGCCGCTATCATCATGTAGTCAGTTTAAGGTCTCATAAAATTTTTTATCAAATATTTCTTTTTATTTAAAAATTTATCTTCTTAAGGGAATCTCATCCTAACTATATGGTCACTGACACAAGTAGAGTATGCACATACAAAAGTTATTTAGATATTAATTAAAATGTTAAAACGATGTAAAATAAATTCTGCGAAGTCTTTGTTTCCAACTGTTTTTCTCTGTGTGTCAACTCATCTTTGCTGAGTCACTGATCTCCAATGTGAATTATATTCCTTTATGCCAATTACAACAGAATGACTGGACACTGTCAACTTCCTGGAGGCTGACACAGAATTAGTTGTCATTAGAATAATAATTGCAAAAATAAGATGAACGGAAAAGAATATGGCAACTGCAAAATTCACTGCTTGCTTCTTTAATACTCATTGAAACAAAACCCTAGGAAACAACAAACCAATTAATTTGAAGTAATAATTAAAACATCAATTTTAATAAAGTATCACTTCTTAATGTTCTCGTTAATGGTTTTATACAGAAAAGTACTTTTACTTGAGGATTCCAATTTCCGTTAAAGGAAGGTTAAATCTAATAAGAACCTATTGTAAGGAGAGTATTGGCTTTGCTTTTGTCGCATCAAAGAATGATTGCTGTACGTCTTTTAGAGGATCATTATAAGGTAGCCTAAGAAGGCTGAATTTCTTTCCGTTCGAACATGCCCTCTTCAAAGTTCTTCTAGTTGCTTTTGAAATTTTCAGCTTTTCATCCCAATAGATTTCTTCAACAGAAAAAAGCCTAAATGATTTGTTTCTTAATTTATTTTCATCTTGAATAATACTGTTTGTTAAGCAAACAATAATCAGACAATGTACATAACATGTGAAATAAATCATAGTTTTGTCTGCTTTTAAACATAGGTTTTTGAGTCTGAATTGTTTGAAATTAGAATTCCTGATTGAAATTTATCCTTTAAAACTGGCACTTATTTATGAATATACTTTCAGGCTAGTTTAAAGTGCCTTTGGAATATGTTTTATAGATAAAGTACATTGATTTTATCCAAGTTATAGCGTTTAGACTTATTGAATTTTTGAAGAAGTATTTAAAGAAACAAAAAAAGGAAAGCTCATCAACAAGATAATGATGCTTCATACTATATATTATATGGTTAACCAGGGTATTCTTGTGTAAGTGCTCTCTATATTTTAGATGGAAATCTATTTCCCTGGCTAGACGTATGTCAGATTATCTGTTTTATGATGCTCCAATGTTTAATCCTATAAAATATAGAAAGGTCTTGTGTTGTCTGGTTTATTTTCTCTGGACTAACGTGGGAGTGATATATTTACCAAGAAAATGTTGAGACAATATGCTGTGGGAGTCTGATTTTAATTAAAAATGTACTGTTGCAGAGTTTGTTTGGAAAGATACATTTTTGCACTGATTTAAAATTTTAATTCAATTCCGGATTATTCTCAGACAAGATGTCCTTAATTTAATGACATGACCTCAACAGTATTGAGTCACTATTGACCACTACCTTTATATACTTTGCCAGCCCTCTTTCAGACTCAAAAAGATGAAGTCATTACTACAAGTAGATAGTAGTTAATAAATGACAATAGAAATTTTCTCTGTATCCTGGAAATGAATACTGACAGGACTGGCTTCTGAAGTGCCAAGCGTTAACACTTCAAAATCGATGCCTAGCTCTATCAAATATGAAGCATTCTTCTGCATTCAACATCTCTATCATTATAAAGTGTTCATCAGTGTTAGATTGTGATCAACCATCTGTTCTTGTATTGTTTCTCTAATTTAGTTTTGAAGATGGTCATCTAAAAATTCTGGTAATTTGACTTTTTATTTAGCTAATGGGGACTTGCTGATTGTGAACTTTGCTTTAAATTGTATATATTTAACTTAGTTTCAGTTTGTGTGATAATTTGTTTAGTTCTCCCTAAAGAAATTCTTACCAAAGTTTTTTAAGCAAAACTACATGATGTTCAAGTTGATTAAATGTTATCTGAGTTTGATTCAACATTGCAAATGTTATTCTGATATGATAAATCAGATAATCATTTCAAAATGATGTATTTTTCATCAAGTTGGAGAAGATACAGCATATCAAAACAATTAAGCTTCATAAACTGGAAGTTGTCCAATGAACACTTTACCATTCAAATAGTTATCAAAGGTACCAGGATTATAATTTAGTACGCCAGACGGCCAAACAAACCAATCAGATAGGAAAAATGAATTTGCAACAGGCTCTAAGTATATAAATTAGTGAAATGACATTCTTATTGCATAATTTTATTGGTTATTTTTGCATTGAATCTTAATTCAACATAACCCATTTGGTCTCCCCTTACCTATAGTTTAAGAAAAAATATGAAATAACTTAAGTTTAGTAAATTTCCTTCACTTTTATTTAGATTTTCCAAGTTTGAAAGTTATAAGCTAAATCTAGGGTCTTAATGATGCAGTATTGACGCATTTAATTTAAGAAGTACCTTATCACATTTCTAAAAGGCACCCTTAGAATACATGATATATTTGCCACTAGACATTGAACATTCAATTATTTGGTTCCGAAGGATCAAAGGAAATTTCTTAAATGAGATTGAAATGTATATAGTTGCACAAAGATGTTCAAAGGGAGGAGAGTTTTAATTATACAACACCTTTGAGTGTAGTTCATAAATAACTCATTAATTACACAACTACTATTTTTAGACTCGTCAAAACTAACGAAAGATGTTCCATGCATACATGTGCTTTTCTTTTGTGGTAAAATAATTAGTATTATGTAATGTAATCATGGAAACTGTTTTTGTGAAGTAAATAAATTAGTTATACATTACAAATAACAGGATCTTAAAAAATTCAGAATCCAGCATAAATCTTGTGAAGCATCCAATTTCAAGATTGAAATTGCATTGATTTCTTCTTTATTAGTTAGATTTTATTATCCTTTCTTCGCCAACTTAAGCATTTATCTGTAAAAGATTAGTTTGAGTCTAAAATCACGAGTCCAATTTACTACTGATTTACGTGTTTTATATCAATCCTACTAAATTTTCTGGCGTTTCAAATCTTCATGATGGAATCAATGGGATTGATTCTGCTAATACTAAGTAGATCTGTAGCTTGCAATGAATTGAGATGTTTACTTAAAAACCAATTATTATACAGTTTTGCAAGATTTATCGTCAGTTGGACCTGAAAATTAGAAGTTGATGGTATTTTACTTCAAGTAACAGACACAAATGAAGATTGATATTCTTTCTATATGTGTTATAGTATATAATCATTCTTTGAGTCACTCTTATAAATTATTTTTGGTAAGAAGTGACAAGTATATAGAAACCATTTTGTTTGTTTGTTTGTCCATATGTCTATCCTAACACTTAAAGTGCTTTTGGTCTTTGATCTTTTGAACCCACACTAAATCTCATTGCTGCAGCATCTGCAGAGATTTTCCTGAAATGCATATTTCTTTGTTAAGGATGACATATATATGCCATTACAGGAATTCCTCATTGTTTAAGGAGTTCTGCAGAAAATGTTTTGAATAACATAAAACAACACGGAAACCTTTGAAGTTTAGGTTAACAACATGTTAATAATTAGTAGTTATGAGACAGGGCACACTTCAGAATGTAAAAAGAAAGAATAATTTGCTGCTGGGTTTTCCATGGTTCAGTGGGAGTTGTTTATATTAAGTAACTCTAAGAAAATGGTGAAAGTTGTTTCCTAGTGGGAGGGTTTTTGTTCATGATGTTTAAGAGATGTCTTACTTCTAATAGATCTGAAAGGTTTGCTGATTTAAAAGGTTAAAATCCTAATGAAAAGTATTCAAGAATACTGCTGGGATTTGTTTGTATGCATATCTGAGCTTATAACAGAAAAAAATTGAATGCAGTTTAACCTGTTTTGAATCACAACCATATCAGCTTAAAGATTATAGTTTCAATGCTTTCCTCTTTTATATTGGTTTTCTATAAGAGTGATACATTTTCGTACTTTTCAAAGCAGACTCTTAGACAGAGAGTTCAAGGGACTAGACCCTTTCTTAGTAATTTTTATCAGGTTAAATCAAGATAAGACCTATGTATAATCAATCCACAACTTTTTTTTATTTAAAGTGGTTTGGAAAGACTGAAATGGTTCATACATTCTCTCCTTTGTATTTTGATGACAGTTAAAATAATTATTATCGTTATCAAGAGATTATTCAAAACTGAGAATGTAGAAGGTTTCTTGTATATAATAAAATAAGAATTCAGCATTTGATTTACGTTTTTACTTATCGTCAATTATATAATTACAGATGATTTTCAAATTAGTCTACTTTATTTTGGATTTCTTGGAATGCTTTTTGCTTTCAATTCCTGTGGATATATATGTTTTGAAAGATCAATTCTGACGTCAATTGATACAGAGATAATGATATAAAGCTTTGAAAATATTATTGAAACCACTTTTAGCTAATCAAGAATGCAAGGTGTCAGCGGTTTTGCATTGAAGTTTTGATAATTTTACTTTTGATCTAGTCTTCCAAAAATTTGACACAGCATTGGGTATCTTGCATTTATACTTTGACTCTAAGCAAGCAACACTCAATTATAAAATTAAAAGTAATGGTATGATTGCCAATGAGACAACTGTGCACCAGAGTTCAAATGAAGTGGATGTAAGCAACAACTGGTTACTCTTTTGCCTTCAACAATGAACAAAACCCAATCACTGAATTACAATCTCTTGAGTTTGGTACATTTTCAGTTTCTTTATTCATATATTATAGTTTTAAGTTTTTGAATTGTATAAGACAACATGCAACACAAGGCAAAACTATTAAAGACTTCATAATCAGATGGTCTACTTTTGTGTATGTATAACTAGTTTGAAATAAAAAGAAATACAATCTACCTCCTTTATTTATGAAATGACCTTTTAAAATGTGGATAATAATCACCTTGCACTAGCGTTGAAAAGTAAATTATTTTAAGTTGTCAGAATAAGGCCAGCTGTCACAAACTTGATATAAGGCTATTAAAGTATATATTTCCATAGGACACTATCAGGTTATCATAAACAATGTTATATTTATTTTGTTTATATGGAGCCATGGGGTTAAAATCGGGAAAGTAAAAAAACGTTCCTATTTGGATTTAGGTTCTGATGGGTTTTTGACTTGTGCTGAAATAGACCGAAAAATCTATATCCCATTTCATTTCCTTACCTTATAGTCTATTATATTATTATAATGGTACAAATTGAGATTTTGGAAAACTTAACAAAGTTAAATTAAACTCTTTTTTCCAAAACATAAAAGTGATGTAGGCAGATTCTCAATAGATTGGGCTATTTGAAAAAAAAACATATATGGGACAGCTTAAAACCATGCTGGCTACCTTGACCGACACAGGTATGAATTATGCTGATAATGCAAAAATTTCTGAAATTTTGTTAATCCTATTACATTGTACCGGTATGTGAAAATAACATTACTTCTACCTAATAGTTGTGTACTGGCCTATACTTAGACTTCTTTATTTGAAGACTTTGCAATACAATAAATAGATGTCTAGTACAGATAACTATAAGTCTCTGTTCATGTATGGAAAAAGATATATGGCTTTCCATAGTATTAAGTAAACCTAACCAACCAAATAATTACATTATTAAACTGTTCAAATCGTAATCTGATTTCTTGGTCAGTAAAACCCCTTACGGCATGGTTTATGTTTTTACAGACACATGTTTCAATTTATTTTGATAAGAATTTCGCTTATAATGAATGAAAGAGATTAACATTAAATGCATTTAACAGGGGTGCATTAAATCTGCTACAGTAATCCACCACAATAATTCAATATGGTTTTACTATTGCAAGGGTGATTAGAATAGAAAATATCAATAGTAATCATGTAAGGCTGAGTGGATTGTATACATCCAGTCATCATTTATCAATCTTTTTTATTATAGTAAAACCACTTAGTATTCCAAGTGTAAGATGAATGTAACCCCACGTAAGTCCCCAGGCATCATTCCAGGGTATTGCACACACAAGTACAGATACGCTTGCACTAGAGAGACTTTGAGATTACTTGTCACTGTTTTGTAAAGCAATTTAAGCACCAGTGTTGGGGAATAATAACCCTCATATGATGTTAATTACATTCAGAAACACTTGCAATATTATTTTCTGCATAGGACAGTGTTTGCCAATATCTTAGTGCAATAAATCAAAAGAGTATTATAATATATGATACTTAAAAGGGTTGTAGTCACCATGGGTAGTTGCTAACTAATATTTTCTGCCAATATTTGTCAGGGTTTGCGAATCGAATAATGAATTTTAAAACGAAAAAGGTTTAAGCTATTATAAGCCTATGATGATGGTTTCATTATATATTTTCTCTTTTTATTTCAGATACTTTTCTCAGGAAATAGATCTCGCTGGACTCCAAATAGACATGGCCTTGCGGAAGTTTCAGTCCTTTTTTAGAATGCCTGTAAGTTTAGAAATTAAAGTCAGATCTTCAGAAATGTAAGAAGATACAAAAGAAATCGGAAACTAGTTGTCTGCTGCTACACAGCTCAGTATCCAATGCCTTACAGAAAATAAAATATTTTGAGCTAAGTGACTCCAAGTCACAATTTGTAAAGTAAACCACTATAGGAGCCTTGGTTCCCACCAAACAGTAAGCTATAAAGGGCCTAAAAAATTACTAGTGTAAAACCATTCAAACAGGCAATGGTCTAATCTATATGAAAAAAAAGGAGAAAAGAGAAACACTTATGAACCGCATCAACAAACGACAACAACTGAACATCAGGTTCCTGACTGCATATATTATACCTTTATAGAACCAGCATTAACTCTAAAAGTGTTCAGTCAAACATGCTTTAAAAGTTCTCCTCTATATCAGATGAAAACCTGTCTCATCATCTTCTCCCACTGTAGTATTAACATGAACTTTGAACCTCAATTCAAAGGTCACTTCTCTTATAAGGTCAGTTCTTTAGTCCAGAGGGTAATGTTTATATAAATGTTTGACTTTATAAGAGTTTTAGTAATTTATATGTTCATTATAGCAGGGTTCTCGTGAGCTGTAATCTCCTAGAACTTCAGTTTATAGATTTTCCCCTGTAAAAGAGAAGAACATTGTCAGCAGAATTTGTTTTATGGTCCTAGACTTATATATGATATCAAAAGGATTTACTCCCATTAGTATATATGTAAATAAGTATTGATTTCATAAACAAAACTGCTTATAAAGTCTGTTGTTCTGTCTTGGTATTCTTTATTATTCATAAATAAAGTACGTTTTTTTTCTTGCATAAAGACTCCAAACATATGCAAATTGAAGCAATTTGTCTGTTCACTTGACTCAGTTGATTTTTGTTCTGTCATGTTATTCTTTAAACATTTTTCTTCCATTATAACTGCAAACATCTCCCAAGTTGAATAGAACTTTCTCTAAATATGACTATACACCTTTAATGTTTAAGAATTACGAATGGATGAAATATAAAAAAGAAGATGTGGTATGATTGCCAATGAGACAACTATCCACAAAAGACCAAAATGAAACAGACATTAACAACTATAGGTCAATGTACAGCCTTAAACAATGAGCAAAGCCCATACCGCATAGTCAGCTATAAAAGGCCCCGATAAGACAATGTAAAACAATTCAAACGAGAAAACTAACAGCCTTATTAATGTAAAAAAATGAATGAAAAAGTTCGTTTTGACAGACAAAAAAACATCAGGCAGACTAATGATAGAAGAGTAGGACATAAACTTTAAAACCTGAGGTTGATGATCTTAGTAGCTCCCTATAACAACATGCTTATCTAGAGCTTAACTCTTTTAAAGCCTGATAGAAGCAACCAGTTTTAAAAGACATTTCTTAAAATGATTGTTAAACAGTTCTTATCTCAGAAGAGTCAGAATTTCAGAAAACACCCTTATGATAAATTAGAAAAAAAAACAGCATTATGTAAATAACAGATAACAATGGCAATGATGGGACAGGGAAAAAAATGAAGAAGCGAGAACAAAGATCAAAGGCATCAATAACAAATTCTAAATATATATATATATTTCTACTTTCAGGGAGAAGCTCAAAAGATAGAAAGACTTATGGAGGTAGGTCCTGGATATATTTAGTGCAGTAAAGTCATTGATGACAGTGCTCAGGTTAAATCACAATCTTCAAAACATAACACAATCACACCTTGGATATTATGGATTAACCTTTGTAATATCTTCTTTAAACCACAATGTAGATCATTTGTCAAACTTGTACCAAAATGGACACTTTCAAAACAAGATAATTATAGGGTTTTACTCTTATATTATACTTTTCTAAAGATGGAAAACGGACCAACTTTATAATTAGGGAGCGTTACATGAGATGAATTAATTGATGATTTGAAGGGTCCTTTCTCTTATTACATTTTATGAGCTAAAGACATGTCCTTACAAATCCTAATGTAAATTAGTCTTCAGAGTGATTCAGGATATTATGAAATACAGTGATTAGAAAACGAAACTAAAAAAAATCAAACATTTATTTTATACATAGCTCTGTTTGATCCTCTTTAAGTTTCTAACTTTTTCAGATTTCTAGTATAAAAAACTCACAAAAGTGGTAATTTCTGATGGTAATTTATCTGAGGCCTTCTTTTCACAAAATTATGCAGTTTGGTCACAAATATATATAACAGATTGGAAGTAGGCTCATATTTTGTGAACTGAAGGTCTCTGGATTCATATAGAAGTAATACCATTAAAGTACATCTGTTATAGTACAAATGGGAACCATAATTAGCTTCCAGTGCAGAATTATATCAATAAAACTATAACCAAGACCAACATATACAATTCCATATTTTCACGTTTGAATTGATCATGACTTAGTCATCAAAAATTTATATGAAAATGAAACATTTGCAACCTTCTTGATTACATAACATTGAATTTTGTTGGTTACCATGGTAAAATGGTTGGTCTAAAAACCAATACCAAGTTAAGCTACAACCTGCAATGATTTGCTACCTGTAATGGTTTGCATGTTTCAAAGCATTTTTTACATACTCCAGATTTTATTGCAATGATAAAAAAATTCTTCCTACAGCTTATCAAGAACACAATATTTTGCAATATTTCTAAAGAATTTTAGGATCTAGGATGTTATTTCTAAATTTGTGTTGATCAATAAAACCAAAATATTTTTTCATGCGTAAAAGAATTAATTAGATATGTCAACAAAATTATCTGAAAGAAAATGATGACTTTGAATCCATATTATCGTTAGCAGCAAATTATCATTCTGCCTTGGTGCAGTAATTGAAGCATTGTGACAAAAAAAGGTCTGTTGTATTGATTCTGGGCTAAAATAGAGATTTAGATGAAATATAGATTAGTCTTCAAGTCACGAATGATGGTTTCACAAGGAGCAGATTTGTTTGTGCCTATTGATGTGAAGGCTGTGTTAATTAATAGATGTCCAATTAATGAGGTACAATGGTAGGGGTTTGCAGAATATGTTTGGTTTTTTATCTTCCAAGTAATAGTAAGATAAGTGCATTAAAATGTTTTCATGACTTTGAAATCATAGGAAAATAAGTGTCTCATAATGTTTACATGACTTTGAAATTGTTGAAAATCGTGTGCCTTATAATGTTTCAAAGACTTTGAAATCGCAGAAAAACAAGCACATTATAATGTTTCATGACTTTCTGAAATCTGAAGAGGGAAAATTCCACTTTCATAAATCTATAAAAATTACAAGGTTGCCATAATATCTGTAAGATCACTTTATTTTTAAGTATAGTATGAACTATCAAAGGTGCACTTGATTACATTAGAACATTGTTTTCAAAGAGCCCACGTCTGTAATGAGCTATTATTATGATTTGATTATTTTACAGCTTTAATGTGGTAGTAAACAATTACCTGTTCAATTAACTAAATAAAACAGACTTAGATGTTATAATTATACAAAGTATATCATAATGAGGTTCTTAAAGGATACAGAAAAGCGTAATGCTGCTATCAAACACTTCTGTATTGTTTACTTGTAAAATTATTGCAATTAACGTTAAATTCGAAATTTACTAAAATTTAAAACTAATTCAAATTTGTCTGTTTTCAACAAAACAGTTTGAATTTACAGCTATCAAGGAAATGTACACTCTTGCTTCCTCCACCAATAAAAACTGACCGCCACTAAATAACACAATAGTGATGAAAGTGGTGCTAAACACCAATCAATTATTTAATCAAGGAGATGTAAAAATAAAAATGATCCCAACAATATTTGTATCAAAATATATATTAATATAAAAATACTGAAATATTGAAAATACATTTCATGCTTTCTTTTTTTGCAGGCTTTTGCTTCCAGATTTTGTTTGTGCAATCCCGACCAAATCAAGAGCTTTAAGAATCCAGATACAATATTCCTGTTAGCGTTTGCAATTATCATGTTAAACACAGATCTTCATAATAACAGTATTAAACCAGAACGACGAATGAAACCAGAAGATTTCATTAAAAACTTAAGAGGTAAATATATGTGCCAAAATACTTTCATTCTACTGTGTCATACCTGATAATGAATAATGTCAAAAAGGGGATGTTTTTTATTTATCTTCAAAGGATAGGAGTGAGTACACTAAACACTGCTGGGTTTTTTGGAGGAGCTGGTGTTGCTCAATCTGTTGGGGTTTTATTATTTTTGAATTTCATTTTCCCCATAGTGCTATCTGGTTTTTCTTTGAATGACCCATTTTAGTATCTTTTCCACTATACTTTCAACATGCATAAAAATATGAAGGTTTTAAGGAAGTGGTCTATTTAAAATCTTGTCTCTCTCTATCATTGCCCATCTTAGTGGATAGACTTGTTCATCCTGTATACTTTAAAGAACCCTAAGATAAATTATTATTATCAGTATCAATTGGCAATTTATCAGCAAAACTAAAGTAGAGTTAGTTCATGGCTGTCGCCAAACGCTAAGGTTTCATTACATTAAATAGTAATTATTTATTTGTAATAACAGACAATGATCAAGTTTCATTTTCTTTGTTTGGGTAATCTTTGCAACATTGGTATATAAGAAAGTACCCTGAGGTTTAAATAAGCATCAAGCTCAGTCAGGGTGTCTGTAGCCTGAAGCTGTTGAATAAAATGAATATTTCACAATTACATTATGTGACATAATGTCTTTTAATTCGAAAGGAAGAAAAGAGGTCAGAAAGTTTCTTATTGAAATTGAGAAATGACATTTGAATTTGCTCTTGAAAATTTAATTATTTTATAGAGTGAACATAATGCTAAGTAAGCACTATCCACATCATTTTGAAAATGTGAAAATGTCCCAGTTCTTTTTAAGATTTCCTGTTTGTAGGTAGTGCAAATTTCAAATAAAAATAAGAAAAATTACGAAAAAAACTACATTTATTTGTTTTAATATTAAGTCAAATGAATCAATTTACCAGTAGTCCAATATTGGAGTAAATAAAAAATAAGACATGTCATTTCTCACTAAAAAAACATAACTCAGAAATAAGAATAAGGCTAGAATTTAAAGTGGTTTTTTTTTTGTCTTGTCTATGGTTGAGTACATCCAGTTGAAAGTGTTATGCATACTGTGATGATACAATATAGTGAAAAGGTTGGTAACCATTGAATTATGATAGTGTTGTTCTTGGACAGTGAAGTCCAGTTTCCTTGACCTGGCATGGGATCAAATATTTATCGGAGGTATTGTTGTTATTGTTTACATCAGTGTAAAATCTTGGACAAGGGTTAAACAAACAGGTGAAAAATACATTACAGTATGAAACTGACATCCAGCAAAAGATAAAGGATAGTTGTGTTGTCTTTCAGTTTGTATGTTATCTATTGCTTAAGTTTTGCAGTATTTGATCTCTGCTTTTCTAAGAGAGGGAAAACCTGCTTTCTTTAATGATGAAAGATTTCTTTTGTAAATTTTCATAAGGTCTAAGTAGATTTTCTCGTTTTTAATTTCTGCCTTTTCACAAGCCGTCCTATAGATGCTTCTGGCGTTGGAATAAAAAAAATCAATCTTAAAGATTGATTTGTTTGAAGGATTATACTTTTTATCTGGAAATTTCTTTTAATATTTTACTCAAAATGTTTATATCTGTAAAATAATTAACTGAAAGTGTCTTTCTTTTGAATGTTAATATATGAAATTAGCCTTTTGATGATATGCGGTAGACTCTGACAAGATGATAAAGCTTTAACTGATGACATCTAATTAAAAGTGTATAGCTTCAGGGGTCGAAGTATCATATTAATATATGTGAGACGGAAAGGTTGGAAATTTCTTTAAATTAGGGAGACAGTAATCCAAGGACGTTTGATTAAAATGTTGGCTATGTTTTAGTATCATGTGAAATAGGGAGGAAGTAGTTATCTATATTTTTGCGCTTTTTTGAGAGAAAAATGCACTCAAATGGAGTGTTTGATAGCCAAAGTTTTATCCTGTTTTGTAGTTCATTCTGCTTGCTACAGTTTATATATAATGATAAAAATTAGTTAGGAAAGCATATGTAAAAATAATTAAGATAATTGCACTACTGAACAAAATTGGTTCACAGCAGTCTGGAGAAAATGTGTTTGAAAATAATTGAAGTTATTTAATTTGTTTGGTAAATCAGTGCATTTCCGTTGACGTAATGTCAAATGCGATGACGTTAGGACAAACATATTTACCAACTAGCAATGTACATGCTGTCTTTGGTAGAAAATAGACTGATAAGTTTTGATGGATAAAATAGCCAGAATTAATGTGCATTATTATTGAGAGGGTTTACATGTAGCCTCATCATGATATGTCTATCTGTTAGCAACACCTGTTTGTTTTATATTGGCACTATTTTAATAGATCTGCAACATTTGAAGAGTGAATTTATCTTACTGAAGACCACCTGAAGATTCTATAAATTGATAACATCTCTGGAAAACTGCTTTAAGTTTTACTTGAAGAGTAAAAAAGTCGTAAAATAGAAATAAAATAGTGCATTTTGGTGCATTTGAGAGAATTTTTATTTGAATGTTTTGGACATGGTATCTGTTTTATTGCTGATAAGATTCTCCTTTCCACACGTCAGAGATAAACAGGAATGATAATAGGTAGATATTGATTGATAAGTATCAATGTTTATTATGATCAGTACAGTGCACCATTATCAGATGAACTCTTCTTTACTGGAGGTCAAAAAGGACTGTGGTGATACAATCTATTTTAACAATTCACACCTTTCATGTCAATTTTTGATCAGTTGACAGTCAGATATGCGTATTTCAGGGGTTCTGTTATCTAATAAAAGTGAAGGAAGGATGCATACTATCTTAACATGTGTAGTTCTGTCTTTACACAATGATGTCTCGTCTTGATGTGATTTCATTGTACTGGTTATTCATTCTCATGTTCTTACTATTAATAACAAATTTAAGTTTACTCTAAAGTCAGTCATACCTCTTAGGACTTATTGCAGCCCTTACAAATCTCAAACTACAACACAGACAATATTTTTAATTTTTATGCCCCACCTACGATAGTAGAGGGGCATTATGTTTTCTGGTCTGTGCGTCCGTTCGTTCGTCCGTCCGTTCGTTCGTTCGTTCGTCCGTCCGTCTGTCCCGCTTCAGGTTAAAGTTTTTGGTCGAGGTAGTTTTTGATGAAGTTGAAGTCCAATCGACTTCAAACTTGGTACACATGTTCCCTATGATATGATCTTTCTAATTTTAATGCCAAATTAGAGATTTTACCCCAATTTCACGGTCCACTGAACATAGAAAATGATAGTGCGAGTGGGGCATTCGTGTACTGAGGACACATTCTTGTTTATTACTGCAGTTCTTTCTATGGTTTTTTTTATGATATGGTATACCCTGTGAATAAATTTCTAGAGTTTTTAAAGGGGCGATTTATCCATCATCAAAACAATTTTGAATATTTTTGATAAATGTTATTTAGCACTGGCATCAGTTGAGTAATCTATTTTGTCAGTTTCTAATGGCAATCCTTAACTGGCCATCCATGAGTTGTGTTTGACATGTGTCAGTACATATGTCAGTAAAGTTGTTCTGTCTGATAGGGAGTAATTAAATGGAGCTATCTATAGTCAATTATAGCTTCTGTTTTACAGGAATTATCTGGACATTTTGACATTTGGATGTGGGTTTGAATGGTCAGAACCAGACTTCTTTTCAACACCTATCAGAAAACCATTAAATGCCAAATATTTTGCTTAATTACAAAAGTTAAACTTGACATATGGTCAGATGGGGGATTTTTAGATTAATGATAAAATAAATAAGAAAGGTCCCTTAGGCATGATTCAGAATTATTTATTCAGTTTTGAGATAGTCCAAGACAAAGAAAAATAGTTATAGAAATAAGAATGTTGATTGGCTATAATGATAACTCAGGGTCATAACATTTCTACCAATGGATAAATTACATGTTGAACCAATATACTTGAAAATGGCCAGTTGAACAGTTTTATCCAGACCTCTTTGAACATTTGTTTGATATTAGAATTTCTGAGTGAGGAGAAAGAGTTGCTTTAGATGACTTTAAATTTACAAAAGCACCATCTGAAAAATTTTGTTCTTTGGTCAACATCTAACAATTTATAAGACAATTTTTGCTGTTGAACTGACCATGTATAAGACTATTGGTCAATATGTATATGATTTCACATTTATATGATATATATTTCACATTTATCATATATATTTTGATGTCCTTGGATTTCAGTTGTAATGTTTTATCTGTATATGCTCAAGAAACTTTTCAAAAAAGAAATGGGATTGAAAAAAAATATATATCAAAGAAAATGTAGAAAAATGTTGAAAACCATTAAACATACATTAGATATATTAATTTCCATTGTTGGTTATAAAATGTCACCAGAAGTCAACAGATATTTGGTACTAGATACTTTTCTTCCTGTCTCCCCCTTTGGCAGACGGTCGTGAATAATCATATCTAAATGACCCTGCATGTCCATGAATAAATAATTGTGTGTCTTCAATGCATTAATTTAACATGGCATAATGCTTGATTAACTTTTAAATTCTATAAAAAGTTTGGAGAATGACCTTTTGAAAAAGAATAAATGATCTGGAAAATTTAATGACTTCCACCCATGAAAATTGAATCTGACCTAGGATATTAATAAATGAATTAGGAGCAATTGATAGAATTTAAATTGAAATGTATACTTTTGTAGTCACAAACTTGTCTATTTGTGTGGCTTCAGAGAGCATGCAAGATGAAAAGTTTGCCTGGGTTATTTTTAAATTTTCGTAAATTCTAGTCTTTTTAATCAGATTTGAACATTTTGATAGTAATCTAAAAGTACTTACTGATTGTAGTTTTAAAAGTCTGATGTTTATTTTTGAGGAAATAAATGAATTTTAAATTGCATTGGTTGCCCAGGGAGCCAAGCTCTTCCTGAAACTTGTTGGTTTGGCTTCTTTACAAATAAAAACTTCCAATTAATTCTTGATTGATATTTAGTTTGTAAAGTACATGATGTGAGTAAGGACAAAGTCATTTGTCTGCCAATATATTCACTGATCTTAATCCTGGTTTGATTATAGAGAATTAAAACAAGCGTTAATTCTTAGAAGCTCATCCTCTCCAGAAGAAATTCAGAAAACAAACATACATTTAGATATCTTTTTATTTTCTGCAGGTGTGAGAATTGTTTCCTTTTTCAGAAAACAAATATTCTATAGATAAGAATTATTTGCATAATTAATTTTTTTTGTGCACTTTATTTATACAGTTTTATTTATGTACACAGTTAGTACATATGCACCTAAAATTGGTTTCTGAATAATGACTTGTGTCAGCCTCTACAAAATCATTTAAAAATCATTAAAAATAACAAAACACATCAAATTCAAATTTGACTGATTTAACTTTTGGCTTTCTAGTTTATGACTTTGATAAAGCAGAAATTAGCTATTAAAGTTGTTTTTTTGTTTGTCAGATAAATAATCTGGATTTTGGATTATAACAAACTTAAGTCGTAAACATTTCCTTTTAAAATACTGATGTTAAACCTAAACAGACCATCTGTGTCCCATAGACTCATTTTGTTGTTTATTTTTTCTTTCGTTTGTAAGATCTTGTCTCTACAGTGTACAAAAGAAAAGACCTTATCACTGTTTTACTTATCATCAACTATATCAGAAAAGTGAAAAATGCTTTGATTAATTTTGATTTAACTAGTTAACACTTTTGTTTTGTTATCTTTTCGTAGATCTTGATGATGGCTATGATATAGACAGAGATATATTACTTGGTATATATGACCGAATCAAACTGACAGAATTCCGTGCTGGCGTGGATCATGTGACTCAAGTCATGAAGGTTGAGCAGACAATTGTTGGCAAAAAACCAGTAAGTAATAGTAAACGTAGAACATAATTGCTAGCGTGGGATGTCTTCAGTACAACAAGTATCAAAATAAATAGGTTTATACCTGTCTAAGATGTCTGCACAAACAAAACATATTGAAACATGAAAAATATGTCTTAAGACTGAAGAAACATTAAGTGCTATAATGTGATTTTCTTCATTGTTGAAGAAGGGGGGATTTATGACGGATTTGGGCATATTGTTGACAATTGTCACTGATAAATGCATTTGATTTTATCACATATTATCTTAATGTATTTTGACTATTGTGCAGGTTTAAAATGCATATATTTTAGTTATTTGAATATAAACAGCTTACTTTGTCTGTTTTAACTATCAGCAATATTAAGAAGGTTATGCACCTTGGGGAAAAGTCTTACATATTTACATTAAAACTTAATCTGACATAACTCTGAACACATTTACTGAAAAAAAATGCATCTATATCTGCTATAAGCAGACCTCCTTGGTCAGAAAATTACCTCTGCACTGTAAAGAAATTCTGAATACTAAAAGGCTTTTGTCTAGACAAATTTCATTAAATGTATGTCTGTAAGTTAATCAGATTCATTACAATTATAAAACATATTGATTATTTATTCCAGCAACTAGCATTACCTCATAGACGACTGGTGTGTTACTGTAGATTGTATGAGGTTCACGACCCTAATAAGAAAGAGAAGATAGGCTTACATCAACGAGAAGTGTTCCTATTTAATGATTGTTTACTGGTTAGTAGGATGAATGTTAAATAGTTCTTTCAAAATAATCTAAAAAACTGCAAGCTTTGATAAGCTGAGCAAAGTCAGATAGGAAGCTATAATCCCTAAAGAATATCACAGAAACAAAGACAGATAGGAAGCTATAATCCCTAAAGAATATCACAAAAACAAAGTCAGATAGGAAGCTATAATCCCTAAAGAATATCACAAAAACAAAGTCAGATAGGAAGCTATAATCCCTTAAGAATATCACAGAAACAAAGTCAGATAGGAAGCTATAATCCCTAACGAATATCACAAAAACAAAGTCAGATAGGAAGCTATAATCCCTAAAGAATATCACAGAAACAAAGTCAGATAGGAAGCTATAATCCCTAAAGAATATCACAGAAACAAAGTCAGATAGGAAGCTATAATCCCTAAAAAATATCACAGAAACAAATGTTTAAGACAACTAAATCTTTTGGGTAAAAAATGGTAAATGTGGTGTTGAACTATTCATTAACAAAAAAAGAAACCAAGACAATAGAAATATTCCGCGTTTACATTTTTATAGAATTGGTGTCACAAGCTTATACATTTTATGTTTATTTTACTTTTCTTGGTTAAAAAGGTTCATTAGTTCATTGGTTAAACCATCTATATATATATAGGTAACTTTAAAAAGATTTCAACTCGCAATAATTTTATTTCTTTAAAAAAAGTATCAAATGGTTATTTTTAAAGCTTCAAAGTTCAGATAAACACTAGAATTACCACGAATTGAAAGTTAAACAAAAAGTATCATTTATGTACTGGAAATCTTCACTAGTGTATTTTTTGTATCAGAGTCTAATAAGGTTAAATTTACATTTTTTGACACATGAAGGTCAAATGTAAATATTTTTTATTTCTTTATTATTTCAGGTGACGAAAATATTAAGTAAAAAGAAGAGCGGTATAACATACTCATTTAAACAATCCTTTACACTGGCTGGCATGCATGTTTACTTATATGAAACATCTCGTAAGTATATATATATGGCACTAAAAAATGTATTTGTCACAAGAGAATTGTAGTTATGTCTCATCTGTAAGAAAGTTTGGGAGTCGAGGCTTAGGCACCATGTTTCCAAAACTTTTGAAGTTTGTCAATGAAATTTTAACAATACTTATAATATAGTTCATAAAACATACATGTAATCAAATTTGAAAACTTCAGACTTTTTTGCTCGTAAAATATAACATCTATAAATGTCATGAATTGAACATTATATTAATGATTTTAATGTTAATTTCATACTTAAATAAAAGTGATATATATGCAGACTTCCTGAAACATGTCACAACATTGTCGTCTCGAACTGCAAAAACTATCAGCATTGCTGTAATCGGATGTTACTTAAAGTTTGTGGTATACCTTGTGTTTTGTAGAGATTATTGACCTCTTGTATGTTATTGCATCAGATGACAATTTTGATTTTGTCTGACTTTTAAATAAATTTGATAAAACAAAACGTAAAATGAGATAATTTTTAAACTTCTATTAAAAACTGTGAAACTATATTTTCAAAGTAGATTTTTTTATGACAGACCAAAATGTGAGAATAATTGTTGCCATTACAGAAAAGGCGAAAAAGATGCATACAAATACATGTACAAATGTATCAGATTTACGAATGCAAGTTCTTATTATTCAAATACTCACAAGTCGCATAATTCGCAATAATAAAAACCTTAATTTCTGAATTTATAGAATTTCATGCTTACAATCTTAACTGTTCATGAAATGTATGACTGCATGAAACTGTTTTCAACTTCTTTTTATGAAATGTACAAGAAGCACATATGAAAATGAAAGAAATTGATTCAAAGGGATTAAGAACTCAATTATTTGTTTATATTTTAGATTACCAGTTTGGTGTACGATTAACAAATGGCTTAGATGGTAAAACCTTAATCACATTCAATGCCAGAAATGACCATGATAGACAGAAGTTTGTTGGAGATTTAAAAGAGGCTATAGCAGAGGTGACCATCACAAAATCTTAAATATACACACTTTATTAATAACATATGACAGGTTCATAGCCAGGAATCTCCAATGGTTTTTTTTCTTGATATTATCATACTCAACTTTAACAGTTACAATTCAAACAGAACGTTGACTTTTACAGTGCTTATTTGTTTCAAAGGGGGAGGGCTTCTGGTGTATACTTGGATGCTAGAGTAGTTATTACCATGACCTGGACTTTCAATAGGTTCCTTGGGTGAAAGACTGATTTTTTTAGAGACATGTCACACGAAAAGAAATATCTTTACATGCTTTTAAACTGAAAAAATGGCATAAAAGGTATTAAGGGCATACGATACAGTTACAGGGAAGGTAATGACGTTGCTAACGTAAAATGTTATTTTCGCGACGTCAAACTATGACATATCGGGAAAAGATGCATTTTTCGACTGATTTTTATCATTCAAACTGATTTAATTTGAAAACGAGTGCATGGACCTCTATTTTTTAAAACAGCAATTTGTTTCATTTTGCAAGGAGATTATGTGACCCAAATTTTATAAAACTGTAAATAGCGCAATTTTTTTTATTTTGATAAACATGCAGCAAAAAATGACGTTTTTTACTCTATTCATGAACATTTGATAAATATAGAGTTATTTCGGAATAAAAATTGCATAATTTTTAATGATACTTATAAAATACAGAAATTACCGATTATTTAACAAAAAACAATTTATGTTTATCTTTTAAAACAAAAAACTTCTGTCTTTCTTTCGAAAAAGAAAATATAGACACAAATCTGAATTTTGAGCAAATATACAAAATTTCGACCTCATTTTACTCAAAAAGTAGCACATGAAGGTATATTTTTTATTACATATTTGATTTAATCAGGTAAAAAATAGCCTATATGCAAATTTTCAGCAACTTGTAAATACAGGTTCAAAACTGTATCGTATGCCCTTAAGTGTACTCTAATTCATAAGGTAATTGTGAGATTTGGGGATTAATAACAATTATGAAATTTTTTGTTAAACCCCATTTGCTTGATATGTGCAATGTCTTTTAATCTACAGACTAAAAACTCAAATATTACTGAGAGTTTTACCATGAAAGTAAGAATGATATTCTTAATCCTTTCTACACACTCTAGATTTTGTAAAAACTTGTATCATTGATAAGAATGATAGCATTTATTGACTTTATACTCTCATGATGCAACAACTTTTGGAATAAATATTTTATTTGGCAGCTTTTTATATACTAAATATTTGATCTTTTCTCAAAACTACAAAGTTAAAAACACCTTTGAGGAATTATAGTAAAAATATGTTTTGTTTAACCTTGAAGGTGTAGACAATGTAAGAAAAACGTAAATTTACAGTCTAGCAAATCTAGTTGCAATCTGTTTTTTATTATGCAATGTTGACTGTTACACTAATCAAGGAATCAGGTTTAATTCCAATGAAACAGATAACTGATGTATGTTCGCTAATCAATTTCTTATCAGGTACATTGTTTGATAGTTGAAACTTACATCTTATCTGTCTATTTGTTGTTAAACAAAAAACAAAAAAAATTCAAATTAAATCTGAAATTTATGTAAGATGTCCTGATGAGTTTGTTTTTGTAAATTATCTGTTTTATAATCTTTAAAATGTTAGGTGTTATCAAAAAAGTTTGTGTTTTCAAATCAGGAAGTTGAAAAACTTGGCACCAGATGAAAAATTAATGATTCACGATTGAAATAAAAAAAAATATCAACATCTAAAGTGCACTGAAATGAGGAAGTTACAAAAAGAGACGATAGGTGGATCATATACATCCACTTTATTTAGATGAAATTTTGCCAGAATCTGCAACTTAAACTTGTAATTGTAAATTAATCTTTAAGTTACCATGCCGATCTCTCAATATCTAAAGCTTGGGAGTACTAATTACTAGGAAGATAACAATTTAAGTGCATTAAAATCAATTTAGACTGCACTCTTCTTTTTAGAGCAAGAAGACCCAATTTCTAGATTTCAAGTACTGCATGTATTATCGTTCTCATAAGTTAGAATTCAACCAATCAAAATACTGGATTTTGTGTTTCTAGCACGTATTCCAAGCACTGAGTAAAGTTAAATTATCGAGAGACCAGATTTTAGATACTTTTCTGTCATATGATGCATTTCATTGACGTGGAATTATTCATTTTATTATTTTTATTTTAGTGCAATGGAATGGAACAACTTAGAATAGAAGATGAATTAAACAAACAGAGTGCTAACCACAACTCCGTAGAAAGATATGCTAATGACGACTCCAGGGTTTTAATGTACGAATTATCAAAGCCTTCTGATCCTGCATTAAATAGATTATCTGCCCCTGAATGTGGCGGCTTGAAACAGCTTCATCTGTCCAATTCTCTTACTGACCTTTGTGAAGGTATGCATGTTGTCACTTAGTATGAATAGAAGACTGCATAACCAAGTTCAATCTTTTGCTGAAATTATTTTTAAAACAAAAAATTTGACTCTTTATTTTATCTAAAAAAAATGTTTTCATTTTAATGATTAAGTAAATAATAATGTCATCGAAGATTTTTTGAACGAGGCTGTCATTTTACTTTCAGTGGAAAAAAAACATTTCTATTTCTGAAATTTTGAAATAACTCATCAAGCAATAAAAAAAAAGTAGAAGATGGAAATAAATTTTAATAAAATGAAATCATTGTCTCTCTACTGGTTTTTTACCTTGATATTCCAGATTTATGCCTTTATCAGATAATGATCAACAGAAGGGCAAACACATACATATTTACTGAATCAGCAAAAGATTGACTTCATTCTAGAATTAATCTCAAAACAACAGTCCTATTTATCGATATATCTTGAAATTATTGCATTGCAAAAAAACTATATTATCTAGTTTGATATAATAACAGAATTAGTCATTTCATCATGTCAAGCTTAGCATAACTTCATTCTTGACTTGCATTATCAATAAATTTCTTTTTAATTATTTCTGATTTCTTACATGCATGTCGAAACTGACATATTAAAACGTATATATATATATATACAGTAGCTATCGTTCATCTAACGACTATTCATGCAGTCTTCATTTCATACACTTTTTATTTAAAAGTTTCTTCAAAAGAGGAGGATTTTGTGATTTTAAATGATCGAAACAGATTTCTAATGATATTCATCAATGGAGTCTAGAGCCTCATTTGAAGAAACTAAAGTTTATTTACTTATTATTTTATGAATATGTTTTTCCTGTTATTTCCAATTTTTATCATAGCTTTATTTGTTGTTCATTTGTTACGTTGCCTTGGAGAATTTATTACTTTACACAAAAATTATCCAAGCCTTGTTTTCATCATTAGATACCATAATAAAAAACAAATTTAAGAATTACCCTGTTGTTAAAATTGGAGAAATCATAAGTCATATCTTTTTGATTTTATAACATTTATAAAAGATTTATATGAAAGACTTATATGATTTAGATCAAATTCACATAGTCTTAATTATTCAAGTAAGAAAGTTCTAGTTAATTCTTGGTTTGCAACAATACTTTTGTTAATTTTTTTAGTCTTCTATGAATTTAGTTTTAATTAGATAAGGCTAAAAGCGATGTTATTAAAAAAAAGTTAATCTACAAGTTGTGCCATTCATATTAGGTATTTGTTATGTTTTTTTGTTTTTTTCGTCCAACAAATTAAAGTCTATTTTACGTCCAAATTTAAGTTTTGTGTTACTTGTTTGTGATTTCTATGTTCAATGTGCTTATGATTGTTGTACTTGTTGTTAGTAATTCATTCTTCATCAGATATATGTTTGCAACAATATATGTTTTTACAGTGTTAAAGGGTTTGGGAAATACACAAATAATTTTTCTGTTTATATTAAAATTTGTTTAATCTTTGTAAATGAAAGGGTATTAAATTGGTCAAAGGGAGATAACTGGATATATTTTTTTGATGTGGTTTTTAACAAGGGAAGTAATAAGGTGTGTTTTTTTTGTTACAGTTCAGGGGATGAGGAGAGGTAGCAGTGGTGGTTCATTAGATAGTGGAGTTGTAAGTATATTTATATACCAACAAATTTGAATTATAACAAAGTTCATCTAAGATGATAAATCTTATTATTTTGGACAAAACAAAATTTAGCCTTTGCATGTTGAAATATTAAAAATCAAAACTTTAAAGACATAAGTACTACTGAAAATTGAAATCCTCAAATGGGAACCAAAAAAAAACTGTTTTTATTTTAAAGTATATATAAATGAAATTAAATGTATGTATATGTATAGAACCAAGTCAGATTCTATACTTTCATGGCTGTTCTCATATTGTAATTGCTTGGTTACTTTCCTATCATATCAACTTTAATAATCTGCATGAAATTAAAATATATAAAATATATTGTAAATTTTAAACAAACTGAAACAATATTTAAAATCATTCAGAATAGACAATTCAACCTGATTGTTGATCTTTGCAGGCCTCGGGAAGCTCACAAGGCGTCAACAGTAGTGGAGAGTCACTAGGTACACAGACCAGTCAGAACTTGTTAGTTATAAAGGGACCATCTTCATCATCCTTACTCTCATCAGGGAAAAAGGGTCGGTCCAAAGGATCTCTGTCTCAACAGTATGAAGCACCTCACGGGACGGAAGTCTGATAGTCCATAGATAGCCCTAAGAACTTGGGGCCGTTGTGTGTTGAAGGGAAGGAGTGTTGTCTCTAGAAAGTTTAACGAATGACGTGTTATTCAAGATACAGTGATTTTCAGAAACTTACTTCAAACTTTATAAACTCTAATATGTGATAATCTTTCTTTAATATATGTATCCTAAAATATTATTTCTGTTAGTTTAAATTCTGTATGTATTTCACTTGTATCTTTACTAAAATCTTTTTTTCTTCTGATTGTGTGCCATATTTAAGTTATTTAAAGGAGAAATCCATTTGAAAGTGCAATTCTATGTTTAATTGTTAAATCTATATAGGCAGAAGCATAATAGATAATATTGTTAACAGATACTAGAACTAAATTTGAAAAATAGCATTTTAAATGTAAACTAAATTGAAAATAAATTTTACAATTAGTTCAATTCCATGTGTTCACTCTATTTAAAATGTTTATAGAAAGTTGGCTTTTCATTTAGATAAAAAAAAAAAAAACATCAAATATTACAAAAAAAGTCATGATTTAATCATTTCTGATTTTCTAAAAATTATTGAAAGAGAGACAAAAGAAAAGAAACTTTGATGTATAAAGTGAAAGTAGAGTCCCAGAAACCTGATATTTAGGTTTTTTAATGAAGTGAAAGTAAGGGAATTAGCCATGTTGTTGTTGAAAAATTATAGTTCAATTATGCAATACATCATGACGTACATATATAGATATTGTAAATACTTTGTTGATCGTTTATAAAAGACACAAACATGTCTTTGTAACGCACTGTGAAATGTATTTGTTTTTAAAATGTCTTAACTTATAAAAAATATCTATAAATTATGATTATTTTCAGTTAAAGGTCTGTCTACGTGATAGAGTGTTATTTATTGTTTTGGGTTTTTAATTATACGATATATTGTTTTTTTCCCTTGTTTTGAATATGTTTAGGTGATTGTGGTTGGCACACGAGGTGGTCATGTTATGAGTCAGTGTGGAGACAGAGTGTGTCATGCAGTGTTTATTTTTAGAGTGCAATATTTGTTATGTAAAAAAACACTTATAGGTAGTGAGAAAAAAATGGCACAGTTACTGACCAAAATGCACTACAGGGTATTGTTTCATTATAAAATCATTGTATTTAATGCATATAGAAATTTATTAAGAAATAATTCCAAAAGTAAAGTAAATCTGACAGAAATTAAGATTTTTATTTTTCATATTTATTACAAAAAATTACAAAAGTTCTTTGTATTTGTTGACGAAATTCTTAAATTTTTTATCATTTTTCAAAATGAAATAAAATACTCAATCTTGTAACAGCTCATTAGTCATTCAATCATTACATAAGTTTTAAAACAAAACACTGTACATGTGTATTGTGATATGTGTGTGTATGTAACTGATAGGAAAGAATGAGAGAGAGAGAAAGAGACAAATGAAAGATTTTAAAAGTTGACCACAATTAATTGCAGTAGATCTGCATAAATATATATCACACAATAAAGGTGAAAAATTCATATTTTTGTATATTTTATGCCTCTTATACGATAGATAGATTGATCAGGGGTTAATGCCACTTTCAGCATAATGGTGTGATTTCATGGCCGTTAGTTTATGTCTCACTTTGACAGAGTCAAAAAGTGAGACATAGGTATACTTTTGTCAACAATGGTTTATTGTCGAGCCTGCAACTTTTGTTGCAGAAAGCTCGACATAGGGATAGTGATCCAGCAGCAGCGGCGGCTTTAGCTAACTTCTTAAAAGCTTTATATTTTAGAAGTTAGAAGACCTGTATGCTTCATACTTTGTATATAGATGCCTCATGTTACGAACTTTCCGTCAGTCACATGTCCAATGTCCTTGACCTCATTTTCATGGTTCAGTGACTACTTGAAAAAAAAGTTCAGATTTTTTGTAATGTTAATTTCTCTCTTATTATAAGTAATTGGATAACTATATTTGGTATGTGCGTACCTTGCAAGGTCATCATGCCCGTTAGACAGTTTTCACTTGACCTCGACCTCATTTCATGGATCAGTGAACAAGGTTAAGTTTTGGTAGTCAAGTCCATATCTCAGATACTATAAGCAATAGGGCTAGTATATTTGGTGTATGGAAGGACTGTAAGGTGTACATGTCCAAATGGCAGGTGTCATTTGACCTTGACCTCATTTTCATGGTTCAGTGGTTATAGTTAAGTTTTTGTGTTTTGGTCTGTTTTTCTTATACTTTATGCAATAGGTCTTCTATATTTGGTGTATGGAATGATTGTAAAGTGTACATGTCTAACTGACAGGTGTCATCTGACCTTGACCTCATTTTCATGGTTCAGTGGTCAAAGTTAAGTTTTTGAGTTTTGGTCTATTTTTCAAATACTTTATGCATTAGGTCAACTATATTTGGTGTATGGAAATATTTTATGATCTATATGTCTGTTACGTACCTTGCAAGGTCATCATGCCCGTTAGACAGTTTTCACTTGACCTCGACCTCATTTCATGGATCAGTGAACAAGGTTAAGTTTTGGTAGTCAAGTCCATATCTCAGATACTATAAGCAATAGGGCTAGTATATTTGGTGTATGGAAGGACTGTAAGGTGTACATGTCCAAATGGCAGGTGTCATTTGACCTTGACCTCATTTTCACGGTTCATTGCTAAGTGTTAAGTGTTTGTGTTTTGGTCTGTTTTTCTTAATTTATAAGCAATAAGTCAACTATATTTGTTGTATTGAAGAATTGTTAGCTGTACATGTCTGCCTGGCATGGTTCATCTGACCTTGACCTCATTTTCATGGTTCATTGATCAATGTTTTGTTTTCTTGGTTAATGTTGAGTTTATGTGACAGTTGTAATAAAGCTTTACATTTAGGTCTATCAACATAATATCAATGATTAGTAAAGAAGGCGAGACATTTCAGCGTGTGCACTCTTGTCTTATAATAAGTTCAGTTTATTGGTAGGTCAATAATATTTGGTATGCAGTTGTATTTGAAATGACCAATCACATTTCCATGTAGATTATTTGACCCCCTCAGTCATGGTCAATTGACTTTGAGACTTTGGCTTAGTTTACATGTATAACTTTGTGATTAGGTTTATTTAATGGGAACCACTAGTGGTAGGTCAAGGATATTTGGTATTATATATGTATAAGCTTTGGCACATCTCATTTCCATGGAGATTGTTTGGCCTTATACCTTCAGTCATGGTTCCTTTGATGAATATTGTGCGTAACTTACATGTTAAAAGTATTGCTATTTTAATTTCAACAATTGCATTTTACTGTCAAAATAACAAAAAGGGCTATACATCTCTGTGTCAACAGTTTATTATTGGTGTAGAAGGCCCTAACGGGTTGAGAGAATCACTGACCTTCAGTATGAAAACTGACAATCTTAGTCAATTAAGATTGGAGTCAAGCTCACCTGTCACATTCAGGATTTGAACTCACAACCTCATAGTGACTAGCTATTGATACAGTATTTGACTATTAAGCCACAAAAGCATAGTCATATGATAGAAGTGGTGCATACAATACTGGAGTGAAGTGCTATATTATGTCTTCATGCTCCAGACCATGCAGTTTATATTAGCCTCTTTCAGTGAATACATTGACCAGGCTATTTTTTCTCTCCAAAAACTACAAATATCTGATCAATTAAAAAGACTTTGATAAAACAAGGAGGATTGAATCAATGTCATATCAATACACCAAGATGTGAAGGAAGCAATCAGAATGATGATCTGACTTATATCAGTGATAAATCACAATACTAAAGTTACTTCCCATTTATAGTTGTTGGTGAGACACAATATGTGTCTTGTTACAAAGAATGTAATAGGGGGGGAGAATTTTTTCTGTGAAATTATTATATCCCTGATTCACTGAAATGGCTATTTTTTGGTTGCTGTTTTCATTTCAAATTGTGATAACATAGTCACAGCATTCATTTGTACTAGCCTTTCAAAACAGTCATACTCATGATACAGTTTTGAACAGTGGTGTACATTTGTTGCCTTCATTTCTTTTGATACACCATAAATGAGTTTTGTGCAAATTTTGTTGCAAAGGATGGGTTCAAACATTGCTTTAATTCAATTAAATTTCAACTAACATCAAGGGTATTTAACAAATGAGCATTAAATAAGTATGAGGGAAATATAAATTTGTCTTGCAATGCATTTGTAAAATTCTTAGTATCCATACAAGCATTACTAACTTTCATGGCTAAATTTGCTTGACAGACTTTCCTGAAAAACGTTATAAAAAGTATTTATTTAGACCGACCCTGATTCCTGTCACCAAAATGTTGGGAAAGGGAGTTAACTGAATTTAACCTGTTCAACTGTCTTGCATAACTTCATGAATTAGAAATGATAAGAGAGATGTAAAGTTTTGTTTCTACTGGGGTTTTTTCCTTGCAAAAGATGAATGATATCAGTAAACTACGGGAAACGACACAGACATTATGGCGATGCTTGATTTCTCGATTGACAACATATTTGTTACGTTTTGAGAAGGTTCTTCGTCAAATAATCGGCATTCCCATGTGAACCAACTCTTCTTGTCGACTGGTTTCTTTATTCATGATCATTCATATAAAACTGACTTCATACAGGAAAAATAATTTTATGTCTCAATAAAATATTTTTACAGTATAAGAAAAGTCTACAATACCAATGGGATATTCAATCTGATAAGTCAAAAAGAAGTACCAATGCCATGGCAATAAACACATAACGACAATACGACAAACAATAGTATAAACATCACAGCATGGAAGACTAAGCAAAACGAACACCATCAAAAACCAAAAGATGATTTTAGATGATCTGGAAGGGAAAGCAGATCTAATAAATGAAAACTCCAACAATTTTGTATTAACCTTTATTAGGATGTATCCGCTACATGTACTGTGCTGTCTTTACACCATATTATCAATTGTCCTTCTTTATTGATGTGAAGAACTTCAGGATCAATAATACCATATTCTTTGCCATAGTTTGCAACAAAGTCACCATCTGATGTAAGAACATGAATAGAATCTGTCACATAAATGATCATAAATAAGTCCTAACTCAGATGCTACAATATCTATAGGCTCAAATTTGATAATTGAATTTATGTTTGAATCTCCTTCATTATGCGATCGTAAACCTTTGTTAAATGTTAAATGTTCGTCCTATAACTTCATTTTTTAATTCTTTGTGTGATATGATACATAAACCATGTGCATTTGCTGTAATTTTGCTGATACAATCTCCATAACCAAATGGAATAGAGTATTCGAAATTACCTTTTTCATTTAGAAATATGATACTATGCCAGTTAAACTGAATATGTGAATACCCTATCAATAGCCTGGCATCCGGCCCAATCTAGCTGCGCGTCGCAAGATTAGCCAGGATCCCAGGCTACCCTATCAATACCTGTCCATCATCAGTTTTGCACTCACATGTATATGTATATGGAATAAAAATTGTTGAAGTTTTTTTCAAAAAAGATTTCTGGTTCATTATTGTCAGAAATAGACAATATCATATTCTCACATAAAAGTAAAATTCTATTATTCTCAATAACTTTCATTCCAAAAGGATTGAATTTCAATCCACTCCTAAATTTTTCAACATATTTTGAACCACTTAGTTCAAAACACTCTAAAGAAGTATGTGAATTTGTTCCAGGAGGACTGATTATACACCTTATCGCTATTGTCCGCCATTGCTGGAAATCACACAGGTTCCCGTAAAATTTTGACGTCATAAAACAAAATGTCTGACGCCACAATGGAAAAGTGATTGTTGTTGACGTCAAAAGTTCAAGCGGACGGGTCAGCCGGGAATAGCGATAAGGTGTATTGATATATATGTACCATCATTAAAGCTTTCCAAACATTTGATTGTTTTCAATGGAGTCTGGATACTTTGTTTAATGGCTAATTTTGGCATAATTACCAGTGATCAAAATCTAGGAGGTAAACCTAGAGCAAACACGTAAGCTGAGGATTTTAATGACACATTTAATCCTTCAATATCCTTTGACGGCAATTCTTCTACATTTTAAAATGATCTGTCTAAGATAGTCTAACACTAATTTAGCATCATTTGAAAGAAGCATGTTATCGATAAGGTTTGTGGTCCCCTTCAAATAATCAACATTTTTTTGTAAAGTTTCCTTTGGTTTTTTTTTAGTGTCATTCTGAGAGGTTTCAACAAAACATCAAGTTCACGAAAGAGCAGTTCTGCTTCTTGTGTAGCGTTTTCTTTAATATCTTTCTCTTGTTCAATTATTTTTTGCTTTGCTTTTTTATAATAATAAGTTACTTCCTTACAACTTTTTTCGCTTTTCTTCAAGTTTTCATTAAAAAATGGTAAGTCACCTTTTATTTTACTATTCAAACTTGTTAGTTCAGATATTTTTTCATTATAAACCGTCTCAAGTTTTAAAATTGTATGACCTTGGTGGTTTCCTTCAGTAGCACAGAAAGTACACATCTTCTTGGAACAACTTTTACAATATGCAGTACATTTCTCTTCAGTATGCATAGAACAAATAATATTTCCAAGCGTTAACTTGCGATCACTATCTTTTGCCTCCAAAGTTCCCATCTGTTTTAACATTATAACACTGTGTTCCTCAGATCCTCTGACTTTAGAATGTCTCTTTGTTTTACAATTTTCACACAGAATTAACTCACAGTTTATGCACTTCCATGCAGTTGTTTCAATAGATAAATCACAAAGTTCGCAGACAGCAAGATTTTGGGCCATTTTGGATTGTTGATTTTCTAATCAAAAGCAAACTACAACTGTTTTTATCTTATTTATATCCACATGAGTCTAGAAAACAATAACCATAAATTATTACTGATATAGTTTTATTTTAATATGACACATTTCTATTGATAATAAGATAGATGATAAGATATGAGAAACATGCTTACTTACTTGATACAATGTAAAAAGTAGGGTTTTATTTAAGTGTAAATTATGTCAATATTATGCAGTGGAAATTGGAATGATGAGCAGGCTTGAAAACACATTCCGACTTAAACATATAACCAAAAATATATAAAACAATTATATTTCAGTAAATTTTTACTGTCATAAATTTCGGCGTTTTGCATTTGCGCCGATCTGCATTTCATTTGCGCCGATTTTTTCTTTCATTTGCGCCAATTTATTTTCTTCATTTGCGCCGAATTTTTTACAGGTAAATTACAGGTGAATAGATATGAGAAGATGTGGTATGAGTGCCAATGAGAGAACTCTCCATCCAAGTCATGTTATTTTTCATTTATCATTATAGACCTCTTCCGTTAGCCACTTGTACAAATTTAATGAATTGTCAATCATAACATGTATATAACTGTTGTCCCCTGCTCACCATGGGGAGGTGGAAGAAGGCATACAAGATACATCTCCAGACTTTTTCCTTGACCGAACCAATAGTTCTTTAGCCTCTGTCTTTCGGACATCTGCCACATGATTATGCTCGTTCTGTGTTTTGACGATAGAATCCGTGAAAAAATGAAATCGGCGCAAATGAAAGAATGAATATTTTCAAAATCGGCGCAAATGTCATACGCCCATCTCAATCCATCTCGTGGGAGAGTACACCTATTGATGATCGGTCGTAAGGAACAGTAATTAATGTACATTGTATCATACTTGTTGACTAGGTCGCCATGCCTCATTAATTATTTCTAAATTAATTTTATGAATTTTTGGAAGACTGAGGTACATGTGTTCATGTTTTGAATCATTATCATTCTTTAAAAATTATACGTACGGATAGCTATTTCTTTTTTTTTATTTTCTATATAGATTTTCAACTATTTATTTTATTATCATATAGCAAATAAGTGAGTTAGCGATCAGTGTAAAGTTCTTTATTGTCATGTTTTAAATATACAGTAACGGTATAAACCTTCAATTATGTATTTTTTTAAAGATTTTTTACCAGTTTCCCATGCTAGATACCAAAGAGACAGTCAAACTAATAAGTAAACTGACAATGCCATGCCTAAAAAGAAAAAGACAGACAAGCAGACAAACAATAGTATACAAAATATAACATAGAAAAATAAAGACTAAGCGACACGAACCCCAACTAAAAAGAGGGAGTGGCCAACCTAACCAAAATGTTGTATTTTAAAATAACTGCAAACAATATTTTTAAAGAACTTATAATGCACAGTAATCAAGCTGCAATTCATGAATTCAGTAAAAAAAAATATAATAAAGTTTTGAATTAGAAATGATATGGACAGCCTTTGTTGGGCCTAGTTGATATATCATTTGCGTAATGAACTATTCCTACTGTTTTGAACCCGGATCCCTGAAACTTCAAAGAAAGATTCAACAGTTGTTGAATATGTACAACTGTTATTATGGTTAGTATTTGAGGATATATTTTTTTGCTATTTATTCGCACTTGGAAAAATTATATAAGGTTACAGTTTTGTGTGTTTGAATCCTCTTACAGTTTTGAACACTGATCATTGACACTTCACAGAATGATTGTACATAAATTGAAGTTGATGAGGTTTGGCTATTATGATTCTCAAGGGAGCTTAATCACTTTTTACAAAACTTTAAAGAGACGGAACAGAAAGCTTGCAAACCTATTAACGCCGGTATAAACCTTCAATTATGTATTTTTTTAAAGATTTTTATCCAGTTTCCCATGCTATATTTTTATATATTTAGATATTCAGTGATGATCATTCTCCATTGCATAAAAATATTTCTGCACAACCCTGCCATTTGAGTGATCCATTATTACCAACATAGCCAATGGCGAGAGTAGGGCAAGCAACCTCTCCAACTCTATCTTTCCATCTATCTATCTTTCTGCCCGAAAGAAATTTGGTACAAAAAAAAAGGGAATACTTATATATTTGGTCTGTATCTTGATGATACTTCCGAGTGGTATAGCGTTAATAACAAGTTTTACATCTGGTGTTGTTTCATTAGATTTGGATTAAGTTATCATCTCCGATATTTTATGAAGGAATATTTATGTTTATTAGGTTTAAGGTGTTAAATATTGGTCAACCATAAAAAAAAAAAATAATCGCACAAATTTCGACCAAACTTACTAAGTATTGGTATCTGTAGTCCTCAAAGACCTTTTAAAATGCCTTCCTCTGAAATCACAGAGCAGTTGACATCATTGCATTTAAAATTAATGAAATGACGATGGAACCAATCGTTTAGAATGAATATTGAGACCCTTGATATCATTACCTGTACCATAATATAAGATTAGGGGAACCACTTTTTAAAAAGTTCAAATAAATTGTGAGTAAAATGTTTTTTAAATGGTCCACTATTAGAAATATAGCCAATAATCCTACAACTTATCCGAAAGGCCTCCATTGCACACAAGTATATATCGTGACACTATAATAAACTATTTACTTACTTTTACTTACTATATCTAAATGCTGAATACAATAAAGAGATGTTAAATATCTTCTATTAAATCACTTCCTGTTTGGACAAAAATACCAGACTTATCATTTGTATACCAGGCCCAAGTTTCATTCATACAAAACTCATTAGTGGCACACAAATCAGAACAGTTGGAAGACCAAAATAATCCATTGAAAAGCATCAAAAACCAAAATGTTTTGCCTTGCTTTGGATTAGATATTAAACATTATACCTTATATAAAGTGATCCAGGCTTTCAATCTTTGCAGATTTTACTCTGGCCTGTTGTTCATTTTCGTGTGTCTTGTGTGTGGTCCTTTTTCATTATTGTAAAATTGAATTATCAAGCAATTAGTATGCATACATTTGCTTATGTTGATGTTTGAAATCATAAAAAAGGAGTCCATGATCATAGCTTTGTATAACTTTAAATTTGCCACAGTTTATTGCTTGTATAAAGTCTAGCATCTAGAACATATATTGTATGTTGTTTGTTGCCATAATTTGTAAAGTATTTTATTGGTGAAGTCAATTGTTAATTAATAGTGTTGTCTGTTCAACTGTCTTTTTTTAGGTGTAATTCATGTTATCAGTGTGATAAATTATAAAAGAAATAAATGTCAACATTACTCCAATTATTAGATATGCATTAGGTTGGTTCTTATCTTTAGATTTGGATAGGCACATGAAATTTGCACCAACAAATTAGTATGTCCAATACCAAAATAAACCTCCCCTTAGTCAGATAAATCAAATAAAGGTAGAAAGTACAAATAAAAAAAAAGTTTGAAAAAAAGCCCACAACGCTATGAAGCGAGAATAATAGACAACAAAAAATACATTTTCACATTTTTTTTTAAATCCTTGTCTGTATCAAAGCTTGGTTGATAGTTGATTGCTAAGGTCTAGTTGCAAATAGTTGATGCATGTTTTGTATCAAGGAAATTTTACATTTACGGAGTCCCAGTTACTGAAAACAAGGTCATGATATTAAAGGCGACATTGGCATCGTTATCAATGACCAACTAAGAAAGTTCTTAGCTAAGGGACCAAAATATAGAATTCCGCAGCCCATCAAATAGAAAAAGAACTTCAGGTTACTAATGGATGCAGTTGGGGACTATGGTAGAACATGGATAAATAGCGATATAGTTATCAAAGGTACCAGGATTATTACCAGACGAAACAGAACTGAAAACTTTATCTGAATGGATCAAATCTTTTCGATCATGCTTCAGAAGTGCATTCAGAGAAACTACGATGTACTATGAGAACAACGTCAAGGGTTTTTACCCATTCAAGAACCCGGAGGTTGTGGATGCTTTATCATCTATGCATGACAAATATGTTGTTGTTCCAGCAAATAATATAATCTAAAAAAATCATTATTTGCAATGTCTCACAAAAAAGCGAAACTGACATTCCTAAATATTCTTAAAAAATATCATTAACAAAAGATGAAATATTACAAAATAAAAAATCTGTCCTTCTTTCACTTGGTATTAACATCAAATAAAACGAAGAAAATCCTCTTGTAGTTGATGTGTTTTCCTCGGCTTTAATTTGCAACAAGGATATGTTTTCTCTCAATCGAATAATGACTTTTGAACAGCGGTATAGTACTCGGTTGCCTTTCTTATTCATGAAAACTAGCATAAGATACAAGTTTAATGTCATAAAAATATACACTTGTATACTTTCCTTTCCACATTTTTAAATATAAATATCGTAATGTTCGGGTGAAGTTTGATAAAAAAAAAAAAAAGAAGAATAATAAGAAGCATCAATTATTCTCTATACATGAAGTTTGTCAATCCTTCACCTCTTTTGATATAGTTCAAAACAAATAATGTAATGAAAATAATGGTTTATGCTAAGAAGTTAAGATACTCAACCCCATCCCCTCCCCACAAAAATGTAGTATAAACCTTTATGATGATATATCTGCCACATGTATTGTGCCATCATTGCAACATATCATCAATTTTCCTTCTTTATTTATATGGAGAACTTCAGGATCTATTATACCATGTTCTTTACCATAGTTTGCAACAAAGTCACCATCTTGTGTAAGAACATGAATAGAACTTGAGCTCTCATCAGTCACATAAATAAGTCCAGATGCAGAAACTGCAATATCCATTGGTTCAAATTTGATATTTGAGTTAATACTGTTATGTCCAATGTAAGTCCACAGTGATTTATAACTAGAGCTTAGCCCTTGAACTGCTTTTTCTAAACCGGAATGTGATATAATATATGTACCATGTTCATTTGCTGCAATCTTGTCGGCACAGTAAGTTGAATTAAATTTACAACTCTTCTTTACTCCACCTTTATCATTTAGCAACTTGACACCATAAGAATTTGACATGCCGATTGTAGCATTTGAATACCCTAGTAGTACTGTTCCTTCAGCAAGAATGCACATACTTGTTAATTGCTTTCTCCTTCTTCTATCTGAATAATCAAAAAATGTCCCTATTTCATCACTTTCAAAGCGAAACAATATTTTATCCCGACATAAGAGTAACATTCTATTGTTCTCAATAATTTTCATGCCAAAAGCATTGAATTTCAATTCACTTTTACATTTTTCTACATAGATTGAACCATTTAGCTGAAAATACTCTAACAAAGTTTGTGAATTACTACCTGTAAGATAAACTACTGATATGTATGTACCATTATCCAAGCTTTCCAAACATTTCATTGTTTTCAATGGAGTTTGGACACTTTGTTTAATGGCTAGTTTTGGCATCACCAATGATCCAAATCTAAGAGACAAAACTGGAGCAATCAAGTCAACTGGGGATTTCAGAGACATATTTAATCCTTTGATATCCATTGACGGCAATTCTTCATCTATTGAAAACGATGTGTCAAGAACAAATTTAACATCATTTGAGTAAAGCATTTTGTCTATACGGTTTGTGGTCTCCTTCAAATAATCAATATTTTTTTGTAAAGTTTCCTTTGTTTTGTTTAAAGTGTCATTTTGAGGTTTCAACAAATTATCAAGTTCTTCAGAAAGAATTTCTGCTTCACGATGAGCCATTTCTATTATATCTTTCTCTCGTTGGATTATTCTTTGCTTTGCGTTGTCATAATTGTCAGTTCCTTCCTGACAATTTATTTCCATTTTCTTCAAGTTTTCAATAAAAAATGGTAAATCATCTTTCATTTTGGTATTCAAACTTGTAAGCTTAGATATTTGTTCATTATAAACAGTCTCAAGTTTTGTAATTTTATGATCTTGATGTTTTCCTTCAAAAGCACAGAAAGTGCACAATTCCTTTGAACAACTTTTACAATACGCAATACATTTCTCTTCTTTATGCAAAGAGCATATGATATTTGATAGTTCTAACTTACGAACACTATCTTTTGCCTCCAATGTTGCCATCTGTTTTAGCATAAATACTCTGTGATCCTCAGATCCTTTGATTTTCGAATGTCTCCTTCTCTTACAATTTTCACACAGAGTAATATCACAGTTTATGCATTTCCATGCAGTTCTTTCAATGGAAAAGTCACAAAATTCACAAACAGCCAGATTTTGGGCCATTTTGAAATGTTAATTTTCTAATCAAATTTAAAATTATATATATATAACTTCCCTATCAACTGTCTTGTTATGTACACGTGACGTTTTATAAAAATAGACATTAACTGCCAAAATTATCAATATTTTTTCTTCGATTTTTAGATATGAGCAAAGGCCTACACACAAAGATATTTTGCTGTAAGATTGTAGTTGGCAATAAAAGTTCTAAACCATAATAAATACTGTATAATAAATCCTAAGACTTTTATTACTTTCTTACGAAAAGAATAGCAAAAAACTAAAAGATACATAGATTTATTCTTTATATCTTTCTAAAGTAGTATAATAAATAATTTAAAATATTTTTACATTCTAATTACTACTCCCTGGATATTTAATTTATATCAGGTAAAAGTCATATTGTACTAAGTTTACAGAATATTTTATGACTGTTTTGCTTTGACTCAATTTGAAAGTTTATAAAAGTTTGGTACAATAAAATATACATAGTAATGAAGTTCGCCAGCTTCCATTCATTTGTTAGTATATTCCAATACCCCCTGATTATGACTATCAGTAGTGGTTTAGCTGTCTCTGCTATTGATTTTGTAATGTTCAATTTGCTACTTATTGTACTGAGTTGTAGAGTGTAAGCAAGTTTTAAATCTCGTTCTGCTGTGCAGCCACTTCATGTTTGCGGATAAGATGTTCTTCAAGTGGTTCCCTTTCAGAAGCATATCCAATGATCCGATCCAACAAATTGTCAAAAAGGCCCCCATTAAAAACAATCGCATTTTTAAGTGCTGAGTATGAAGAAAACAGAGATATCATAGTTAAAGATAAATTACTACTGCACGTAAATTAAGACTTTGGTTAGCTTGTTTGCTTATTTTGTATAAATGTTTGTTCAAGCATTGTAATAAATATTGATATATGATAACAAATTAACAATATAACTAGGCGGAGTTAGACCTGTATATGTTTGAATTTGATTATTAATTAATGCCAAATCAAATCTAAATATAATGTATACAGGTTTAACTCCGTCTTTTTATATTATTTACATATGGTAATCCTAATTACAATACTTGAGCAAACGTTTATACAAACAAACCAAGCAAGTCACGCAAAGTCTGTTTCTTCATGCATTAGGAAATTAGCTCTAAAAAGTTCACTGTTCCTATTTGAACAAAACTACTAGACTAATTATTTTATACACCAGACCCAAGTTTTCTTCTACGCAAAGTTCAGTAGTAGCACACAAATCAGAACTGTTGGAATGACAAAATGATAAATTGCACAGCATCAAAAACCAAAAATTCAAAAATGGTGTGTCTTGCCTTAGGTTATATGTTAAACATTACACCTAAAAAGTATAATCAAGTTTTTAATCTTTGTAGATTTTAACTTGCATGAATTGTTCATTTGCTCATGTCTTGTGTGTGGTCCTTCTTCATTGAGTGAAATTGAACTATGATGCAAATGTTAGCTTGTACTGATTATTGAAAGCAACAAAAAGGAGTCATGATCATGACATTGTAATAAATTTGCCACAATTAATTGCCTGTTCTAATCTGGTATCTAGACCATATAGTGTATGTTTTTGGTTGTCAGCATGTGTAAAGTATTTTATCGGAAAATTCAATTGATAATATTTGTTGTCTGTTAAACTGTGTTATTTTGGTGGTTCCTACTATCACATTTGAGACATCATAAAAGAAAAATATCAACATAATTCAAAATGTTTGATATGAATTAGGGTAGTTTTGGACTTTAGATTTGGATAGGCACATGAAATTGGCACAGCTAAATTAGTATTACCAGTACTAAATTAATCCTTCCCTTTGTCAGATAAATCACATAAAGGATCGAAAGTACAATAAAAAAAAGAGTTCAAAAAAGCCCCCAATCATATGAAAATTAAAATAGACAACAAAAATTATAGGTACACATAAATATATCCTTGATTTTATTGTTCGAAAGCCTGATTGATATTTGATAGCTAATGTCCAGTGGCAAATAGGTGATGCATGTTCAGAATGCCTGTATCAAGGAGAACATTTTATATTCCCAGAGTAATTACTAGTACCTAAAACAAGGTCATATTATTACTGGCGACCTTTGCATCGTTAATAATGAATAACTAAGAGAGTAATTAGCCAAGGGACTAAAAATGTTGAATTCATCAGCTCATGAACGGTAAAAAGAACTTTATGTTACTGATGGGTGCAGTTTTTAGGTTATAATAATTCTTATTTTGTGAGAACCACACTGATTCTATCAGAAAATACAGTGAAGATGATATTATCAAAATGCTGCACGTTTTAATCGAATAGATTTGTTGAGTTTTGAGGATTGATATTTAAGCAGACAGTCGTAATTCCAATGGTAATAATTGCGCACTCCTTCTGATCGATTTGTTTTCGTACTCTTATAAGGCAGAATTTATCCAAAACCTTTTAAAAGACAAAATGAAAAGCACCATGCACAGTTCTTTAATCTTACTTTCAGATATATTGATGATGTCCTATCACTGAATAATCCATATTTCAGTCAATACTTGCATCTCATATATTCTGAACTTGAAATTAAGGATACTACTAATACAAGAAAGACTGCTTCAGGTATTTCACATCCAATTTTTTATGGAAATATTCTTTATAAAGCACAAAGGTGTCAGTATTCACCTCAAAAACTAACAAAACCTTTGAATAGACTTATTAAGAAGGGATAAAGTTACGATACTGTTGTCAGGTCATTAAAGATTGCATATTTTGACGTTAATATTGATTCACTTATAGGGTCTTTTCATCGGAACTAAACACATTTATTAAAAAACCAGATGTTGGCATGACACGGGTTATGTTCTTCTCATATATGTTATGATGGTATGATACTAAACCCCTAACGGGAAGGATTGTGCCTGATGTTCATATGATGAAATCATAATCTTTCAGTCAGTTTAATTGAAGTCTGGAGCTGGCATGTCAGTTAACTGCTAGTAGTCTGTTGTTATTTAGGTATTATTGTCATTTTGTTTATTTTCTTTGGTTACATCTTCTGACATCAGACTCGGACTTCTCTTGAACTGAATTTTAATGTGCGTATTGTTATGCGTTTACTTTTCTACATTGGCTAGAGGTATAGGGGAGGGTTGAGATCTCACAAACATGTTTAACCCCGCCGCATTTTTGCGCCTGTCCCAAGTCAGGAGCCTCTGGCCTTTGTTAGTCTTGTATTATTTTAATTTTAGTTTCTTGTGTACAATTTGGAAATTAGTATGGCGTTCATTATCACTGAACTAGTATATATTTGTTTAGGGACCAGTTGAACGACGCCTCCGGGTGCGGGAATTTCTCGCTACATTAAAGACCTGTTGGTGACCTTCTGCTGTTGTTTTTTTCTATGGTCGGGTTGTTGTCTCTTTGGCACATTCCCCATTTCCATTCTCAATTTTATTCATATCTTTTTTTCCTCAATATTGACACAACTGAACGACTTCACACAAAAATCTATCACAAACGGAGTGATTTTGACTTCCTAATTATTAATTTCCCATTTATCAGCAGTAACATATCCCGTGTTCCATCGTACAGTGTTTATATATCTCAATTGATACGTTATGCTCGTGCATGTTCACACTATACGGACTTCATATACAGGAGTGTGTTCCTTGTGAAAATAACTGGTAGAAGGAATCATTAAAAAGAAATCCATCACGAATTGGTTGATCTAAACGATGCGTCTGTGACTTACTAACTTATGACATTTTTACCACGTCGTTATAGGTTACCAACTATTTCGTCTATCTGCTAAGTACCGAACGTGACCTATTCCCGAATATGACTGTTTTGCCGAATGTGATTTTCTAATGCGTCACTGTTTTTATGTCCTGTGTTGTCTGGTGTTAAACGTGCGTCGTCTTATGTAGACGAAATACACGTCTGGCGTATTAAATTATAAACCTGGTACCTTTGATACCTATTACGGAAGATGTCCGTTGTTGTTCTGCGGTTTGTATGTTGTTTACTATATATTTTTTTATTGCGTTTCTCTGTATGAGAGTTCATGTATATGTTTGTGTTGTATTTTTGTCACGTAGTGTTGTGGTTTTAGAGACATTTTTAAACATTGCCTTAAAAGCGGGAGGTTTGGCCAGCCATAAAACCAGGTTCAACCCACCATTTATTTTTACAATGTCCTGTACCAAGTCAGCAATATGGCATTTGTGATCAAATACTTCTTTTCTATGTATGTAGGCGTTTATTTTTGTTGCACTTCAGTGTTCCTGTTGTTCCTTTGTTTTCAACTGATATAGTTGATGTGTTACCCTAGGTTTTAATTTGTAACCAGGATTTGTTTTCTCTCAATCGATTAATGACTTTTCAAAGAACAGTGGTATACTACTGTTGCCTTAATTATTCATAATAATTAGTTGTGTTAGTATAAGATACAGGTTTTATGTCATAAAAAATGTTAACAGGTATACTTTCTCATTCCATGAATAAAAAAAAACGCATTATTTTTTCTCTGTACATGAAGCTATAAACTTTACCTCCTTGTAGTTCATAGTAATCTAACAAAAATGTGTCTACGCTAAAACGTTAAAATCCTCAAAAACATCCCCTGCCCACGAACATGTAGTATACACCTTTATGAGGATATATCTGCCACATGTATTGTGCCATCTCTACACCATATTATCAATTGTCCTTCTTTATCTAAATGGAGAACTTCGGGATCAATAATGCCATGTTCTTTACCATAGTTTTTAACAAAGTCACCATCTTGTGTAAGAACATGAATAGAATGTGTGCTCTCATCTGTCACATAAATGAGTCCAGATGTAGAAACTGCAATATCCATTGGTTCAAATTTGACAATTGAGTTAATGCTGCTATGTCCTTCATACGTCCATTTTGATTCAAATGTACTGCTCAGTCCTTGTACAACTTTAATTAAACTTAAACGTTGTGATATAATTATATAAGTATCATGTTCACTTGCAGCAATCTTGTCAACATGGTATTTTAATGTAGATCTGTTCTTTATCAAACCCTGATTATTCAGCAATATAGCATCAGATGTTCCGAAATGTCCTGCATTACACCCTAATAGTATATTTCCTACAGCAGTTATGCAAATACAATTATTAGGCGAACTGAGAACCATGTCGGATAGAAAAAATATTTCAAATTTATTTATTTCTGAAAGAGAAAATATTCTATCCTGACATATAAACAAAATTTGATTGTTTTCAATAACTTTCATGTCACAAGGCTTAAAATGCAAACTTATTTTGCATTCTACAACAAAGTTTAAACCCTTGATTTGAAAGTACTCCAAAGAACTTTGTGAATCGGTACCAGTTGGACTTACTATTGATACATATTTACCATTACTAAAGCTTTCCAAGCATTTGATTGATTTCAGTGGAGTGTGAACACTTTGTTTTATTGTTAGTTTTGGCATTACCAATGATCCAAACCTAAGAGGCAAAACTGGAGCAATAAAATCAACTTGGGACTTTACTGTAACATCTAATTCTTTAATATCCCTTGACGGCAATTCTTTTTTAATTGAAATAGCTATGTCGAAAACTGATTTTGCATCGTTCGATTGAAGAATTTGATCAGTAAGGCTTACGGTTTGCTTCAAGTAGTCAATATTTTTTTGTAAAGTTTCTTTTGTTTTGTTTAAAGCATCTATTTGAGGTTTTAACAGAATATCAAGTTTTTGAAATAGAACTCCTGATTCTCGAGAAGCTATTTCTTTCATATCTTTCTCTCTTTGAACTATCTTTTGCTTTGCTTTTTCGTAGATTTCAGCTTCTTCCTGACGCTTTAATTCCGTATTCTTCAAGATTGCATTAAAAAATGATATATCATCTTTCATTTTACTTTTTAAATTGTTAAGTTCAGAAACTTGTTCATTATAAACAGTCTCAAGTTTTGAAATTTTATGATCTTGATGTTTTCCTTCAAAAGCACAGAAAGTGCACAATTCCTTGGAACAACTAATACAATATGCAGTACATTTCTCGTCTTTATGCACCAAGCATATTATATTTGCCAGTTCTAACTTTCTAACACTATCTTTAGCCTTCAATGTTCCCAATTGATTTAATCTTATTATACAGTGTTCTTTGGATCCTTTGATTTTTGAATGTCTCTTTCTGTTACAATTTCCACACAGATTTATATCACAGTTTATGCACTTCAATGCCTCTAATTTTTGTATTCCAGTTGTTTCAAGCATTGTATCACAAAACGCACAGAAAGCAAGCTTTTGGGCCATCTTGAATTGTTGGTTTTCTAATCAAAAGTAAAAATAAAACTGCAACTTTTTTTATCTTTAGTCATGTTATATTCACATGACTCTAGATAGCAATAAAATTCATTTATTACTGATATAGTTTTATTTCAATATGACATATTTTTATTGATGATAAGAGAGATAATAAGATATGAGAAACATGCTTACTAACTTGATAAAATGTAAATTTAAACCAGGTGCTCCGTAGGGCGCAGCTTTATACGACCGCAGAGGTCGAACCCTGAACAGTTGGGGCAAGTATGGACAAAACATTCAAGCATGATACAGCTCTGAATTTGAAATGTGATCAAATTTTTGACATAACATGGATTTTTTGACACAGCATAGGTTTCTGACACAGAATGAATGTGGTCTAATGAACTTAAAATTTGTTTTGCCTTTGAGCAATTCACTATGCTGTTGAATATTAATCCTCTCAAAAAAATGTTTGAAGAAATTTTCTTTTTATTTATGTAATCTGAAATGAGAAAAATTTAAACAAGCCCCCCCCCCCCCCCCCCCTCCCCCCACCATTTTTTTTCACATCCCCGTTTCCCTTTTTCCAAAACTGATATCAATTCAAATTTCTAATGGAGTTTGCAACAATAACTACTCTTTTAAATACATCATAAAATATTAAAATGTAAAATAAAGTGCTTGTTATCACTGAATGGTAAAGATTGGTTGGTAGTAAAAGTGAATATACATTGTTTATTGTATAAAACAATAAAAAAACTTCATCAGCAACATTTTATATTGGCAAATTTCCAATGAAGTTATTTACATAAAGTTATTGGCAAATAAAAATAGAAAATGACATCATAGTCATGTCTGGCAAATGTCCAACATACATTATCCAAAAACATTTTTAAAAGATAAGATAAAGAAAAAAAGCTTCATCAACAACATTTTATATTGGCAAATTTCCAATGAAGTTATTTACATAAAGTTATTGGCAAATAAAAATAGAAAATGACATCATAGTCATGTCTGGCAAATTTCCAACATATATTATCAACTACTATTCTATACAAAGAAAGATAACTCCAATTGAAAATTAATTGCTATTGCACAATATTGTGCAATTAGATATTTTTTGCTATTGTGCAATACTGTGCAATTGAAAATTTCTTGCTATTGCACAATACTTGATATGGAATCATGATTTGGACCAACTTGAAAACTGGGCCCATAATCAAAAATCAAAGTACATGTTTAGATAAAGCATATCAAATAACCCCAAGAATTTAATTCAATTTTTGTTAAAATCAAACTTAGTTTAATTTTGGACCCTTTGGACCTTAATGTAGACCAATTTGAAAACTGGACCAAAAATTAAGAATCTACATACACAGTTAGATTTGGCATATCAAAGAACCCATTTATTCAATTTTTGATGAAATCAAACAAAGTTTAATTTTGGACCCCCATTTGGACCAACTTGAAAACTAGGCCAATAATTAAAAATCTAAGTACATTTTTAAATTCAGCATATCAAAGAACCCCAAGGATTCAATTTTTGTTAAAATCAAACTAAGTTTAATTTTGGACCCTTTGGACCTTAATGTAGACCAATTTGAAAACGGGACCAAAAATTAAGAATCTACATACATAGTTAGATTCGGCATATCAAAGAACCCCAATTATTCAATTTTTTATGAAATCACACAAAGTTCAATTTTGGACCCTTTGGGCCTCTTATTCCTAAACTGTTAGGACCAAAACTCCCAAAATCCAACCCAACCTTCCTTTTATGGTCATAAACCTTGTGTTTAAATTTCTTAGATTTCTATTTACTTATACTAAAGTTATGGTGCAAAAACCAAAAATAATGCTTATTTGGGCCCCTTTTTGGCCCCTAATTCATAAACGGTTGTGACCTCAACTCCAAAAATCAATCTCAACCTTCCTGTTGTGGTCATAAACCTTGTGTTTAAATTTCATTGATTTCTATTCACTTATACTAAAGTTATAGTCCGAAAACCAAGAAAATGCTTATTTGGGCCCTTTTTGGCCCCTAATTCCTAAAATGTTGGGACCAAAACTCCCAAAATCAATCCCAACATTCCTTTTGTGGTCATAAACCTTGTGTTAAAATTTCATTGATTTCTATTCACTTTTACTAAAGTTAGAGTGCGAAAACTAAAAGTATTCGGACGCCGACGACGCAGGACGACGACGCCAACGTGATAGCAATATACGACCAAAAAATTAAAATTTTTGCGGTCGTATAAAAATGAAGATGTGGTATGATTGCCAATGAGTCAACTCTCCACAAGAGACCAAAATAAACACAGAAATTAACAACTATAGGTCACTGTACAGCCTTCAACAAAAGCAAAGCCCATACCGCATAGTCAGCTATAAAAGGCCCAGAATGACAACGTAAAACAATACAAACAAGAAAACTAACCGCCTAATTTATGTACAAAAATTGAACTAAAAACAAATATGTAACACAGAAACAAACGACAACCACTGAATTACAGGCTCCTGACTTGGGACAGGCACATACATACATATTGTTGCGGGGTTAAACATGTTAGCGGGATCCCCCCCCCCCCCCCCCTAACCTGGGACAGTGGTACAACAGTACAACATAAGAAAATAAGTAGGGTTTTATTTTTAAGTGTTAATCTTGTCAATATGCAGTGGAAATTGGAATGATATGTAAATAAGCAGGCTTGAAAACACATTCAAACTTTAACATATAACCAAAAATAGTTTTGAAATAATTCAAAAATTTCTATATTTCTGTAATTTTTTTACAGCCATAAAATTCAATAATTCAAACTATCTTGTTTAAATATGAACTTTGATTAATTATCTAATTTTTATCATGACATTGAACATTATACAATATTTGATTATACAGAAATGTATGTGGTCATAAATAATCCTTTCCATTCTCAGCCTTTTTAAATAGTTGCTCCATTTCCATTCACTTGCTTAGTCTTAAAATACATGTATTTGGTCCATCATTCTTTATCATGAAGATAAATGCATGGATGAATTTGTAACTTTGAAAATATCCCATTTTAACCATAATAAACCGGAGGCAGGTCATGGGTACAACATTCATTACAAATGAATATTAACATAGAGATATGTCTCATCTGCAAGTAATTTCAATAATTCATGTATAATGATAATGTTGTAATGAAATAGCAATACTTGCATATGTTAAGTATAAAATACTGTAAATTAAGAAATTATTGTGTGCATTTATCATTGTGATTGGTGAAGAATAGACTTTATACAAAATAAATTATTAGATTTCAGGAAATTCTGCAAACAGATGCATGTATCAGATATCAGAATGCAAGTTCTATACAATATTCAAGAACAATACCATGTCTGAAGATGCAAGGCCAAATAATTCATGTGGAAATGAAAACTACCAATGCTAGTACAACTGCATATCAGAAACTGAAATTTTCTGCTCTTGTGTACCCTACTTATTCAGTTCATTAGTAGATTGTACTTGTCCTTAATATGCATGAAATATTTGTCACTGGATGTTAAGCAAACTTCAATTAACCATATGTTGTAAATTCAGAAATTATTGCAAAGTTTTTATTATTGCAATGTTTTTATTATTGCGATGTTTTTATTAATGCGAAAAATGCAACAGGGTAATAATCACAATAATCTAAACTTGAATTTTGAAATTTTCTAATTGAATTTCAATTATACAGGATTTTTCCAAATATTGCAAAAATAAAATTTGCATTTTAGTCTTAATTAAAAGAATTGCAATAAAAAATGCATGCAATAAATTCTGAATTTACAGTCATTCAATGTAAACTCAAGTCAATTTTAATTGTTGTTGGTGATTATATGTGAAATGAACCTTTGTATATTCCATGTGTAAAATATGAAAGGGTTGTAAATCAAGACTTATCACCTGCTATCCCCAGCAATGCCCAGTTTCACACTGTATTACTCAACATCAGCAGCAGTTGTCTTCACTAAATCAACTTATGCTTACTATATCTACCCTCTATTATTACTCCAATTGTTTGATCTGAGTGGAGGCTTATAGATCTTATCAAACAAACCAAAAACAATTTTCAACAAACATTATCAGCACAGCTTAAACCTCTGGTTTATAAAACTGTGGCAATGGCTTTGGCAAGACTACAATAAGTTCAAATATAAGCCACATCTAACAATAAGACAAACAACAGGCTCTCAAGAGCCTGAATCGCTCACCTTGATTTTTTGGCATTTATCTTTTGTTTAAGAGTTTAAGTGTCAAATTTCATCATAGTTTGTTTTTTAAACAAATTGTGTAAAATTGTCCTTAATGGGCAATAACTCTTAAAGGGGTCAATTGGCAATTTTGGTCATATAAACTTATTTGTAGATCTTTTAAATGTGCTGAACATATTTGCTGTTTACAGTTTATCTTTATCTTTAATACACCAAAAACTGCAAAATTTCCTTAAAATTACCAATTTAGTGGCAGCAACACAACAATGGGTTATTAGATTTATCTGAAAATTTCAGGGCTGATGGAATGTTACCTTATGAACACTTTAACCTAGTCAGATTTGCTCTAACTGCTTTGGTTTTTGAGATATGAGCCAAAACTTCATTTTACCCCTATGTTCTATTTTTAGCCATGGCGGCCATGTTTTTTTACGAAACAGAAAATAGAACACAAACTTTATTCTAGATACCCTAAGGATCATTTAACTTAAGTTTGGTTGGAATTGCTTTAGTAGTTTCAGAGGAGAAGATGTTTGAAATAGTTTACACCAGACGGACGACGAAGACGATAACGACGGACGACAAGTGATGGCTAAAGCTCACAGTTCCTTTCGGAACTGTGAGCTAAAAATTTAAACAGTAAAAAAATATTTTCAGTGTTAATAAATTTTATTAAATATAAAGTTTTATACAAAACATACATTATGAAACAATGGGCTTTCTATCTAAAAAAAATGTACTTTTGCAGAATTTCATAGGTACCATCTGACCTCTGTTATTTTCTATTTCAATACTAAAAGTATGTACAAGATATGTACTACTGACAACCTTTCTTCAAATGTACATGGCAGAATAAAATCAAAATCTAGCCATTTACTATTCAAAATCATAATATCTATCTGTTCTAATAATACATGGATAATATTTTAATGTAGTCAAACTAACATTTTACATATATGTATGTCTAAAACAAAGTTATTTATAGGGTAAATATTTACTCAATAAATTAATTTACATTTAAAAAAAAAAAATGTCCTATACTTTCAAGTGATATAATTTTTTAGTTAAATCTTTCAAAAAAAATCTTTAAAAGAGAGGTGAAAGATACCAGAGGAACAGTCAAACTCAAAAATCGAAAAATCCTTTAGGTAGTAATGTTTTAAAACATCATTTTCTTTTATGCATTTTCATCTTTTTTTCTTTAATTCAAATATCTCTACCTTTCCAGCTTGCTTGAGATTGTAAATGATAAATATAAGTATCACATGAAAAACATTTTTAGATTATTAAGCCCAGTTTAATTAATATCACAGCTTTTTAAGTTACAAATTCTGACATGTTTCACAATTTTAACTGTCAGAAACATTCATCAAGATTGTGTTCCATTGTTTTTAAATCAGTCAGTCATTCATTCATATTCATGTCAATTTTCATCATATTTAACCTTTGACCTGTCAAAGGAACAATCACTATACTAGATTTCATTTCATCAGATCTTGATCAGGTTTTTAATACAATTAAGTCCTGATTGTATTGTCTTCAGTACAAATGCAAACTTCAAATATAAATCCTCCATTTTTCCTTCTTCTCATAAATGTTTCAGATCATTTTCCAGTCCATACATTTTAGATTTCAAGTTTTTCAGTTCTCCTACCATTTTCTTTGATCTACCAGCTGTAGCATGTACATTTCGTAATATTTGCATGTCAATATCACCTGGTTTTTGTACATCCATATCCTCAGCAAATCCCATAGTAACCTTTGAAATGAACAGGAAAAAATACAAATAGTTATCTCCCCTTTATTATATCACACCTTTCAGAAACAGGATACCATTTTTTTCTTCAATTTTAAAAGATAAAGTAAAGTTACAATACTGCTTCAGGATCTCATAGTGTCAATTAATTACTTCTAGCATTATATCAAGAAATTAAAGGAACTCATTTTAACAGCTGCATAACTTTCAGTAATCAGTGGTTGTCAATTGTTGCTGTATATCAAATTCGTTTTTGTTCATTATTTAGTACATGAACTAGGCCTTTAGTTTTTTTCAATTGAATTGGTTTATATTGTCAATACTGGGCCTATTATAGCTGTCAGACTATAAGGTATGGGTTTTACACTTATTGTTAAAGGCCGTACGTACTGTGACCTATAGTTGTTATTTTCTGTGACATTTGGTCTCTTGTGGCAAGTTGTCTCATTGGCAATCATACCACATCTTTTTATTTTTATACATCATACATTTAAGTAACAGCGTATATAAATACTTTTGGATTTTTTCAAGTTAAAATTAAAACACACATTACATAAATTTTTCCTTTAACACATGAACCAGATGTACTCACCTTATAAAGCTGCCTTTCAACATCTTTTAATCTAGATCTGAGATTTTTAATATCATTTTTAAATCCTTCAACCTCTAAGTTCCTTCTTCTCTCTAAGTCTTGATATCGCTGGTTCATCATAGTTAACCTTGTTGTCATCTTGTCACTTCTTCCCTGCAAAAATCATCAATGAAAAATATTTTAAAAACCTGTTACCTATCAATTAATACGACTTTTATGGATATTTTTCACTGTTTCTCTCTATTGCAGTTCATTACAAAAATATTTAAATCGCATATAATCAAATCTAGTTGTCAAATAGTCAAGTAACGCATAAGTCCTTTAGTAGCATGCCTGCAATGAGTGTGGGAGATCATGGGTTTAAACCCTTTACCCAAGTAAGATATTATTATATTCCACTTAATTTAATCATTTCTATAACTACCAGGACAACTGCATGCGTAAATATGAGAATTCAAGATTGCACATCATTGATTGTCTTTTTTTACATCTGAATACTTCGTATAATTATATGAAAAAAAATTGGTGTTGATGATAGATCTTTGACTTACAGAGGTAAAGAACTTCACAGAACAAAGACCAGAAAATAGAATGCAAAAACTCTTCAAAAACCAATAAACATTTAAAAGAGTTTAATTACATGTGTTATTATGTTTTTCGCAACAGTCACTTTTATGTAAACTGAAGAACTTTATTTAAAAACAAACTTGATTAAAAATCAAATTCAATTAACAACTGTACTACCAATATGAAATTTCACAGGTCAAAGAAGAGAATTTGAACGATTCACCTCATAAAATCACTCGTTTATTTAATACAGCTTCACTAGAAAATTCATTAAATTCCTCAAAACAATCATTATTCAAAGAGTTGTATGTTGAATTTTTTTTGCATATCCCTTGATCATTTTTAATTGGGTATACAAGTACCTTAAATATTTCTCTTGTGACATCTCCTTCTTCCCTGATCCGAGACAATTCATCCTCTAACTGAATCACTTGCTCTCTGTACATTTCAGCTAGCTTCTGTGCTTGTTGTAACTGGTAATCTAATGTCTATAGAATGAGAGAACAAATATAATACATATCTTTATAATAACTATCACAAACATCAAAATATTTGTTTCTTTCATAATAGAGACAGCTACAGTCAAATAATCACTATGGTGTTTTAAATATGCTTGAAAACCTACTTTATCAAGAATATTTTAGACAATACAAGAGATAAATACATTTTTTTTTTATTTTTGATATAATTCAATGAGCAAATTTTTTTTTGAAAATTTAACCAAAAAATTTGAGACATTGTCCATTTATCGATTTTGACCTTATGTCGATCTTTGACAGTTTCTATGAATTTGCTTAAAATTTGTCAAGACTAATTTATGGTCTAGAAACTTTGGATGAAGACCTTAACCTAAAAAGGTCTTTTTAGTCTTGTAGTGTTTTTGTTTACTGTCTGGGGAAAACATTTCATTTTATTTATTAACATGTCCCTACCAAATTACCTTGACTTCTTCTGCGTAGTGAGATCTTGCCTCAGTAGCAACTGACATATTCAGCAATGAGTCTTGTCCATTGCCTTTATCTTTAGCACTATCTAGTTCTCTAAGTAATCTGTCTTTCTCTGCCATCCATTGTCTCTCATTAGCACGACCCTGATATCTTAATTCTAAAAAGTCTTTTGTACTTTCATATAACAAATCCTGTGTTTTATGTAATCTGAAAAAAAGGTTGGTTTGCAATTAGTGTAAGGGGAAATAACTCATTTATTTATTGTAAATCAGTATGTTAAATAATAAGTCTAACAGAGAAGGTACGATAAGGCTGCTTTTTGACCCTTTAAATTGAAAAAAAAAAAAAAATCCTTCAAAGTATATTGGGAAACAAACCACTATATCTTTTGAAAAACATTATTCAGTCAAATAGTAGCAGTAATGTGATTTTAATCTGACATATTTACTAACTTCTTGCTTTTTTCAGATAGCTTGATTCTTTTGAGATATTTTTATGTGCACAATGAAATATTACAATATTAATAAGACATGCAAACTGCCGACAATCAGATGTCTAGACTCAATACCATATAATAAATCAAACTGTTTCCAACAAGGATACCTACTTTTCGGTAAGTGTGTGTATTTTGGCTTCATCTCTCTGTCTACGAGTTTCCAGCTCTTCATCCTTCACTCTTCTGTCTTCCATTAAAGCCTCTACTTGTTCCTTGGCTATTTTAGTTTGTTCTTGAAGCTGTGCCTGCAGAGCTTCTACCTGTAATACTAGAACTTCATTGTCATGTTTGTATTTTTCCTCTGGATTAGGTGACATGGACTGGCGACGATCTGATACTGGAAGCTGTTTTTTCTTCATGCCTGTTCAAAAGATTACTTTTGTCATTCTTCATTCAAAATCAAATTAAAACTTAGCAAAATACACACAGCATTATGTTCAATGGTGTTATCTATTCGGTATTTTTTTTTCAAATTGTGAGGATTACTGAATATTTCAAAATAGGACAATTTCATTCACAAGGTCTTTAATTTGAAATACCAATATAAATATAAACTAAAATGTGTGCATAAACATTGAATGATAAACAAGTAAATCCACTAAGATATAAACCTTTTTTTCTGCTGATCAAATTGTTTAATTTAAAGGTACAATAATCAAAGATGGGGTTTCATATTTACCAGTGACAACAATACAGTAAGAATTTTATAATTTACAGAGCATCACACGGAATTGAATTTTACATTTGAAGATATATGTTACAGATATCACCACTGATTTATATGTTTATACCACAACTATGAAGATATGTTTATGACTGACAATTTATCAGAAAAATATATAAGCCCTAGTACAGAATATCTCTGGAAAACAAGTTCGGCACTTGCAATGCAGACTTATAAAAAGACTAGCCTGTGGTAAGAGAGTAAATTGAGTTAGTAAACAGTTCAGTGAAAGTATAAGTTAATATAGTAATACCATTTCTGAGGTTATTACTGGGAGCTGTTGTAGGCCTCTTTTTCTGTTCTACAATAGCTTTAGCTGGTGGTTCCTTCATAAAATATGTGATTTCACTTTCTGTTGTTCCACTTAAACTAAGTAATTGTTGTATTTTCTTTTTATCTTCTAACTCTCTGATCTACAATAATAAACAAATATTCCAAAATAAATGTATTTCTTCTCACTACAGTGATGGAGCAAAACAAAACAATGGTTGTGACCAATGGACACTGTGTCCAGCCTAGTAAATGATTCTGTATTATTGATTGATTGCCATCTCATTATACATATACCCCATATCTCCAATGTATTATATATTGCATTTCATGGATGTTTTGAGTTACTTTCAAAGTTGACTAATGATAACTGAGCCATGAAATAGAGTGCAAATCTTCAAATTGGCAAGTAGCATCTTCTGTGTGTATTCATGTATGTAGATAAAAAATCAAGAAATTTTTTCACACAATTTCGGTCATTTTGAGCCAACTTTAAAGGTTTCAAAATGTTTCACAATTGATATCTAATTATTCACACCAGATTCATAGCATCAATAAACTTGTATTGACTGTTTCATTCGTATGATAAACTTCATTTTCTTCCCATTTTAAACAGTTTAAAATTAAATACATGAATTATGGATGTTAATCATATACTTAGCATTGATATGATAGTTTTTGCATATGTGTAATGAGCGGAAGTACACAAGCCATAATTTCCCACCCGGGCTGATAACCCATATCAGGGGCATCTCGTGCATAAAACCCATAAAAGTGCCTCTCGTGCAAGTTACTTCCGGTATTTCCAGTATCAGTTGTTTACTTTTTAATTGTGACGTCAGATATTTTTTATGACGATGTCAAAATTTACGGGAACTTTTGTGGGGATAGTTTAGTACTTGCTAACAAATGCCATTAACAATAATGAATCATTTTATAGTACAACAAGCATGGAGTAATAATGATCATAAAACTCTTCCAAATTTTCAATGTTTCAAAACGTCTCTATAGGAAATAGTAACATAAATAAATATGTAGGTAGTGATGTTATTGTAGGGCAATTATAGTGTATTTGTTGGCTTCATAATTTTACTTTTTTATTCAGTTTTTAACTGTTTTAGTTATTTTATTTGTGTATTTGCCATACATAAAACAATTGTTGGAAGTATATGATAAAGAGATTAATACATGGCCTTTTCCATATCGGCCTGGTATCATCCCTCAAATCCATATCAGCACCTCGACTACATCTCAGGCTGATATGGGGGTCTCAGGCTGATATGGGGGTCTCAGGATGATATAGGGGTCTTGGGATGATACCCTGGCCGATATGGAAAAGACCATGTATTAATCTCTATGTAATGTACAGTGGGTCTCGGGATGATACCCTGGCTGATATGGAAAAGACCATGTATTAATCTCTATGTAATGTACAGTAGCTTGATCATGTATTTTGTGAAAAGAATAAGTGCCCTGTGAAAAATTCATTTGTAACGTGTTCAACTTGCAGAGATCCCATCATGATGTATTATTCTCACACAAAGTCAGCCAGTTTGGTTTGCCATATGCTTAGTAGAGAGAAATGCAGATATGAAAGTCCAATTGTTCTCTTGTAGAGTTGTCTTATTTTCAATCATACCACATCTTCTTATTTTTATATTATGATGTTGTCTAACATATCAAGTTAAAGCAAATACCTTTAATCTGTCATTTTCTGAATAGAGTCTCAGCACATGTTCTCTTTCTTGGAATAAATAAATCTGCATATCGCTTAGAGCCTTTTGTAATTCTACAATCTCCTCCTCTCTCTGTCGTAACTCCCATTGTAGTTTATGCTAAAATCAGAAAGAAAATTACTATGTAATACAAGTAGTAACAAGCAGGTGTCCCCAGTACACGGATGCCCCATCCGCCCTATCATTTTCTATGTTTAGTAGACCGTGAAAATGCAGGGGAAATCTCTTATTTAGCATTAAAATTAGAAGGATCATATCATAGGGAACATGTGTACTAAGTTTCAAGTTGATTGGACTTCAACTTCATCAAAAACTACCTTGACCAAAAACTTTAACCTGAAGCAGGACAAACGGACGGACACACAGATCAGAAAACATAATGCCCATAAATGGAGCATAAATCCTATCATAGGGAACATGTCTACTAAGTTTCAAGTTGATTGGACTTCAACTTCATCAGAAAACTACCTCGACCAAAAACTTTAACCTGAAGCAGGACGAACGGACGGACAGAAGAAGGGACGCACAGACCAGAAATCATAATGCCCATAAATGGGACATAAAAACAAAATTGGCACTTGCTTAAAAACCCATAAGTCATGGGAGTTAAGCCTGTTTGATAATTTTTATTTTTAACCCAATCCTTTTCTTTTTCTTTTTTCCCTTTTATACTTTCACACCAACATTTTGGTTTGGCAGGACAATTATAGATAATACTACAATCAACTCTGTATGAGAGATTTTAAACTTTAGTTTCTTATTAATTTCTTAGTTATCTTTTGATTTATCAATGGAGCATTTAAAATAGTTTGTTATAAAATATAAATCATGTCAGTACCAAAGCTCTGTCAACTAGGCTGGTAATACTCTCTTAAACTCTAAAGAGGCTAGCACTATACCTACCTGTTCTTCATAAGTAATTTTATATTCCTCTAATTTGCTGACCATGTGATCATGCTCTTCGTCATATTCAGCTATTTTCTTTCTGTAATATTCTAAAAGCTCTCTAGAAGGTCTTAAGTGGCCTGTAACAAAATATATATCTAACCGATTATGACAAGAATGAAGAAAACGGATTTGTAAAAAAGAATGTTTTTGAATGAAACATCATGTTAAATATTGGTGTTAACTGCATCCTTAAAAGTTTTCAACAAATCTTGACAGGTTTCACAGTATTCAATCTATCTGATATATCTTGTCCAATCCACATGACAAACGACAGATGTAGTCTATTAATGTTTGTTTTTAGGCCCTCTTAAAATAGGTTGCTGATTAAAGGGTGTTAGTTTACCTTGTTTTGCATCTTTTTTATTCATAATCATAATGATAAAAAAAATAGCTAGCTTATCAGATTTTTTACCAAGACGTTCATTGATAGATGGAAGGTCAGGACTTCCTTTTTCTCCCAATTTTCTAGGTGGGCCCTCATCTTGTGATTGGTCAAGCTGTGAGATATTTGTCCTCTTGGGATTTGGTGATTTTCTTCCTTTACTGAAAAATAAAACAGTTGACTTTAGATCTATAGTTTTTTTGCTGAAATAAAAAGACTATTCTCTAGTTAGATCTATTCAATTTGTAAAGAAACTATTTTTGCTATAAACTTTATCTACATGTATTACACATGACGCTAGATGAAAATTTAATGCATCCTATTATTCAAAGGAATAACTGTTCTGAATCAAACTTTACAACTCCCATGACACAATTGATTATACAACCTGATTGCCAATTTATACATATATGTAAAAATTGAGCATAGGAACTGTATATGAGATTATAATTTTTTTTTTTACACCAGTCAAATAAAATCACTTCTCTTTGTAAATCTGCTTTGGAATGTTGGGTGTACATGTGTAGTATTGTGTAAAGTGTAATTGTGTAAGTGAGGCTGTTTAAAAAAAATCAGCACGAGTTTGATACATCAACTTAAACATGAAATAAAAAAATTATTCTCTTGGCCTACCAGTTAATTTCATAGCTATTATTTCTGTTGAATAATTTCAGGTTACTTAGCAAATTGGATCTGATGCCATTAAAAATACCAAATGAAGAAAAAGCGCAATGTGTACATTATAGGTCATTGGGAAGTGAATTCAGTGTCTCAGTTTATTTGCCTTTGATGTCTTAAAATATAATTTAGCTGCTATTCTTGGTAAAGCACAATTATTGTGAAAATGTCTTATGGCTGATTTATGGTTATTGGTGGATACAGTACCATGCAAGCAGGTGATTGTTCTTGTCTGGCAAGTCTGTTGATTTAAGGTTATGTTAAGGAATTGACCATCAGACAAACAATATTATCCATCTTATCCTGGCGGATGACTATACTAGGTCTGACATGTATAAAACAGAAATCATCCTGAATGAACATAGGGGAAATTTTGTCTGCTACTGCATACTGGACTGGGAAAATAATTTTGCATTGCAACAGGTCATCGACGTACCCCTGAAAGTTGTTGCAAGGGTTCTTAACCCTTTTGCCGATGAGTCCCGGTTTACCAGGATTTACGCTTCAGACAAATGATGATGAGTCCCGTTTTAGTGGGATCAGAATACCTCTTTTATGTTTCCCGCTCAAAACAGTGCAAACACTAATTATCTTTCTCTGTTGAATACCCGGATGAAAGTGTAAACATGGCACTTCTGTTTGATGAAAACTGTGTCAAAATCAGAGGAAATTTACGAAATTTACGAGAATTTGAAATGAGGGAACATTTTTTTTTTAAAGAATATGGAAGAATTGAAGCCAAACTACATGTAGTATACTTTTTTTACATAGAGTGTCGTTTTATGTACAAAACACTTGGAATGGACATCGTTCAGTGAAAAGAATTTGTACAGCCTCATTCAGTTTTTCAAAATTTTGCCGTTTTGGGTTTAAAAATTACGATTTTGGGTCAAAGAGCAGTATTTTAAGAATTTTATCTAGATAATGCTGAAAATTTGAATATTTTATGAAGAAAAAATTATCAAAACTGTGAACATGGTGTTAGTGAATGAAATAAAGACACAAATAACTTCAGACAAGTTTTTATTGACATTTATTATGAAGATCTCCCACTTGAGTAATAGTAGCCAGGGAAGCCATCGTCTCAGAGTAGCTTCTGTCTGAGCAGCTATCGGTGAAAGGGTCAATGTGCAAAAAATGTGACAGTCCCTAAAAAAGTGGTTACGCATTTTACATCCTGCACAGCCAAATATTTTGCTCCATTCTTGATAAGGTTTTAAATGTCGGTGGTAGGATATCAAAGTCAGTTCTGCCAACTTTTCATGAAGCAAATGCGTGAGATTTGGCCAAAATTGAAAAGATCAAAGAGAAAAAATAATAAATCAAAGGAAAATGCCGCCAAAAAGGTATGAACATGCGTGAGTCTCACACTTTAGTAGATAAATGTGTGAGACTTTGCAGCCCTGCTAAGTGACTATTTTCTGTTCCCTGGTCACCCTTATGCCTTAGCCTAGCGTAAGGCTTATTAATGTTATGTAGCGGTGTTGCTTCCCCTCCTTAGTACAGGGAGAACATATAAAGCCAGTCTTAATCAACTGAGCTAGGGAATCGATTCTTTGGCTCAGTGGGTTAACGCACTGACTGTCACACAGGCTACCGGGGTTTGAATCCCAGTGGTGACGATATTTTGTAGTGTAGATACATGCTCTCCGGTTACATTTGGCGCCCGACTAAAATATCCATGAGGGTTTTCTGGAGTTTAGGCAGGGTTTGTGTTGTTTAGAGTCATATATAAAGGTATGATGACTCTTGTGGTGAGGAATAGTGTAGCGGTGTTGCTTCCCCTCCTTAGTACATGTAGAACATATAAAGCCAGTCTTTATTAAATCAACTGAGCTAGGGAATCGATTCTTTGGCTCAGTGGGATAACGCACTGACTGTCACGCAGGTTATCTGGGTTTGAATCCCGGTGGTGACGATATTTTGTAGACTAGATACATGCTCTCCGGTTACAGTTAAATAACCAGACATATATTATTATATATATATGTATATATATACACTTCTTCCAAGATACTTCAAGATATATACTTTAAGCTGGATGGCACAACATCACATACATTTTAATTTAAAAATTAATTTAAATAACATCCAAAGACACGATAATTATGCATAACTTGATGTGGATACTTTTTCTTTAACATGTTGCAACAAGTAACCAATGTAAACAATGTGACTTTTAGATTTCTCTGTGTATAAATCTTCTTCTTTTGGGGATTTAATCAAACCCTTAAGTTAATATTATTAGCAGAATCGTTTCACATTATGCATTTAATAATATTTGAGTGGAAATGCAAGTAAAATGAAAAACTCAGGTTTCAACCTTCTGGCAGCAGACGCCATTTTCAAAATTACGAAAACCGTGTAAAGTGTTCATTTGATCATGGTACGGGCAACTTGTAGGTCTTTCAGAAAATTTATCAATAAAAGTTAATTTTAACACATGACAATATTGATTATTTCATGAATAGTTTTGATGACTATATTATAAATATTTTGGATCATTTATTATTGGCATGATTATGATATTTAAAAATACTACATGATGATGATGTCATTAAAGGGACACGTAAGGGAATATTTAGTTGAGAAGGGTTTGCTATTACTGACATTACTTTCGCTTGATTAAAAATAATAATTAAATATCATATTTTTTTTTATTCAAAACCTTTTGTTGCTGTTGCTCATATAAACACTTAAACTTCTTATCTAAAAAAATTTTAAAAAAAACTCTATTGCGTCAAGGATTTGTATAGTCTCACTCTGAGACTACTATAGTAGTCTCAGTCTCACTATACAAATCCTTGGTTGCGTACACATTGAAAATTTGAAAAAAATAAAAATATGGTGAATCTATTAAGAATAGAAGTGAAGTAATAAGATAAATTTAAAAGTAAAAAATACAAATATGATAATAGTCACTTTGTAGCTATACTACATTCTGGAAACTTGTATACTCTTTTCATTTATGGAACCAGCATTGTATTTGTGTTGCCGATGTAATGACAGAATGGTCTTAGCTTTCAGTACCATGAGAAGACTTGAGAAATACAATTATAATCAAGCGATTGTCTGGCTTGGTCTTTTGAACATAAACCGTGAAAAAATAAAAATTTCACCAGACACATTTTTTTTCAGTATAAGAAAGGAAAGGAAATGGTCCTTGATTTTTATAATTAGGGGAGACTGGGGTTGAATGTGACACGGGTTGAATGAGACAGTGACTGTAAATCTTCCTTTAGAGAAGAAATTATGGCATATTTAGAAAGTTTTCGTGAAGTCTTTTTTCAAATTGCATCGAGATAGAAATGGTTATGCCATAGAAGCGTTTTTAAAGATTTTATGAAGTAAATACTGAAAATCTAAGCCGTAAGTATTTTTTACGATGTTCGAAATATTTTTTATAATATTGATATTAATGATACCTTGTAAATAATCAAGATATATAAATGAAGATAAAAATCCGGGGCTCAATGTGTGATATCATATAAAATCCAAGTACAATAAGTTTCTCCACGCCTGATCGCCACGTGACCAAACTTCATAGGGGCAGGTTGATACAGCACAAACGGGGCAGGTTGTGACAACCTCAGACAAGTATATTGTGAGTCTTTTCGCCCATTAATTCCAATAAGAATTATTTTCAATCAAAATAAGGGATATACTCAAACAACATCTGACGTAAAACACTTTTGTTTCCGGTGTTTTTGTTTCAACGTAGGAGAGAACTAGATTGTTCAGTCAAAAAGACGTACAATTGGACAGTGAGGAAAAGTTATGAAATAATGCAACATAAATACAATGTAACACACAATGATATTTTCATTTGAGCAGCATCTGCTATATAAAACCTAATCCACAAATGACAATGCAAACCACACTCAGTCACATACCAACGCATCAGTATATCATTTAACTGCATTATGTATATATGGCATTATATGCATTATGTATATATGGCATTATATGCATTATATATATATACTTAAAAGTCAGCATTTATATGTCCTGTAAGCTTGTTCATTCATCTTAAACAAAATAATTTTTAAAGGGTAATACCCTTTCAGTCCAAGATTACACAGAAGTATGGTTGTATTAGAGCAGCATCTGCTAGTTTTTATACTTTTACAATTATGTAATGTAGTTTTATATGACAGCACAAACGGTTCCTTTTTTTTTTTTTTTTTTTTAATCTTCGTTCATATATCTTGATTATTTTACAAAGTATTATTTATATTAATAGTATATTTTTTTTTCGAGCATCGTAAAAGATAGCCACTGCTTAGACATTCACTATATGGCATTACCATGTCTGAAATGTCTCGCCTGCTTTCATTATCATTGGATTTCATTCATATATAGATAAAGGAAGAAGTGGTGTGAGTGCTTCATTCATACACCGAATACAGTAGACTATTGCATATTTCTAAGGGCATCTGTGATACGGACATGATAACTGATCCATGAAATGAGTTTGTCGGTTAACACTGTCTGAATGATATGTACACCTTGCAAGAATCCAATATACAAAATACCAAACATAGAAAATATCATACTAGTAACTAAATATAAGTGCGGTATTTCATATGACAAAACAGTTCCTTGACCATAAAAATGAGGTCAAGGACAAAGAATACATGACTGACGGAAAAGCTCTTACCATATCGTATTTCACGACGCGCAATACAAGGTATGACCTATCTAGTAGGTTTTCCACCTTCTGAAATTGTGACAAAGCATGTACATCTGAACATGTAAACAGGACTACCAGTACTGTATGTATGTCACAACTTACCCCAACCTCTGTCTCAACGTACCCCGCACACGGGGTAGGTAGTGACATGCGACAACCCCCATTAAATCGTCAGATGTGACTTAAGAAATAGCCCTAGTGGATTCAAATCCTTTTTAAAATGTACACGAGATGTTCGTCTAGTTTACTAGGTCTAGTGAGAAAGCTGCGTATAATTGATTTGTATATATAGACAAGAACATAAAAAGTGTCTCATTCAACCCCGGTCTCCCCTATATTTGAGAATTAAAAGTTGAAAAAAAAGATTAAAACATAAAAATGTAATTGTATTTATTTTTGTATTTTCTCATTTAAAAAATATCATGTAAGTTACACAGACGCTGTTCCTTATTAATTAATCTAGCTCAACACAATACACATTAGCTCGTTTTTCTCTAATTATTGTTTTCTTCAAATTTATTTATCATATATTGAGTTTCAAAAATTGATTTTTAACTGCTGAAAATATGATTTTTGTGAGGTCATGTTAAGTCCCAGGAAATTGTTAGAATGCAGGATTTTTCACGTTTAACACCAAGCAAGCAACTATTAATATTGTCTGTCATGTCTGTTTTATGATGTAGTTTTTGCATAACACTATTTTTATCACTGGCAGGATATTTAAACCATAGATTTTACACAGATTTGAAAATCAACTTTTTTATAAATATTTTAGAAAAAAAAAATATATTTAATAATGTATTTACAAATGTGTTTTCATGCTTTTAATTAATATTATAAAGTTATTATGATAAATTATTTATTTATGAAAATCTTTTATTTTTGATTGTACTGTATTTTTATAAATGCTTGATATTGTGATAAAATTATTTTAAATTATTTTTAAGCTTTTTCATTCTCTACTAATCACATCAATGAACAGTTTTATTCAGTGCCGGTCAAATAGCCACTGCCTTCTCAATATCCTTGATTGGTGGTCGTTGCGTACCCCGAAAATGGGAAAGAGGGAAGGTCTGTCAATTTATGGTTATTAAACGTCCTCTATCGTGTTGTTTTTTATTTGAAATAATAAACTAATGCAGGAGGTTTTCTTTAGTTGTACTTTTCCGTGTATGACTCGTGTATAATCTATTAAAATGTGTTCATTTTCCAGAAAATGTACACTTTGAAATAAGAATGTAAGCATTTGGATACATTATGAATGTATAAATTAATGAATCTTTATTTCCTCCATGTATACATATGAAGATTTGGATACAAAAAAAGAAAACAAGTAATTAAAAAGTAGCTCTGTATTAATGAGAACAGTTACACAATTTATATGATAAACCGTTTACTGGCTGAATGCTAGACTGAAATAGCATTTGCACAAACATGTATATTAAAAAGTTCTATCAACACCAGCGCTCTGGACTGACACTCTACATGTATACCACAGGACTGGCTAAATGCAAAAGTCTTGTCTGTGCACCAAAAAGGGGGACACCCGTACGAAAACTATGGACTTTCAATCAGTGTATGGGTTGAAGTACTATATTTAGTCTTAGATGCAAGATTTTTTTATTAGTTGTTAGTGGCTTTGAACTAGTGTCAATTAACTGCGAGTACTATCAGATCTGTTCCTAGTGTCTTTTTGTTGTTGGGATGTTCAAGTACCCGGCCACGTTCACTTGTATATTTTTGTCCATCTGATGAGTTAAGCCTTTATCAAAGAACATTGATTTTTATAGTTCGTTCTGATGTTGTACTGTTATAACACTGTCCTAGGTTAGGGGAGGGTTAGGACCCCGCTAACATTTTTAACCCCGCCACATTATGTATGTATGTGCCTGCTGTCCCAAGTCAGGAGCCTGTAATTTGCGAGTGGTTGTCGTTTGTTTATGGTTACATATTTGTTTTTCTATAAATAAGGCCGTTTGTTTTCTCGTTTGAATTGTTTTACATTGTCATTTCGGGGCTTTTTATAGCTGACTATGCGGTATGGGCTTTGTTCATTGGTGAAGGCCGTTCGGTGACCTATAAAGGCAACAGTAGTTTACCGCTGTTAGAAATTCATAAATCGATTGAAAAAAACAACAAATCCGGGTTACAAACTAAAACTGAGGGAAACGCATGAAATATAAGAGGAAAACTACGACACAACAGAAACACAACATTAAAATTTAACACACACAGAAACGAACTATAATATAACAATGGCCATTTTCCTGACTTGGTACAGGACATTTTAAGAAAAAAAATGGTGGGTTGAACCTGATTTTGTGGCATGCCAAACCTCACACTTTATTGCAATGTTAAATATAACATTGAAATGACAACATTACATGACAGGATAACAATACAAATAAATGGGAGAAAATATAGGACAGAGAAACACACGAATAATAGCTAACAAAAGGTATCAGGTTTAAAATGTAATACCCAGACGTGCGTTTAGTTGTTAATTTCTGTGTCATTTTGGTCTTTTGTAGAGAGTTGTCTCATTGTCAATCATACCACATCTTCTTTTTTATACATAGTATAGCTGCATTTTTTCTCGATAGACAATTTTATTGGTTAGCAGTTTAATTCAAATGCACAAGTCTTCAAGTATTTGTATAATTGATTATTCTGCAAGTTTGAAAAAAATGAATTCTTATACATGTTATTAGGTCTCGACTGCTTTACTTTGTGTTAACATTCATATAAGCTTTTCATCTATAAATGTATCTCAGTAATATACTATGTCTCACGGTTTATGGGTGGACTAATTAAAGATTCGTCTAGATTCCATTTAATTGATAAATTCTACAGCATTGTATCGTTACCTTAATGGACGATATTTTTCCGTTATTAATCAACAATTCTTCCAATTCTTTCAATGTCATGTCTAATTTTACCCATAGATATATTGCCTATATTGTATTTAGGATTTACCCAAGGGACGTTACTTGATATAATATACATAATACATACAGCTATAGCTTTCCTTTCGTAGATTTATGTATTTTGGTTATTAACCTGAAACTCTGTACCAAAAAAAAAAACCTCCAAAACTAATGGTACGGGTTTTTGTTCTTTATGGTTAGTATTCCTTTCTGAACGATGATGTTCTTTGAATAAGACATTTGAATATTGATCTAATGTATTACAATTCTTAATTTTGTTTAATTGATAAACTTAAATATAACTAAATATATATGTGTATTCATCTACAGTAATGAACACTTACGGTTCTATATCCTGACTACTGATTTTTTTTTAAAGTGATTCGTCAAAACCAGTCGATTATCTTATAGTGTAAAAGAAAGTGTAAATTTTATTGTCGTGCACAAAACATTATCTTTGACGTCATTTGGCACTAATTTTAACTTATTCGTCATGAAGGTATACCCCCATAACGACCCTCGTTATTGGGAGTACTCTTAGATCTTTCTTTTTGTATATTGTCTTTTTATTAGTTGTTCTTTGTGCATGTTCTTTTGCTGTATCGCAAATATGTTAAACACCGCCACATTTCGTATGTGTCTGTCCCAAGTCAGGAGACATTCAGTGGTTGCCATTGCTTGATTGCTTTCTATCACATTTATTATTCATTTTTTTTTTGTGTTATTAAATCATGTTTTGGTTTTTCTCATTGGATTTTTTTTTTTATTTTGTCATGCCTTTGTTTATATCGTTCTTTACCGTTAGCTTTCAGTTTCTCCATTTTTAAGACCGTACGATGACCTAAAGTGGCTTATATCCGCGGTGATTTTGTCTCATGTAGAGTAAATTTGTCTCATTTGCAATCTTCGCTCAAACCGGTACTAGGTACCGTCGTAATTTTGCAGTTAGGTGAGAGGATTTGTTTCTGTTCCGTCAGTGTGACTTTGAGATGAAGAACAGCAATACACGCTGATCCTTTACTTTTTATTTTTTGTTGTGACAGTGTATATACTTTTGTTGTGTTATTGATGGATACTCATATCCTTTCCTTTCCTTTCTATGACATCATGTCTTCTTATTTGTAGATCTAGATAGATTATTCCTAAATCAGAATAAAGTTACTTAATTCATAATCCGCGATAAAAATGTTCACTACATACATTTAACGTAGACTTTGATGATTGCAACTATCACATTGAACTTGAAATAAAGGATATCAATAATATTGGAAGGTCTGCTACACACTCAAAAAATTGATAGCGATATTCAGTTGAGTGCTTAAAGATAAATGCAAGGAAGAACATCTTCCAGTTGTTAGATCTTGATAGGAATACAAGTCCGTCGCTTTGCTGATGAATGTCTCGTAAAAAAACAACATTGGGGGACTTAACCTTCAACACCAAGAAGATCTTAAACATCTTGAAACATGGACAATTTCTTGGGGCGTGTCACTGTTCAAGTAGAACGCATAAAAGAAGAGGCATTTGTTCACCGCTTACTGTAATGGAGAACGGTGACTATCCAATGGCCACTGAATAAGCTTGAGCTCACATCATGGATTAACAAGAATGTGGCCAAAAACACGGATGCCCCACTCACACTATAATTTTCCAAGTTCAGTTGACCATGCTATTTGAGTCAAAACTTTACTTTGGCATTAAAATTAGACAGGTCATATCATAGGGAACACGTGTACTAAGTTTCAAGTTGATTGGACTTCAACTTCATCAAAAACTACCTTGACCAAAAACCTAAAGCGGGACAGACGGACGGAAGGACGGACGAACGGACGAACGGACGGACGAACGAACAAACGCACGGACGGACGGACGACCGAACGGTATAAAGGACGAACGAACGGACCGACGAACTCATGATCTCACCAAACCCAAAACAAAAACACGAACATAAGACAACAACTAAATCACGCGAGACTCTATAGTGAACAATCCTATTAAAATTTATTCAATGGCTACATAAACATTAAATATTGATGCCATAGTTACTTTTCATCGCTACTTGTATTCTTGTATTTATGCGTAGGGTGAAATCTATTTCCACACCGGCAGTACTTATGGCCGTTCTATAACTTGTCTGCATTAGGTCGTCTTGGTTGTGCGTGACGATCCTTCGCAGTTACACTCTTTGCTTTTAAGGTTTATGTACCCTTCTGTAGCCATTTTTGTACGAACTTTTCAAACTTCAATTGTATCAAAACTACAGATATAATGAATAATAGAGATAGGCCATTTTGTACCTATTCCAAGGGGAAACTTGATGCAAAGCATTATTTTTTACTGTTCCATTGCATTTAATAGAAAAAGAGGACTTTGTGTCAAATAAATCAAGATTTTTATAGAAAATCCACAGCCTTTATCCTTGTACTCTCATATTTGGCAATTTGATGACTGATAGATATAGGATTATTGCATGCAGTGCTAGCATTGATTTCCTTAAAATAAGTTTATAAATGTAGTTATTGGTTAAGACAAGTATAAATATGGCCAAAATCAAGTACACCTTTTAGGGTGCGCTCGACTTTAGTGACTCAGCACGAGGTGTTTTGGAATTTACAGGTTACTTAGAACTTTTTGTAAAAAATAAACACTAGCACATCATAGAAAATCAAGTGAGTAATTTATGTTTCAAATTTTATAACAAAAATCTCTGTATTAAAGGCTGTGGATTTTCTATAAAAATCTTGATTTATTTGCCACAAAGTCCTCTTTTTCTATCAAATGCAATGAAACAGTAAAAAATAATGCTGTGCATCAAGTTTCCCCTTGGAACATGTACTAAATGGCCTATCTCTATTATTTATTATATCTTTAGTTTTGATACAATTGAGGTTCGAAAAATTCGTAAAAAAATGGCTACAGAAGGGTACATAAACCTTAACCTTCTTAGCAGCTTCTTGAAGTGATAACGAGGTCTTGATAATCCATAACGGTTCTTAAAGAAATTTTGGAAAATATTTTCCAAAGTTGAAATGTTGCCATTCAAGCGTAATAACAAATCGATAAGTAGGTATATAAAATGTGTGTACTATAGTTGTGACTAGTGAGTAAAATCAAATTCGTGAAATTGCTTATTTTTATTTAGTTAATCTTTTTATCTTTATAATATGATAGAATGACCTTTGGTATCGTCTTTTTAATGACGTTTCAACTAAAAGGGTCATATCTTATGAAGAGAATTAATTATAAACTATAAACAAACGTTTAATCCCGCTGCAAATGTTTGCACCTGTCCTAAGTCAGGAATCTGATGTACAATAGTTGCCGTTTGTTTATGTAATTTATACGTGTTTCTCGTTTCTCGTTTTTTTATATTGATTAGACCGTTGGTTTTCCCGTTTGAATGGTTTTACACTAGTAATTTTGGGGCCCTTTATAGCTTGTTGGTCGGTGTGAGCCAAGGCTCCGTGTTGAAGGCCGTACATTGACCTATAATGGTTTACTTTTTTAAAATTGTTATTTGGATGGAGAGTTGTATCATTGGCACTCACACCACATCGTCAAGGCCTATATCTAATTTATTACCCCGACCAGACGCGTACGGTCGGACCATACGCGTATGGTCGGACCATATGAGTATATACCCATATGATCCAAATACTCATATGGTCCGGAACATATACACTGGAAACACTATAATACATTTCTATATATAACTATATAACGAAAATCATATATTTATTTATAAAGCATATATTTCTATATTATTGGATTATCTGAGTTGCTTTTCCATATAAAGCAAAGTTTTTTTTTTTTTTTATTTCTAAACAGAAAAAAATGTTCTTTTCCGAATAGTGCCAACTTGGGTAGATGTGGCGATAATTAGGAGTAAAACAGTGGGAATGCGGGGTAAAGGGGAAGTGGGTGAGGTTCTGTTGAAAGAGGAAGGGGAAAAGTCGGAAATAGTGTTGAAATTACACAAATGTGAAAATTGAGAAATATTTAGCATGCTGCATCAACGTATAAAGCCCCTCCCCTCCCCCTCAAATTTTTGGAGTCCGTTCCAAAAAAAATCTCACAATTAACTGTTAAATTTTTTTTTACCTTTATCTTCAAATAAGCGACTTAATCTGCTATTATAATGCCAAAAAAAATGATTCAAACACATTCAAAACGCCAAAATTTATCGGAAACTTAAAAATTTTGTCTTATGTGTTACTCGTTAAAAATGAAATGCACACTTTATTTAAGGATAAGTGCTTGCAAGTTCGCAGAAAAAGGGTTTAAAGTTTTTTAATCATGAATTGAAATATAAGCAAGATGCAGATACTGGTTTATTAATTGTAGCCTGTGTCGATATGAATAAACCATATTTTTATTCTTTATTTTTATATGTAAATTTCATTTCTTCGAACCTGTCGGAAACAACTCTAACCATAGACTGGGATCCCGCTATATATAATCACCTTGTTCTATATATAGACAGGTGGAGACCAACGCCATTTTAGTTCTTTTTTGAACTATTTAATGCGCAACCAGTCGCGCAGGAGATTCCGGATGTTTCATAGGAATTTCCTTATTATGAATACAGCTGAATGGAAGAACGTCTGCTACAATAAAGATCGATAAGCGCATTTAAATGGTATTCTCAAAAAATAATTGAATGTATATAACATGTAAAAATATTTATTATAAATATAATTACCAAAACAAAAAGAAAGATCTACCCAAAAAATGAGGATTTAGATATTTTATTTTTATTTTTGGCAATAGCTATTTTTGCAGTACTGTCAGATCACAGCCAAAGGAGTTCAAACTACATGTGCACTAATTAAAATTTAACAACTGCTGTGATTTAAGCCGTCAAAATAGCATTTTTCTATAGAAATGGCTATTTTCATTTATCTGCACCAGCAATGACAGCAATATATGACCCCCCCCCCCCCCATATATATAGACTATAGTGACTTGACTTGTTATTGTGCTGATGGAAAGTTTAATATCTATGAAAATGTGCAGTCAACATAAAAGAATCAAATACTTACTGATATAACAGTATTAAAATAAGAAAACAGCCAACAATATTTGAAATACATATAATTGTTTGAAAATTTTAAACATCTATTGGTCAAAGTGAAAACATTAGTTCACCTCAGTATAAAAGCAACAGGGCATACAAATCTTTGGACCATCACTAGGATATTTAGTCGGGGAACATTTCTTTACTGAGAATTTAAACAAAATAGAAAAGTACAAAGAAGGGCTGTAAGATTTGTCACAAACCAATACACAGATACAAATGTACACCTCAAGCGTTATAGTGACATAAAAAAAAACACACATTGTATGCATGCCTGGTCATGTTTTATAAAATCATATATTATCTCATTGCAATCACAACAACAGACTAGTTCACCTGTTAGACAGTCCGGGAACATGCACACACTCTTACTATCAGATTCCATCCAGCAGAACACAAATAAGGCAATAATCATTTTTTAAATTATAGGCCATATTAATTTAAAGGATAAAAATGAAGATGTGGTATGATTGCCAACTCTCCACAAAAGACCAAATGACTCAGAAATTAACAACTAACAAAGAAACAAAACAAAATTACCAATATTTAACAAAAAATAAACAAGTCACAACAAACATTTTCAAATTCAATTTATAAAAGATGACATACATGTAGACTCCTTTGTAGAAAGCAGTATAATATCATATATAATATTATAAGTTGTTTTCATCTCTAACAAACTAACAAGGTGATCATTGGACATTTTTTTTCCATCTTAAATATAATACTGTCTTCTTTAAGATTTCATCAATTTCCCAGCTAGCTACTTTCTTCAATTTTATAAATTTATCTTCGTTATGGTAAACAACATTTTGACCTGTGTTTCCCAGTATTTTGATTTAAAGAAATGATGAAACTTTCACCAAAACCAAATAATTGGAACATTCAAGTAAACATAGACTATCCAATACATGTAAAATGTACTAGTAATCTTCTCTTGGTTAGACAATGTAGAAAGTTTTCTTTTTAACTTATTTTTTTAATTAAGTTATGTCATTAAACTATAGACTGTTCTAAACAAAAACAAAATTAAATGTTTTTTTCTGATATCAAATTTAATTCCCTGTACACTAGACAACATAATGGAAATAACTCTATTCATAGCTACCTATTTCTACTACTGTGTTGCCTGTATTTATCTCATATTTATTTATATTATATATTTATACGAATTTATTGGTATTTAAACTAGAACAATTAACTCACAAACTTTTTGTGACTTCATAGGGTTGTAAAAGTGTTGACAGTGCGCACATTTTTAGAATTAAGGGTACAAAAATTTCAGCAAAAAATAGCTCCAAATTATCTCCCTTTGGTGCAAACATGCTACTTTTTGGCATCAAATTTGAAATAACTTTTTTTGATCATCGGTGACCTATATTTTTTTATCATTGTTTTCAAATAAGCTAAACATTAACTAAATAATTGTAAAATTAAAGTGATTTCTGTAATTAAGTTCTTTTTTTTATCTCAATAGTACCTCTTTTTCTCCTATTTAGTTCAACAACAACAAAAGTAGTTTTACACAAATGTATGCTTCTTCCAAAGGCAGATTGTGAGCCTAAATGATAGGTGACCATTCTTTTTTATTTTATTTTTCTATTAGGCATAAGATAAAGTTCATTTTTAGAAAAATTAGCGAAATCTTATATTAAATTAAAAAAAAAGATTTAGACCTGCGAGCCCCCTTAAGTGCTTTCGCACTTTATACAAAATGAACTTCCGTCAACGCTTTTACACCCAATGAAGTTTCAAAAAGAAGCATTCCATTCTTGAATAAGGAACTAATTTCTTTTTAAATGCTCAATGGTCATGACCGTAATAAATTCAAAGATATTTTTTTGTTACAGATAGAAAGCTAACATCAAGCAGAAAATCGAACAACTATATAGACAAGATGGAACACTATTAAGTTAATAGTTACTAGACAGACAAGATGGAACACTATTAAGTTAATAGTTACTAGACAGACAAGATGGAACACTATTAAGTTAATAGTTACTAGACAGACAAGATGGAACACTATTAAGTTAATAGTTACTAGACAGACAAGATGGAACACTATTAAGTTAATAGTTACTAGACAGACAAGATGGAACACTATTAAGTTAATAGTTACTAGACAGACAAGATGGAACACTATTAAGTTAATAACATATATTAAAGTAAGTAAGAATAGTAATGGTCCCAAAATTTAGTCATTTAAGGTGATTTCTGGATATTATAGTCTTCAAAATAAGAAGATAGTGTATGATTGCTAATGAAAAAAATATCCCCTAAAGACAATGGAACCATCGTAATCATCAACTCATTATACTGGAAAATAAATACACACTTCATGTACAAAATATACTAAAGGCTCTTAAGCTTTGCTGGTTCCAATGTAGAATTATTCAGAGCATTTTAGGATATAATTCACTACTTAACCATGTTTACAAGATAAAAATAAAAAGTAGTATCATATGTTCTTTGGCACCGTACAAAAATACTATATTTACCGAACAAAGTCACATAAAGTATTGCAAAAAAAAAAAGGGAACACATAAACTTAGAAAAATACATTTCATTGAAAAACCCCTCTGTAGAGAAATATAATAAATCTCGAAGATTTAGTGGTGTCTTCTTAATCTATCATGTCTATCTTGGACTGGTTTATTTTTCTTCCTTGTCTGAACCCTCAACTCTCATTAGAAATAGGATACCTAAAACTTTATTCATCCAGTAGGTCAATAAAGCAAAAAAAATTATTACATTCATAGTATAAGGGAGATAATTCCTATTGATGTAATAAAAATATGTACTAAATTTTATTGGGACAATATCAGCCAATCAAATTACGAAAAATTACTCCAGCATTCAGCCAATTTTTATTAGATATTTTTATTTATAGATGTGAAGAGACTTATGCACAAAGCTGAACAACGAGACAAAAATGAATTATATATGCAGAATTAGAAATAAAACAAAAAGCAAGGTAAGTTCAATTTGTGACACAGTTTGAACGTCAATAATAAAAAAGGGACATAATAATGTAAGATATTAAAAAAGGTTTTTGTAATTTGACAAAATTGAACCTTTTTGGCTGCAAAAAGCGAATTGTTATTTCACTATTTCACTTTCATTATTGATTGAACAAAAAAAATCAAACTTTAGATTTTTTATATATCTCGTAGCTAGTGCCCCTTTAAGCAATTGCATGCAACCGTACAGCATTCAACTATGAGAAAAATCCATATACTTATTGTCAGCTATAAAAGACTCCAACATAATAAATCCAGTAGGTCTATAAAGCAAAAAAAAAAATTACGTTCATAGTAAAAGGGAGATAATTCCTATTGATGTAATAAAAATATGTACTGAATTTTATTTGGACAATATCAGCCAATCAAATTGCGAAAAATAACTCCAGCATTCAGCCAATTTTTATTTATAGATGTGAAGAGACTTATGCACAAAGCTGAACAACGAGACAAAAATGAATTATATAGGCAGAATTAGAAATTAAACAAAAAGCAAGGTAAGTTCAATTTGTGACACAGTTTGAACGTCAATAATAAAAAAGCGACATAATAATGTAACATATTAAAAAAGTTTTTTTTATTGATATTGAATTGATACTTGGATACACTAACTTGGGATAGACACAACAATGCAGCGGGTTAAAACATGCTTTTTGAGGTCTCAACCCTCCAATACCTCTAGACAATGTAAAAGAAACAAATACATAACAATATGCACAATAAAACTCATCGTAGAAAAAAAAGTACATGTATGTGTCATTGCTTGAGTTTAAAAGCTTTATAGGCTGTGGATGGATTCTTATGACTACTTTGTAAATTGCATAACTGTTTTAATTTCATGCAATACAGGCTTTTTACAGTTTAAAGGAAAACTGTATTAAACAATGCATACTTTTAATCTTTCCTTTTTATAGTTGATTTCTAATACCAAGAGGATGAATGTAGGTCTAGGTACACCTATCAAGCAGAGAGAATGTGATAGAGATTTTTGTTTAGTGTGTGGGAATTTTGCAAAGGAAGCCCGTAGAGTTGAAACCATCCGGAAGTTAAAAGGGAAAGATTACAGTTTAAAGGACTTATTGAAGAAATATGGTGGAATTAATGTTGAAAGTGGAACAGTATGTAGAAAATGCAGTAAAAAAGTTGACTCTCTTCACAAAAAGAATACTGATTTTTACAATGAATGCCAAAAAAATGCTGGAATGTCAAAACGAATGGCTTCCTCACCACATATAAATCCACCAAAGAGAATAAATATGTCAACACCAAAAACATCTACTCAATATGCCGCAGTTTTCAGTGACAGTGAAGAAGAAGAAGATGACATTTCCATCATTGGTTTACATTTATCAGATGAAGGTAATTAAGTTAAAATATATGTTTACTTAAACCTGGCAACAATGAGTTGGGTGGTGCCCAATGAAACCCTTGCAAAAATGCAGATAATACAGATTCTTTACTATAAAGTTTCTGGGGGACCAGGAACCATTGTAAATACATATAAATGTAATTTTGTATACTTATTAATCAATAACTTTAAAAATTTAATAATTAGACACATAAGCTAACAAACATTATAAAAGAATTAAAATACCATTTATGGTAGCCACACTATTGTGTTGATTTTAACTTTTGTCCTTGTACATTGAACATATCCTAGGGATCATAATTTCGTAAAAACCACGGTGGCTGAAATAATTTTCACACTTTGATGTGTGGTTTCATGTGAATAAATGTAAGTGAAGTGCTATGTATATACATTATTTTTAATTGGAGTTATTTCCCATTGCTCAGAATGGGACTAGAATTAATTTTTTTTTTGATAGGTGGCCTAGATTGATGCTTATGTTATGATCTATTTTAATTTATGAGTTATCTAAGTTTGAACAGGAATGGTTTAATTAATAAGTTTATGGTTAAATACATGTAGTATATCAATGAATGTATCTCTTCAAATGGTTTTAGTCAGAAGTTGTAAAAATATCATTATAACTATTTTTAAGTTATTTGTCTTTTTAATGTAGAAGTCCCAGTTGATCCTGTTTGATTTTCAAGATTTCCAAATATCATTTTCATGCAGGAATTATCACATTGGCACTAATATCGCATCTTCCTATACCTAAATAACAGTTTACAGAACACAAAATGAAAAAAACTAAAGACTAAGCAACACAAACTCAACCAAAAACAGTTGGTGGTATGAGGTGCTCCAGAAGGGTAAGCAGATACTGCTCCACATGTGGCAGCAGTTGTCTTGTTCAAGTTATTACAAATCGTGCAAATAGTCTAACTGGGTAAAGTCACATGCATGAAAAGAGAAGGGGTGGTAGTAACTACATAAGGAGCATATATATCTGATGTCATCTGTCAAACTGCTCATCCATAACGGTCAACCACCTCGTGACGGTCTCCCTCTAAATGAATTAACAAATTTCTTGGAACATAAGGTTGATATCAGATGTTGTTTAAGGGGGAGCACACTTGAATTGACTTATCTAAAAATATCAGTTAAAATCTGTTTGACAGTCAAAATGTGTTACACAGTAAAAATCTTATTTTCAAATTTGGTTCGATGAATCAATCTTTTCTATTCTGAAAATAGATTTTATTATTTGGAACAAATGTGTATACTTTTCTTTATTTTTTCATAACATTTTTATTATAGATACAGAAACAGACCAAGCACATGTATCAGGTATCCTATCTTTACAGTCTGCATCATCTTTATCAGGATCATCTTCACATCCATTTTCATTAGATTCATTGACTTCTTCTGCTACATCTGATTCGGCAACATCCTTTCAAACAGCTTCTATGACATCTTTGGCTTCATCTAATTCTGTAACATCAAACCAAACAGGTTCATGTTCAACATCTACTGATCACATATATTCCAAGAATAATGAGAAATCTTCAACCGTAAAATCTAAGGGTAAAGAAGATAAGCAAAGATCAACAATTCCTGCTGCCATAGATCACGATTATATTGTATCTAAGCCTTCCCCTGTTGTACAAAATGTAATGGTAGATAAAATCATGGATTTTAAAAACAATATAGATATAAATTCAAAAACAGAAATGAAAGAAGCAGACACAGAAATTCTTATTTCAATCTTGAAAACAAAAAACAAAAGAGAAGTTATCAAACATCTCCTCACAACTGAGGGTTTTAAAGACAGCATCCTGTGCCTTTTGATGGAGGAAATAAATTTGATGTCCAATCGTCTAAGAAATAGGAAACTATTTTATGTTAGTGAGTTGATGAAAAAGAGACCAGAGGATTTGAAATTTTTTAAATGGAATGAAATTATTTGTGAGTTCATGGTAAAATTTCCAACAGTTTTCAGTTTGATATTGACAATGTTCTTAACGCCACAAGACATGGAGAACAAAGATAAAATAGAAGCTATTATACCAAGAATAGGAATGGTTTACAGCATGCTAATGCAGGGAAGAAACAAAGAGCTCAGCAGAATTCAGCGAATAACATCACTGTTTTTGTTTGACAACATATGTGATCAAAAGGTAAATAAATGTTTTATACTATTAATGTACAGAGAATTCATCCTTGATTCCTTTATAATGCAATGGTGATCAATCTGGTATTGTTTTTTCTAGGTGTTATACTGGAAATAGTTAAACAAGCAAAAAGGTGGAATATATATCTATGTGTTCAAATAAATTAAAAATTCATGATAGCTAATAAGAAAACTCTCCCTAAGAGACCAAAAGCCACAGAAATTAACAACTTTAGGTCAGGATACAGCCTTTAACAATGAGCAATTAATAACAATGTATAATGTCGACTCCAATTTTTTATAAATACAAAAAAAAGAAAAGAAAATCATTAATGATGAAAAATCTAGCAATACAATACATCAAATACTTAAAGGGTACTTTGAAGTTTTGAACAACTGTGTGCAGTGCAGTATGGTACCATGTGAGGTATAACTTGAACCAGTAGACTTGTGGTATAATAATACTGTTCAGAAAAAAACTAAACTTTTTTTCCTGAAAAGAAGATGGTTTTATTTAGGATAAATGTTACACTTCTGGTTTTAATGTGTTTTCTTTTCAAGTTTAGACAATTCAGAATACCTGTGAATACAATTAAACTTCAATACACAGAATACTAATTTGTTTACTCACTTAGTTTGATTTTAAAAGAATTATTATTTTTCAAATATACTTCATATTAAGGAAGATTCATTTAACTTGCAGGTGTTTGATAGACTTCAGACGGTTGGCGTCTGCCTAAGTTATGAAAGAAGCCTACAAATTGTAGAGATGATTGGAGGCCATTTCAATGATAAGGTAGTGCAGCTGGTAAAGGACAACACTCGTTTCCGAATTATTGGTGACAACATCAATTGGACTGTTGGTGTTCATGACCAACGAATTAACAACAAACAGAAAATGATGCATGCTTTTGGTTCAGCAGTGATAGTACAAAACCTGACCTTCACCAATCTAGACAGAGTTGTACCACAACAGCTTTATAGTCAAACACCAGTTCAAAACTTCATACCATCAGAGGAAGATTACAACCTTATAACAACTGACTACATCATTCTAATGTCAAGGGTTGTTTTTGAACACATTCCATACTTCAAAAAATTTTCAGATATTGTTCCAATTAACATCAGCACACCATGTAGTTCTAATTTGAAAAAAAGTCAGAAGTCATACCATTACCTGTTCTGTTCAAAAATGAGCAATACTATCAAGATGTCGTAGGGATACTTGACTTCTATGAGAAATGTTTAAAAGATGCGCATGATAAAGCAGGAAAACAACTCCATAATCAGACATATCAGATAGGAGGAGACCAGCTGACACGAGAGAGATTCTCAGGAGCAAAGTCACTCAGAGCACACCATCTTAATCCTAGTGACAAATT